>NC_091432.1:86078745-86410454 GCF_964237555.1 Oryctolagus cuniculus
ACCCTTTACTAATAACATGCAAGCAGAGCAGGTTGGGATTAGATAATGAGGCAAGGTTTAAGCTTGTTGAGTCATCTCATGTTGTAGGCTGTTCACAGTTCAGTGAGCAGGTATACCATAAGGTGGGGACGTACTTAGAAGGCCAGACGGGTGGTGCTGTGCAGGGCTTCCATTTTAGCAGAGGAGGACAGCATGGCAGCTGTTCATAGTTATTATTGTGTTCCATTATCTGTTTATTCTTTTAAAATTTTATTTGTTATATAAGTTCCATGTATTTCATATATACAGATTTAGTACCATAGTGACATTTCCCTCTCTACCCACGCTTCAACCCATCCTCCTCCTCCCTCTCATGTTCCCACTCTTAATTTTTTTATATATATTTTTAACAGCTTTTTTTTGGCAGGCAGAGTGGACAGTGAGAGAGAAAGAGAGAGAAAGGTCTTCCTTTTCCGTTGGTTCACCCCCTAATGGCCGCTGCGGCCGGCACACCATGCTGATCTGAAGCCAGGAGCCAGGTGCTTCCTCCTGGTCTCCTATGCAGGTGCAGGGCCCAAGGACTTGGGCCATCCTCCACTGCACTCCCGGGCCACAGCAGAGAGCTGGCCTGGAAGAGGAGCAACCGGGAGA
Source organism: Oryctolagus cuniculus (assembly GCF_964237555.1). NCBI lineage: Eukaryota > Metazoa > Chordata > Mammalia > Lagomorpha > Leporidae > Oryctolagus > Oryctolagus cuniculus. The sequence continues at coordinate 86,079,376 of NC_091432.1, forward strand.
GAATCTGGCGCTCCGACTGGGACTAGAACCCGGGGTGCCGGCGCTGCAAGGTGGAGGATTAGCCTATTGAGCCGCGGCACCAGCTACCCACTCTTAATTTTTAGAAAGATCTATTTTCAGTTTACTTAGTGATCATATAGTTAACCATACACTAAGTAAAGGATTTCAACAAATAGTATGAAAAAACAAATAGAACACTGTTTCTCAGTGAAAGAGACAAGGGCTGTAAACAATCATTAAATCTGTCAGTTTTACCCCAGTGCATTACATTTCAGGTACTCTATTAGTTAACTTGGATCAGAGAAAACATATCATATCTGTCTTTTGGGGACTGGCTTATTTCCCTTAGTATAATGGTTTCCAGTTGTATCCATTTTGTTGCAAAAGACAGGATTTCTTTTTTCTTTTTTCTTTCTTTCTTTTTTTTTTTTTTACAGCTGAGCAGTATTCCATAGTGTATATATGCCATATTTCTTTATCCAGTCAACAGCTGATGGACATCTGGGTTGATTCCATATCTTTGCTATTATAAAATGAACATGGGGTACAGATAACTCTTTCATATGCTGATGTCTTTTGGTTTGCATTAATTCCCAGGAGTGGGATGGCTGGATCATACGGTAGGTCTATATTCAGATTTCTGAGATATCTCCATACTATCTTTCACGACGGCTGTACCCAGTTTACATTTCTACCAACACTGAACGAGCGTACCTCTTTCCGCATATCCTCATCAGCATTTGTTGTTTGTTGATTTCTGTATGAGAGCCATTCTAACTGGAGTGAAGTGAAACCTCCTTGTGGTTTTGATTTGCATTTCCCTGATCACTAGTGATCCTGAGCATTTTTTCAAGTGTCTGTTAGCCATTTGGATTTCCTGTCTTGAAAAATGTCTGTTCAAGTCATTTGCCCATTTCTTAACTGGATTGTTTTGTTATTGTTGAATTTCTTGAGCTCTTTATAGAGTGTAGAGGTTAACCCTTTATTGGTTGCATGGTGTGCAAAAAGTTTCTCCCATTCTGTTGGTTGTCTCTTCATTTTGCTGAGTGTTTCTTTTGCAGTGCAGAAGCTTCTCAGCTTGATGTAATCCCATTTGTCAATTTTGGCTTTATTCATTGTACTTCTGGGGTCTTTTCCAAGAAGTCTTTGCCTATGGCAATGTCTTGCAGAGTTTCCCCTGATGTTCTCTAGTAATTTGAAGGTATTGGGTCATAGCTTTAGGTCTTTGATCCATTTTAAATAGATTTTTGTGTAAGGTATTAGATGTGCATTCTTTCAAAATCCCAGTCATTAGAATAAGGTTCAATCCCCTCATCCTTTTCAGATGAATTTTGGGGTATTTTATCACTTGGTTCAGAGGAAGATAAGAGAGTAGTGAATCTCTGGAACATACATGCTAGAGAGCTAAGGATGGTTGTAAAGTTCCTGACAACCACCTTGAACAATAGAAACATCAAAGGGAAGGGGGAGGCAGAGAATTGTGGACTCAGCTTTTGCTGAGTGTTCACATTGAAGCTAAGAACACACAACAACTCTTGCAGTAAAAGCAAAAGCTCTCTGTTAGTGGGAGTAAGAGGTTTTTACTGTCCAGTTTTTAATTTCTCTGCCTCCTAGGGTAAAATTCTTTTAAAAACTGAAATGTTTTCTTAAGTTGGAGCCCAGTGAAGGCCTTGATGGACGGCCTGAGTAATGACCACTTAGTTTTAAAGGTGAAAACAGACATTGAACAGGACTGTTGTGTTTCAGTCACAACATTTGTCTTACTGAAAATCTTGGGAAATTAAATGCATCGGATTTGATAACTTGGAGGAAATCACACGCATATCATCTAATGATATTTTAACAGTCTTTTTGGAGAGATTCAGAGTTTTGTTTGATTATTTTCTGTTTTTTCTTGTTTGTTTTTCCACATGTTTTTATAGCTTATAGAATGGTGATGTCAAAACCAAATTGCTCCTGAAAAAACAGGGCCCTTATCCAATTCCTGTTGGGCTGCCTATGTCAAACAAGGACTTCTTTGTCCTTTAACTTGACCAGGGTTCCTGTTTTTCATTTAGTTGCGATCTGTGTGTGCACGTATACACATGCGCACACACACACATGCACACATCTATCAGAGGTAGGTTACTGGCTGCTAAAAGTGGAGCCCCTGTCAATGTCTTGTTATTCTTAACTATGTCTTCTCAGTCACTGAAACTTTGCTAACTGCTTCTTTCTGAAAACTGATAACACTATAGACATCTCATGAGCTTTAGGCCAGAAAGCCAAAAATAACACATTAGGTGTGAGGAAACGAGACTGGTAGGGATGAAGTTTCATTTTATTGGGGTTTTTAAATAGATGTGTCAGGGCCGTGTTATGTTCCTGGATTGAGTGGGTCCTGATGAATGCTGGCATGCTTGTGTCACTCTAGGATAGAACCATGTCGTGATTAAAGGATGTGCAAGAACTTATCTCCACCCCTTTGGGATTTTCTAGGCACTCCAGGCTCAGCAATTTTGATTAAACTTCAGTTTATGGGAGACTGATCCTGGCTATTAAATGATGTGCTTTTCTAACCACTTACAAACTAAAAATGATTTATTGGCACTCAGTGATTTGTTTAATAAAATATATCAATGAGTAATGAGCATAAATGAGTCAGAACCACACAGATGGTGTTATGAGCAGTGGATTAAGCCCCTGCCTGTGATGCCAGCATCCCATAGGAGTGCCAGTTTGAGTCCCAGCTGCTTTACTTCCAATCCAGCCTTCTGCTAATGTGCCTGGGAAAGCAGCAGAAGATGGCCAAAGTGCACCCACATGAGAGACACGGATGGAGTTTCAGGCTTCTGGCTTCCATCTGGCTCAACCCTGGCTGTTGCAGCCATTTGGAGAGTGAAGCAGCGAATAGAAGGTTGATCTCTCTGTCTCTCTCTCTCTCTCTAACTCAACCTTTCAAATAAATTTTTAAAAAATGCGTGGGCCCAAACTGTTTTAAAAATAACAATAATTTGCCATTTTCAGTGTATTAATCTTACACTATAAATTATCATCTTACCCTTGAACCTTATTTTGAGTCTCTCATAGAACACAAGAGACTGCAATAATTCTCTAAAGAAAAATTCCTCTGGTTTTTATATTTCTATAAGCCAGGTGTTACAATGACATAAACTGTCACTCCTTTGACCCACATAAAGCATAAGGAGAGCCTTCTGAATCCCCGTTGCATCTCATTGCTTCAGATGTTGGGAGTTTCTGTCCAGGCTTCATTAGGCAGGAAGGTTAGCGCTGTCACACATGGACGCACTGGTTTATTCCTCTCAGTGGGCCTGTGAGCACTGGCAGCTCCTGACTCAGGGCTCATTGGTGTGAAGCTCTTATTATAGCACTTCTCCATTCTGTGTAACTTATTTGCTTGGGTCACCTCCACTGGATGGGAGCACTATAGGCATTCTACCAGTGTACATCTCCAGTTTCCATGAAGATATCTCGCATCTTTATGTACGTGATACTCAGTAAATATTTATTGAGGGAGTGAACAAACAGAGAATTGTAGAAACAGTAGGTTTGAAATTCTCTTTTTTTTTTTTAAAGATTTATTTTATTTATTTGAAAGACAGAGTTTAATAATGAGGTAGAGCCAGAGAGGGAAAGAGAGAGAGAGGTCTTCCATCCACTGGTTCACTCCCCAAATGACCGCAATAGCCAGAGCTGGCCTGATCCAAAGCCAGTAGCCAGGAGTGTCTTCCAGGTCTCCCACACAGGTGCAGGGGCCCAAGGACTTGGGCCATCTTCTACTGCTTTCCCAGACCATAGCAGAGAGTTGGATTGGAAGTAGAGCAGCCAGGACTTGAACCAGCGGCCATATGGGATGCCGGCACTGCAGGCCACAGTTTTAACCCACCACGCCACAGCGCCAACCCCGAAATTCGCTTTTTGTAATATCAGTATGAAAAAGTTCTAACTTGATATCTACATTCATGTTGGGAGATACTGTAGGTTATCATCTAATATTTCAAGGCCTTATTTGAAATTATTATTTAAAAAAAAACAGTCATCAGAGTAGAAGAAATTTTAAAATGACCACATTTCTTTTTTTTCTTTTTTTTGCTGCCTTCTTCTTTTTCAAGTGAAGACTATTGGGGTGAGGAAGTCCTTCATCAGTTAGAACAGTAGTATTTCTCAAGAAGGCTAACAGTAATATGACCCATTTTTGGGTTCCCCTTGACTCTTTTTTTTTTTATTTTATTTGAGAGGGAGAGAGTCAGAGACAGACAGACAGACAGAGCTCCCGTTGACTGCTTCACTCCCCAAATGCCTAAAAACAGCTGGAGCTAAACCAGGCCGACATCAGGAGTCAGGCATGCAATCCAGGTCTCTCACATGGGTGACAGGGATCCAGCGACTTGAGCCATCACCTCTGCCTTCCAGGGTGTGCAGGTACTCCAAGATGGGATGCGGTGTCCCAACCAGTGGCTTAACTGCTAGACCAAATGTCCCCACCTGCCTTGACTCCTATTTTGCTCTGCTATGACTGTGTTTAGAGGTCAAAAGTGGTTGTAGTCTGTCAAGGTTTGCATAGCAGATGACCATATATTCACTCCAACCAACCCATTGACCCTGCAGGACACCATAGATTAGTGCCATGGGCAAAGGAAAAAGATTTGTCCTTTGGTACCTGCCTGAATGACATTTTGATCAAGAAAAATGGTCTTGACCTAAATTAACTGATTGTCCTTAAAGATGTCCCTATATTTAGTAGAAATGTATAATTCTAAAAATCAGATAGCCTTGCATCAGCTGTTCCAGCTTCCATTTCCTGGTGACGCTAACATGCTCAGGGACCGAAGTTAGATGCTCAGTCTCCCTCTACCCCCATGTCCTCTGAGGTAACAGAGGATACATCTCACAGTTGGGCCAACAGAGCTCTGAGGGATAGCCCGTGATAGGAGAAGCGGAGGTGACTTGAGAAAGCAGGTCTCTACTGCAGCAGTGCTTCCTGCTCCCCCAGTCTGCTTCAGCACTCACTCACTCCGGAAGGATCTGCCAGACTTTGGGTGGGGGAGTGGGCTGTGTTCCTGGCTGGCCTACTAAGCCTTGCTGAAATTGGAAAGCGGACCATTTGAGTGCTTAAACTCACTTGATCAACCTTGACAGACAGCACTGAGAAGCTTCAAACCTACACGACAGCCAGAAGCACACACGGTCTGCAGGGCATCTGTTTATGTTCCATCAAATCATCTCTCCTGAGTCTCAAAATTCCTGCTGCTCAGTTCAGGTTCAAAATAGGCTCCGATTCTCCTTGCTTAAAGGATGCCTGATGGAAGAAGTGTCTCTTGGTCATAAGTCTGGGTTCTACCAAGAGAGCATTGATTGTGATTTTAATGTTGTTGGTTTTAGAATTATTTATTGCTTGGTGTTTCTGATATAAGGTTGAAAAATCAGGTATCTATTTTACGGTCCATGTTGGATGCAGGGCATAGCCAGGTGGATGGATAAAGTAAGCACAGACTGAAAAGCAGGCTGTAGTCCATTTGTTTTTTGTGTGGCATGGGGAACCCTCAGTTGCTCTAATAATTCAGAGCCAGGAAATCCACATTGAAGCTTCAGCTTCAATTCAGTGGCAGCTGCCTAGGGAAGACTGCCTGAGATACAAGCTTCACTCTTCCTCTTACAGAATCTTCAACCCCCTGCTCTTTTTCACAACTATATGTAAGTAACTGAGTGATCATCTTCTGTCTTCACCTATTGCACTAAGGTCAGGGCTCTGGTGATCATGCTTACCATTGTAGTTCTGATTCTTTGTACTCATATATACAATTTCAAAAATTTTTGCACCAAAATACTTAATGTCTTCGCTCCATTTTCCATGAACATTTTGAAGTGTCTTCTTATTTCCAGAACTTGCCCAGCAGTCAGAGGCATTTAATGAGTGTTTTTTTGGATGTCCAGTGAAATGCTGATGATTATCATTTCTTCAAACAAGCAGTGAGAGTCTGCCTACTGTGAACTAACTGTGTTCCAGGTCATGGGTCAACAGACTGTTTAGTGAAGGACCAGAGGGTAAATATTTCAGTCTTTGAGGATTGCACTCAATTCGATCCCTGCAGCCCAAAAGCCACTGTAGATGATTCATAAACAAATGGGTGTGACTCTGTTCCAAAGCAGCCTTGTTTACAAAAACAAGCCTGGGCTGAAGATGTCCTGGAGGTTATAGTTGGCTGAACTCAGCCCTAGGAGGGGAAAAGAAAAAAGGAGCCTTGGCAAAAGAAGAACATATTGAACAAAGATGGAACATAAAGCACTTCAAACATATTCTCTGGATCTTACATAACAGATTTTCTTGGTTTGTAAAGCAGGATAGAATTGTTATTTTCTTTCTCGATCTCCTATCAGTGGAGCATGGTTATCATTTTAGGAAAAATGAAATGTACAGGACTGCAGACACAAATCTTAATTACCCAGTGAAGATCCCAAATCAGCAAATGATGGAGATAGGTCTGAGAAGGACTAGGCTTGTGGTTAGCTGTAACTGTTAGCTGCCTGAGTCTTAGGAGTGCCTTTCTCAATGGTGCCCTAATTTTCTAAGCATCCTGTGGTAAGCCCAGCTCTGCACATCTATATTTTAGGTTTAGAGAGAACTTTAAAGGCTACTGTCTGGTCACTAGCAGTGCACATGTCCTCTGAACCAGAGCTTGAAAGGGACCATTTGATGGCCGTAATGAGTGACAGTATCTCAGGAGGCTGATCTCTTAGTTCAAAGACTGGCTTCAGGTGAAGTCGCAGGTTTCCCTCCATGCTGTCTGTCCCTCAGATCCTGGTTCAGTGTAGTTGTTTAATAGCTGTAATAACTGCCAACACTAATTGAGCACTTACTGTGAGCCAAGCCCTGTGCTGGTTTTTGTAGGCAAGGTGTCTCTTAATCTGCAGGCAACCCTTGGAGGTAAGTATTACAGGTGTTTTATAGATGAGGAAACTGAGGCACAGGGTGGTATGGTCATACATGATCATACAAGCTGATGAGTATAGTGTATAAATTTTGAACCCAGGTATTTCTAACTGATTAATCCTCAGTGTCATGGGAAAGCCACCTCCTGTGGAGCAAGAGTGATGGAAAGAAGCTGGAAGATGACAGGTAGCAGAAATGGACCCCAGTGATTTTAGAGCTCACTTATGTAACATGCATGTGGTTAAAAAAAAAAAAAAAAAGACAAAGTGAGATCCAGGGGTTTACCCAAGGCCCTGTGGATTTTTTTTTTTAAGATTTATTTATTTATTTGAAAGTCAGAGTTACACACAGAGAGAAGGAGAGGCAGAGAGTGAGAGAAAAAGAGAGAGAGAGAGAGAGAGAGAGAGAGGTCTTCCATCCGCTTGTTCACGTCCCAGTTGACTGCAATGGCTGGAGCTGGACTGATTCGAAGCCAGGAGCCAGGAGCTTCTCCTGGGTCTCCCACACAGGTGCAAGGGCCCAAGGACTTGGATCATCCTCTACTGCCTTCCCAGGCCATATCAGAGAGCTGAATTGGAAGTAGAGCAGCCAGGTCTCAAATCGGTGCCCATATGGGATGCTGGCGCTTCAGGCAGCAGCTTTTACCTGCTATGCCACAGCACTAGCCCCTTCCCCTCCCACCCTTCCCCCCTGCCCCGTGGATGTTTCATGGTGATCCACAATGAGAAATGGCACCTCCTTTTTCTTGTTTTTTTTTCTTCCCCTTTTCCAAAAAGATTTCTTTTTATTTCATTGCAAATTAGCCCAATTCTGTGACTTACTGGCAATGTTTTTAGATCTTCTCAAGCGGATTCTAACTACTGGCATTAACATTCTGTGTTTCTGACTTTTACATCTATCTTTGAGCCAGAGCCAATAGTAGTAAAAAGGCTTTGTTAGGTAATCCAGGATATTCTCTTCAGATTCACCCCAAAAAACATTTTTTTTTAATTTTATTGAGATCAGCAAAGTGCTTCAAATCTGAAAAAAAAAATTTTGTTTTCAAAATCTCTTTGAGATCAAGCTTTTTTCTCTCCGGATAGTAAACAGAAAAATAAGCAGAATACAATGAGTGACTCTGTGGTGTGGTTTCTTACAGTTAGTTTTTGAAACTATTTTTGGTCCACAAATTGTAGTGAGAGCCTACAGCTGTATCTTAATAGAATCAGAGAACTTTGAGGGGGCAAAGTATTTGTTTTAAGTTCAGAAAATTTGGTCCTAGACCATTAAAAATAAGCCTGCATCTGCTACTAATTTTCTTTTTGCTTACAAAGACTGTGGTTTGTTGAAAGAAGAGGGCAAAAAATAATCTGTTCAAAGCAAGTCACTAAAATGACAGTGGGAGGGGTTGCAGAAGTTAAAGGAGGGGAGAAAATATAATTGCAAGCAGTGCATTTCCCTCTCCCTGATCAGACCTAGAATGAATCACTTCTTTCCCCAGACACAACCATTTCCCCTGCTTAAACTTCTATCTTTGGCTTTGGTGTGAAGCCATGTCTGCCGTTTGAAAGGGCCATTTAAAAGTATGGTTTTTATAGTAATGCCTTAAAACAAACTTGCATATATGCGCCTATGTTGGTTTTAATTATGATACTATTTGCGTAAGATCAGATTTACACATTTGAAGTGCACAGTTTGATGCATGACAACCACCACAGTCAGGAGAGAGGATTTCTAGAGCTTACACGGCCCTCCTTTGCCCTTGAAGGAGCTGGGCCTCTCCAGCCCAGACCCTGCCTGCTTCCGTTCACGTGTAAGTACCTTCAGATAACTACACTTTCTGGTGTGTCTGGGTTGTGTGGTTGCTTTCTACATGAGGAGCCAAGTCTTCGGGCAGGGCCTTTCTTTGCCATGCCTGGGAACAGAAGTGTCTGTTGTTTCTCTTTTTATATTGAGAAAATGAAAGACAAAGAAGGACTTCTGTGGTGACAGAAAGTTTAAATCTTCAGGTGTGGTTTGTAATCGATCATTGAATACATAATACATGTGCAGTAATCCCCCCATTGCTGCAGGAGGTAAGTTCCAAGAGCCTCATGGAATACCTGAGACCGTAGATAGTACTGCACTCTGCAAGCTGTCTTTTCCTTGACACAGTTATCTAACATAAACTTCCACCCTTTCGCATCAAAGGAGTACTTGACTGCTTCTCTTTGGTATATCTTAATTGCCAGCATTACTGCTCTGGCGTTTGGGGCCTTTATTAACCCTTATGTTAAAAGATAGTTGAACACAAACATTGTGACACCACCACAGAGCCAGCTACTGAGTGCCTAGCAGGCAGTAGCATGTACAATGTGGATACCCTGGACACAGGGATGATTCACATCCCACACAGGACAAAGTGAGATGATGTCAAATTTTATCACCCCATTCAGATCAGTGTAAAATTGGAAATAGATGCATTGTTTATTTCTGGAATTTTCCACTTTTAATATTTTTGAACCTCAGTTGACCATGAGTGGCTTGAAACTAAGGAAAGCAAAACTGTAGATAAAGGGAGACTATTGTATAGTCAAAACCAAATGCCCTTTTCATTTTTTATTTATGTGGTATTGTTCATCTATTGTCTAATTCATTGTGCTATCAGCAGAGATATAAAATGAGTACAGTTTCATTTCAAGTAAAAAAAAAACAGTGAAAGATTGAACAGTACATTTGAAAGATGAGCTGAGTGAATGAGTGCAGATTCAGACAAGCAAATTTGCAAGCCACACGTGTAATAAACATGAAAAAAACCTGAATTATACCTAATTCTGTGAGTACAGTCACCTGAATTAAAATACAACATTAAAAATGACAGGATTTTATAAAATTGTACTTAAGAGAACTTTTATAGATATTCTCATAAATATTTCACTAAATTATACCTGAGATATTTTGCTTTGGGTGCTTCAAACTCACAATGAGGCCATATATCAATGAACAATAAATACGGGACTGTTGCTGTTGCATAGAAGGTTAAGCCTCTGCCTGCAGTGTCAGCATCCCATGTGGGTGTCAATTTGGGTCCTGGCTGCTCTACTTCTGATCCAGCACCCTGCTGATGCACCTGGGAAAGAAGCAGAGGATAATCCAAGTGCTTGGGCCCCTGCACCCACATGGGAGACCTGGAAGATGCTCCTGGCTCCTGACTTCAGCCTGTCCCAGCCCTGGCTGTTGTGGCCATTTGGGGCGTGAACCAGAAAATGGAGGATCTCTCTATCTTTATCTCTATCATCTCTGTCTCTACCTCTATCTTTACATCTCTGTCTCTCCCTTTCTCTTTCTGCCTTTCAAATAAACAAAATATTTTTAAAAATAAAGTATTAAAAAAGAGCAATAGATATATAACATAAAATGTGATGTTAGGACGATAATGTGTTGTTTTCCTACATTAGACCAATAGAGGATCTTGTGGTTAGGCTTTATTACTGTGTTATGACAGGTATTTGAAGAGTATTTAAATTTTAAAGACAGAATTAAAATTTGTTCATGTGCATCTTATTGTTCATGTGCATGTTCAAGTGGCATCTTATTCAATAAGCTGTTTCTAAACGTGTCATCTCTCTTTTTTTTTTAAGATTTATTTATCTATTTGAAAGGCAGAGTTACAGAGAGACAGAGGCAGAGGGAGAGAAAAGTCTTCCCTCCACTGGTTCACTCCCCAAGTGAACTGGCGTCCATATGGGATGCTGGCACTGCAGGTAGTGGCTTTACCCACTATGCCACAGCGCTGGCCCCTTGTCATATCTCTTACCATCGAAAACATTTGTGTTCTCTTAGATTATTTTTAAAGATTTACTTATGTATTTGAAAGGCAGGGAGACAGAGAGAGGGAAAAATAGAGAGAGATCTAACATCCCCAAATGACTATAATAGACGTTTTTTGGCCTGGCTGAAGCCAAGAACAAGGAACATCCTGGTCTCCCACATGGGTGGCAGGGGCCCAAGTACTTGGACCATTGTCAACTGCCTTCCCAGGTACATTAGCAGGAAGTTGGGTAAGAAGGTAAGCTCCTGGGACTGAAACCATAACTCCAATATGGGATGCTTGTGATGACTTAACTCTGCACTATAACACCAGCATCTTAGATTCTTAAAATTCTACAAAAAAAGGATTTAGATGCACTATGAAGAAGGTTTAGCCCGTTGTGAACTAAGACCAGTGGGAGCCCCTGGACCTGGAATACAAGGCAGAATTGATAAGGACTCATCAGAGAATTACCTCCCTCCATTCCTTCCCCATAAAAGCTAGGGAAGAAGCCTATAGCCCCTTAGGGGTAAGACTTGCAAACTAATCAGTGTTTTAGAGGAGTTTTGCTGGTATGTGTGAAAGGGAAAATTTCTATTTTGAGGCACAAAGCTTGAATAAATCCTTCACTCTCCAGACTTCACTTCACTTCCCCATATCAATTCATCTATCCAAAAGATATCCTTCTTACAGTTTGACAACAACCATTTCCACACAAGAGGCTTTGAGATTCAGAACTCTTGTTCAAAAGGAGGCTTACATGGAAGCCCCAAATGTGAAATGCTCGCAAGTTAAGAAACTCCTGGTTGAAACTGAAGTGAAGTTTTCAGAACTACCCCCTTTGAGCTTGGCCTCTGTGTGAGTCTGTTTTCTCTTGCTGTAACAAGATACCACTTCAAAACTGCCATCCTGGGGACCAAGCGTCCAGCTCATGAACCTCTGGACAAACTCAGACTGCATCCAGACCCAAGCAGCCCTGACATCCTTTCTCCCTCCTCCAGTCCCTCCCTACCCCCTCTCAAGAAATCTATAGAGCAGAGCTGTGCTTGAACGCATCCTGATTTTCCTATTACAGAACTCTTAACTCATTCACTCTCTCAGGCATTTGAAACACATCCCCCCACATGGTCCTGTGCTTGTTAGTAAATCTACTGAACCTCCCACTTACAACCCTGGGTCTCCAGTTAGTGGGTTGAACCATGGCAACCTGCACAGGAGTATAGGAGGGCATGAACCTGAACACACTCCCCTGAAATAACCAGATTCCTTACCTGACAAAGTTCATCAACAAATTTAAGAAAGACAACAATAAAACCATAGGGGAAACACTTTATTATTTACTGTTCCATTTTTAATTAACAAATGTGGCTTTAAAAAAGTAGATCATTGTTCATGTTGTTTTGTATGAAATAAGGCTCAAATGCGTAGCTCAGTCTTACATGATGTAAATAATTCTGTCTTTGGATTGTATTTTGGAGGTCTCTTTTTGGGCTTCTCAGTTTGCCTTTCCAACTGGGTTGAGGAGAGGTAGGCAGGTGTTAGGAGGCCGCTGAGTGTAAAGAATCTTTGAGGCAGAAGAAGCTTAAATAGTTTCATGGATAGTGAGGTCAATGACATACCTTCCTATTGTCTGTCCACTCTCGAAAAACCTCAGTGATGTCAACAGGACTTCAAGTGGATCTGATTCTTTGGTTACCCCATAAATTGTAGCAGACCCTTGAAGAGAATCCTCCCAGCATCTGTTCAGTTATATAAGACATGGTATCGGGGAATGTGGAGCTTAGGGATCCTTGAGAAAGGAGAAATCAGAGAGGAAATGCTCTTCATAAGAGGGAGCCCGCTTACCAGCATTGTGGGGAGGTTCCAGTTGCCAGAATTGATGCCAGTGGAGTTGATCAACATCCTAAGGCATTTCCAAGCTGCCAAGTCCTTTCTAAAGAAAGAAGAGAGAGTGTTGCAGCGATCTTTTCATTACCAAAAGAAAAATCTGCTTGTGCTGGCTTCGGTACCATGTATACACGTGTAATGGAGCCTGCAGGCAGGAAGTGCAGGCAGCCCTCCCAGGGGCTAGCTGCTAGTGCTGGAACATCTGAGAATCAAGTCATTGTCTGTATTTGAAAGTCTGTGTTTTGTCTATGTGAACATTACCCCCTCTTTGTTTCTCCCAACTGCATGTGGAAATGTGACCACCTAGTCTGAGCTGGGCTACCTGTCCCCATCAGTATTACCACCTCCCCTAGGCTCCCACTTAGGAATTCCAGATGAGAGACTCTGATTGGACTACCTTGGGGCACATGGCACTTCTAGTTTGATCGGCTATCTAATGGGAGGGTGAGTAGGGGTGGGATGGGCGAGCTTTGTAATGCAGCCATGCCTGCCCTCAGAACTTAACCCCATGGATGGAAGATTGAAGCAGACTGTTCTTTGAACTGGAGCATTGGCTAGACAGATGCCCTGGATGTTGCCTGCTTTATGGAGAGCTCCAGCTTAGGAAGCATTGGCATCACCCAAGCCAGTGAACCTCAGCTGCTTACTGTGGGGCCTCTGCCGTGGTGCACAGAGGTGCAGGCACTTTCAGCCAGCCTCTGCTTTGTCCGCAGCCTCTCCTCTGGTAACGTCCTTTCCGCTCGTTACTCAGGACGTCTCATGAGTCAAAATGTGAGTTCTAGTCGTTGGCACCTTAGAGGTTTGTTGGATTGTGCCTGCCTTTTTGTCCTTTAAATCTATCATGCTTCCCATATCCAAGGCAGCAAGAACCTCCCTTGAAAAGTGTCAGAGAGATACATGATGCTCCAGAACCTATAGGCTTCTTCCCTAGCTTTTATGGGGAAGGAATGGAGGGAGGTAATTCTCTGATGAGTCTTTATCAATTCTGCCTTGTATTCCAGGTCCAGGGGCTCCCACTGGTCTTAGTTCACAATGGGCTAAACCTTCTTCATAGTGCATCTAAATCCTTTTTTTGTAGAATTTTAAGAATCTAAGATGCTGTTGTTGTAGTGCAGAGTTAAGTCATCACATGCATCCCATATTGGAGTTATGGTTTCAGTCCCAGGAGCTTACCTTCTTACCCAACTTCCTGCTAATGTACCTGAGAAGGCAGTTGACAATGGTCCAAGTACTTGGGCCCCTGCCACCCATGTGGGAGACCAGGATGTTCCTTGTTCTTGGCTTCAGCCAGGCCAAATGGGCTAGTTGTGCATCACTTTGGGAACATGGGGAGTTGGGGGTTGGTAGAGTTAGATTTGTCTATTTTTATGCCTATACACACACACACACACACACACACCAGGATAGACATAACCCCCCAAAATACAGTCTGTTGCAAGTCAATTTCTGGTTCTAGCTTAAATAAGAGAAGGAGAAGCATACCTATCTTTTGTCTGACAAGCATTGCTGCAACATCTGGACTTCTCCATCCCTCCAGCTGTTACGTGGGGCTTAGGGAGAAACACATCAAATCTGGAAAGGCCTAAAAATTAATTCCTGCTTAAGAAGGGTCAGCTTACAGCTTTGCTGTTCTCGTGAGTTCCAGCCATAAGGTGGAACACTGCATTTAAAAATAGCAGTGCAACACAGAACACCATGACATTCCCACTGCTAAATCCCACCCTTGACATTTTTTTCACAGAAGTTATTAGGGCATACCATCCTGTGAGTCAGCCAGCAAGTAAGCTTAGTGCTCAGATAATAATCACAGTTTCAACCTGCTGTCTACTTTAAACCTTACCCCGAGCTCCCAAAGGAGAAGGTAGGATGGAAAGGAAGCATTTTTGAAGGATGATGCCCACTTGTAGCTTCCATTTACTTCTGCTGTTTCCTGAAGCAGGGAGACCCAAGCGGGACTACCATTTGACTGCACACCAAGATCATAGCTTATGGAGCTGATATGAAGATTAAATGATGTTCTGTTGAAAAGCCGTTGGCACAGCGCCTAGGACATGCTAAGTCCCTGTGCACATACAAGTATATTATTTGTCAAGCATCTTATGTGCCAAATTCCATAGTGGACATTTTACTGATTGTCCTTTTAATCCTCGACAACAAACCTGCAAAATAGATATTGTTAATTTCATCTGAGGAGATGGCTCTTAGAGGGGGTAAAGTCAGTGTGTCCCAGGTGAACTGGCATGTAAAGGTGCCAGAATCAAACCAGGTTGGCCTGGCTGCAAAGCCTTTGCCATCACTGTGGTTTCAAGAGTCAACAGTGTATGAACAGACATCCTTCTGTGTAAACAGGATCAGAGCCATCAGTCTAAATAACTCCCTGCTCCACACAGTTCAGGGTAATTCATATCCACTGAGTAAACAGACCATTCTGGGCAAGAATCCCCTTGTGTCAACTTGCCTGTTCTAGGAATTCTCAGGGTATACATTGGAACCCAACCAAAAATTTGATGTGAGGCTGGTCTTTCTCGAGATCCATCTCAAGGAATTAGCTAGTAAGAAACTGAAGGGGCCTTCCTGAGCAGGGAGGGTGATTTCACTCATGGGGCTCTTCCTGGGTATTTCCCAAAAGGTGAGTTTACAGTGGGTCTGATACCACAGAATCTCCAAGGAGCTGGGTGCAGAGCTGCCCAGTATGTGGGCGTGTTACCTTGACAGTGCCCCTCCCCCTTGCCTCCAGCCTGAATGGGGAGTCCTCCCTGTGTTCTCAGCGCCCTGTGCATGTATCTCTTAGAGCCACCTGCCATGGTGCCTCCTGTGCTCCTAGCCTGGCCTCTCCTACTGCCAGATTGAGAGCACAACACCATGTCCTCCTCACTGTGTAGCCCCAGAATTGATCAGACTTCCTGGAACAACCATAATCAAAATGTGATCATAGTTGACATTTACTGGGGACTTCCTATATGCCTGAAGTAGGTACTGTTCTGATCCCTGTTTTAAAGGCAAAGAAACTGAAGCTCTAAGAGATTTATTTACTTACCAAGTCACAGAACCATAAACAGTAGAACCGGACCTGAACCCAGGCAGTTTGATTCCAGAACCGTGCTTTTTACCATTACTCTTGTCTACCTCCGTGTAGTAGATGCTGAACTAATTAATATTTGTAAGTGGATACACATGTGAATGTAATTGCTGTGTTTTTGAGAAATATGATATGACCTGCGGCATACTTAGGTCTTGCAGTAATAAGCTCTGTTGCAATGGGGCTCTTCTGTTATTTTACCATTAATCTCTGTGCGTGCTGGTGCAAGAGAGGCAGTCCAGGGCTGTGTTGGTGAGCATGCATTTGGGAGATACAAAGGCAGCCCTGCCTCTGCCATTGACAGGCATTGCTTGTATTTTTTCAGTGCCATTTTCCTCACTTGGAAAACAGGAATAATACTGGTGTCTATTTCATACAGATAACTTAGAATAAAGGAAATAATATAATGGGAATAACATAAGGAACCATTCCTGGAAGAGAGCAGTCGCTCAACAAACATGAACCAATATTGTTATTATCATTTTTGCTACAAGCATCATTTTAAAAACTTTATAATTGAGATCATTAGCCTTACTTCCTTACAAGGAGTTTCAGTTCAGTGTGGGTGATATTAAATGACATTGCTAAAGCCTGAAGTCTAAAGTCACCAAACTCAGGACAAAGATGAATTTCAGAGGCCTGCAAAGCATTCTAGAGCTAGTGGAGCCTTTGACCAGCATCCACATTCTTGTTCTGTAATGTGCACTGTGGGGTTCAGGGAGCCCAGGCAGAGGAGGAGCTGGGGTTGTCCCTGGTCAGTACCAGCCACAGGATAAGTCTTGGCTTCACAAAGAATGGTGGGCTCAAAGGTAGAATTGAACACCCCTACATGTATAACAAAGAATGTTAGGAGGTCACAGAGGTACTGAATACCTAACACATAACAAGAGCTATGATTGTTCTGTTGTTGGCATTGAACTTAACACGTAGTAGAGACTTACTTGTTTAGTCAACAGTATTATTCAGCCAGGCACTCTTTTTGGTCCAGGGGATCAATAATGACCCAAACAGATAAAGTCTTGAATATCTGAGGCCTTGTATGCACCATCTCCATTAATAAGAGTCATCACAGCGACACTGAGGTGCAGGTGTTACCGTTTCCATGTGGTAGATGAGGGAGCTGAGGCTCAGAGAGGTTAAATACCTTGTCTGAGGCTTCACAGCTAGAAAGCTGAACTGGGATTTGAATGCAGTCCTTCTGATTCTAAAATCTGTTCCTTGGTGACAATATGATACTGCCTGTCAAGGAATTAGCAAACACAAGCATTGTGTGCGTGTGTGTTTATGTGTGTGTATGTATTTGGAGAAGAGAGGCAAGGTGTTAACTCAAAACTAACTGAAGAGCTGTTTTAGTTGTTCTCATTGATGTACAAAATACAAGAAGCTTGTGGCTTCCATTCTTGAGTTCAGTCTGTCATTTTGCTGATTCTGATCAAAATCAGTGAGTGCTTGACAGCCCTCAGCAAAGAGAAGAACTTTCATGCTTAGATTGATTCTCATAACCAGGTAGAAACCCTTAAGTCCTGGTGCATCTCCACGTGTGCCTGCTTGGTAACTTGTGTCGTGTTCCCCAGAGCTGGACAAGGCCAATGGGTACCCGGAAGTGTCTTTGCATAGAAAGAGTGGAATTCTATAGTCCATTCAGAGCCAATGGATGTTGGGGCACAGAGCTAATGAGCTGCCACCAACCCAATTATTAGACCTCTTTATTGCCTATTTTCCATGATTTGGGAAAGAAGTTAGGCAGTATTTTTCTTTTTTTTTTTTAAGGATTTATTTTATTTATTTGAAAGACAGAGTTATATAGAGAGGTAGAGACAGAGAGCGAGGTCTTCCATCCACTGGTTCACTCCCCAGATGGCCGCAACGGCCGGAGCTGCACTGATTTGAAACCAGGAGCCAGGAGCCTCTTCCAGGTCTCCCACATGGGTGCAGGGGTCCAAAGACTTGGGCCATCTTCTACTGCTTTCCCAGGCCACAGCAGAGAGCTTGATCAGAAGTAGAGCAGCCGGGACTAGAACTGGCGCCCATATGGGATGCCAGCGCTTCAGGGCAGGGCTTTAACCCGCTGAGCCACAGCACTGGCCCCGTTAGGCAGTATTTCTAATGCTTCTGAAAGGGAGGAGGAGGAAAGGCAGTGGCTTGCTGAAGTAGGGCATAAAGAACCTAAAATTAATGCTCTATCCTGGGTCAGGACATTGGTGGTCTCATTTTATTTCCAAGGGATGCCCTTGTTTCTGGGAAACACAGCCACTACTCAGCATGACAAGTCTGTCTGTTCATTCAGAAGTTGTTCCTTTGCCCTCTGATTTCATCAATGTGATTTCACAGTGCAAGGGTAGAGCAGTCGAGTTGAAAGGACATCATAGTGGGACATCAGGAGAGCCGGGCTTTGGCATGGCCCTGCCCCAGCTGGCACTGGGATCTTGGACAAGAGCCTTCTCTCCTCTGGGCCTTCCTTCCTCATGCATAAAGTGAAGGGCCTTGAACTGAATGTTGGTGTTTCCTGTAATCCCTTCTGCCTCTAAAGTTGTGAGTTTGTTATCTGAGATTTGCAATCTGAAAGTGTCTTTTTAATTCCTATGCCCTGTATTCATAACCACACTTTCTGTTCTGTTACTGTTACTGCAGCATTCTTTCCACTGCTTGCAGAGCCCAAGTCTTCCATATCTGATGACCATTTGTTACATTAATGAGTGACTGCAGGAAGAAATGAATGAGTGCAACCACTGTTGACATGCTGGTGTGACTTCCTGACTTGGACTATCTGTTTCAGTGTAAATTACTGGGATTGACATAACCGATACTACGTGCGAAAATGATGTGTGCACATAGAACTCAATTTCTACCTACTGTTGTTGCTGCTCCTGTTGTAACGAGTCGTAGATGCCTTGTTTCCATAAATATAGAAGAATGTCATATGATTTTGTAATCATCTTTTTTAATAATGAAAACAATTTCCATTCTCTTCTTTAATTTCAAAGGCTACATCCTATTCTTATGGAAAGTGTACAGTAATTTATTGACCCGTCCCTTATTCTTGTATCTTAAGTTCTTTCAGGCTTTTCCGAATCATTCACAACATATCTAAATTATCTCATCTATTTTTAAAGAAAATGTGATGCTTTTGTAACAGGAAAGCACTTTTCATAAGAAATGCTGGTCCCATGACCCTACGGGTCCTTTCTGCTTAATCTAAGAGAATAGAGAAGTCAGCACAGGAAATGGAGAGAAAGGTCTGAGGGTGCCCTGCAGTGGCTTCCCACATGAAAAAAAGAGACAGTGACCACCATTGCTAAATGAGAGGAAAGAAAATTTCTTAAATCTATGGCACTGCCCCTTTCGTCTTTCAAAAAGAACTAGGAGCAAATAAGGGCCAGGTTATATGGGAAGAGGATCCAATAAGAGTTTGGAACCTGACCTGTAATCTCACCTTTGCAGTCTGGCCTAAGACCAAACTCTCTGGATCTTGGTTTATTTTTATGAATGAGAATATTAATATTACTGTTACTATTGCCTCTCCCCTCAGCACAGGCTTGGAAAATGGTAGCAGGGGAGGTGTGAGCATAAAATGAAATAATTGGTACAAGATTCATCTGAAGCATTAAAGTCAGTGTTGTAGAGAATTGAGTTATGGAGACCATAAGGTCACTAGCTCTCTGTGTGCCGTTCATTTCTGGAACTGTGACCTGGAATGTGTCTAGACCTAGCAGTGATTTTTGAGAAAATTCTTACCTTACACAACCACCACTGTTGAGGAATAAAAACAGTAACTCGATCCTCTACTATTTGTATGCTTTTTATTTTTAATCCTTGCCAGATGTAGACTGGCAGTGAGCCCAGAGGGCACTTTCTGATAGAGGTAGTTTTGTTCTTCTCTCCCTTCTAGACAAAGAATTCTTGAAGGAAAAAGAGAAGTTAGAAATGGAGTTAGCGGCAGTGCGGACTGCGAGTGAGGACCACCGGAGGCACATTGAGATCCTGGACCAGGCTTTGAGCAACGCCCAGGCCAGGGTCATCAAGCTGGAAGAGGAGGTGAGATGGGGTTAGGGAGGCGGGCAGAGCCCCAAGGGCCTTCACTTCCTTTTCCTACCCAACTGCTTTAACCAGAGCCAATCCCAAGGAGCTGAGGCAGGGGAGGGGTGTGGAAAACATCCCAAATAAAAATAAATTAAAAAAGGATTGATCCATCCCAAAGCCAGCAAGGCATGAGAGGCACCCATGACTACCCTCCAGAGAGAACTCGCACGCAGTCTAAAGCCCAACCTCCAGCCATTGGTTGGCAAGTGTCCAAGGCTGGAAATAAATGGAAGGGATGGAAACCACTGGTGCCTCCACAGAAAAGAAACTAGCAATTTTTTTTTTAAATAGTTCAGTTGTCCTTGGGTCAGCAGCCCTGTTTCCCATTTCCAGAAGTTGACTGGTCAACCAGGCAGTGACCCTCCAATCCAGGAAATTTTGATCCTGCTCAGACATTGTGGGTGTAGTAGTTTCTAGTGGAATCTGCTTTAACTGAGGTTCTAGGAGGCAGACTCTCCCTGTAATCCTGATGGAGGAATTAGGACAGCCAGTTCTGAGTTCCAGGCTGGGGGGTCCGGGCTGTAGACGCAGAGGCAGAGAGGAGAGGCATGGCCTAGCACACAGAAGCCTGTGCCCTGCACCTGCAGCTGCCTGCGTGGTGAGGGTTGACCTGAGCAGGCTCCGCCGTGGGAAACAAGCTCAGCCTCTGGCAGAGGCCGACCTGGAACAGCTTACGTGAGTGCTTCACTGGGCACTTGGCACAAAGAAAGCACAAAGAAAGTCCAGCTTTGGTGTTGATGTTGAAAAAAGAAGCTGTCCTTTCAGGAAATATCTGCTGCTGCTTGGATCCTCAGCTGTCTCTGTCAACTTTCCCTGCAAGGGTAATGCAGCTAAAGAGGAAGATTGGGGAGTAAATGAGAGTATTGCTCATAATAAGCCTTGAATCCCCGCCTCCCTCCAAGTCCTAAATAGCAATGAAAATCTTAATACTTGCAAGAGGATCCTGGGCAGGAGCCCGCAGTGTCTTCCTGGTTGCCACTCAGGAATTCACTCCAGAAACTGACCTTACCCTCTTCAGACAGGAAGTCTGCTCTGAGGAAGACAGGCCACTTATTATTATCATCACTGAGTCACTCCTGCAGGTTCTATCTCTGTGTGTGGAGCTAAGGAAAAAACACAATTTTTAAAACATTTAGTTTTAATATTTATATTAAAATAAAAGTTATTTGCAACCTCCCTAAAGACAGTATCTTCACAAGCACTAATGTGGGTCTCTTGTCATTATATTCATATAAAATCATTGGTTGCAGGTAGCCTCTCTAAAATTAGTCTCATGTCTCTGGCTTCCAGAATCACCTCTTGTTCTTACTAAAGAATCTTGTGGAGGGTGCCACTTCAGATCAGAAGGCATGCATCGAATACATGCCGTAACTTTCCATGGTGATTGAGAGTTCCGTGCAGGGCCACACTACTGTGCTAGTATCAGCTGTGTGACCCTGAGCAAGTTACTTAACCTGTTCAGTCCTCAGTTTTTTCATCTTTTAAATGGAAGTAATAAAGGGCTTTACCTCTTACTGTTGTTGGGAGAATTAAATGAGACACTACACATAAAGCACAGTGCTGAAATGCTGGGCAGTACCAGCACGGTTACTGACCATCCTCGTGATGAGGTACTCCTTGCTGATTCAGAGGGGAAGGGGGCAAGTTCATGCCCTCAAGGAACTTGCAGTTGCTTATGGATAATATTCACGCATTCATCTAATAAAGACTTGCTGAGCACCTACTGGGCACTGTTGCAGTCATTGGGGACAAATCTCACATGCCTATAGTGGCTACGCATGCAGAAACTGTGCAGTGGAGGACATACTAGGTTGTGTGTGGGTGCTGCAGACAAAATAATTGAAAAGATGAAGCTTCTAAGAAACACAGGAACCTGAACTTAGTAGGTCTTCAAAAATATGTTACATTGAATTGAGCAATCAAAAGCACAGAGGGGGCCAGCGCTGTGGTTCACTTGGCTAATCCTCCGCCTGTAGCGCCGGCATCCCATATGGGCGCCGGGTTCTAGTCCCGGTTGCTCCTTTTTTTTTTTTTTTTTTTGACAGGCAGAGTGAACAGTGAGAGAGAGAGACAGAGAGAAAGGTCTTCCTTTTGCTATTGGTTCACCCTCCAATGGCCGCCACGGCCGGTGTGCTGCGGCCAGTGCACCGCGCTGATCCGAAGCCAGGAGCCAGGTGCTTCTCCTGGTCTCCCATGGGGTGCAGGGCCCAAGCACTTGGGCCATCCTCCACTGCACTCCCTGGCCACAGCAGAGAGCTGGCCTGGAAGAGGGGCAACCGGGAAAGAATCCGGCGCCACGACCTGGACTAGAACCCAGTGTGCCAGCGCTGCAAGGCGGAGGATTAGCCTAGTGAGCCGCGGCGCTGGCCCCGGTTGCTCCTCTTGCAGTCCAGCCCTCTGCTGTGGCCCGGGAGTGCAGTGGAGGATAGCCCAAGTGCTTGGGCCCTGCACCCTCATGGGAGACCAGGAGGAAGCACCTGGCTCCTGGCTTTGGATCGGTGCAGCGCGCCGGCCGTAGTGGCCATCTGGGGAGTGAACTAACAGAAGGAAGACCTTTCTCTCTGTCTCTCTCTCTCTCTCACTAACTCTACCTGTCAAAAAGTTAAAAAAATAAAAATAAAAAAGCACAGAGAATGCCAAGATCAGATGAAAACTGATCCCAAAAAGGAACAAGTGTAGAAAAATCTGTAAAGCTGCTGTCCCTTCCTTAAAATGTCAGAAGTTCCTCCATTTTATTCCATTAGCTTTGGATAGGAGAGGGGACAACGAGAGCTCATGGCAGTGCGGCCAGCTAAGTCAGGAACTTCACTTGGCAGCAGGCTCTTAGATCACTAGCCTGTGCTGGCTTGCTGGGGTAATCATGGGTTGAGCTCAGGACTGACTCATCTGCAAGGCATCTGCACACCCAGGTGCAGAATGACAGGAAACACCACCTGGTGTCTTCTCACCCGGGCCAGTTCAAGTAGATGTCTGGGCCTAGTTTTTGACACCAGCCAAGTTCCAGAAAGTTAGAAATGTTCCCAGCTTTTATGACCATGGGCTAAACTCCTGACTGGAAGAAAACAAAGTCAGGGTAAGAGTTGGAGGTTGTTGGCCATGATCCTAATCCATGCCTGATGCGATATTTACATAAGTTACTCTAACCGTCGGTCCAAGTACTCAGTTATTGTGCTGCAGGAGTGTTCACTAGGCCCTTCCTGACTCCTCAGGGCTGTCAACTACTCATTTCTAAAGGACTCTGAAAGCTTTAGGAGAAAGCTACCCTACAAGTATCAATACAAAGAAATCACTGTATTTATTCACACATACACAACTGGGTACACTTGCATATATATATATATATATATATATGCACACATAATTCCTCCTTTATGAAAGTAATTTATATTTATTATAGAAAAGTTGAAAATAAGAAAAGATGAGAGAAGAAATTTCTGTATAAATATTCACAGTTAATGCTTTAAATATTTCCTTCCAGTCTTTTTTGATGGATGAATGAATGGATAGATTCATGGTTTTGTTCAGTGTGTAGTGTTTTGAAGATTTGTTTATTTGAAATGCAAAGTGACAGAGAGAGAAGGAGAAACAGTGAGAAAGAGAACTCTTCCATCTGCTGGTTCACTCTCCAAATGGCTGCAACAGGCAGAGCTGGGCCAGGTCACAGCCAGGAGTTGGCAACTGCAACCTAGTCTCGCATAGATGACAGGGGCCCCAAGTGCTTGGGCCACCTTCCACTGCCTTCCCAGGTGCATTAGCAGAAAGCTGAATTGGGGGATGTGGAGGAGCTGGGACTCAAACTGGCACTCTGATATAGGATGCTGGTGTCACAAGCAGCAGCTTAACTTTCTGCTCTGCAATGCCTGTTGCAATTTAGTGTATAAGTTTTTAATCCTGGAGTTTTCATTTGATCTTGTGGAATAAGAATTTCTTCATGATATTGAAAATTTTGTTAACCTCATAATGCCTGCCAACACTATTATTATTAAGCAATAACCAAGCATTGAGTTCAAAGCTGTAGAAATGACCAAAAGCAGATACTGTGGCGGAGTCTTCATTTCCAGATATCCTAGTCATTTTAAGTGTAACCGACGGCCTTTCTGCACCTCTTTTCTGTCCCAGCAAACCTGAGGGATAGTAGTACGCAAGTGCGTGCACCTGTAGTTTAAAGGGGACCTCCAGGTACTGCGACCCCTGCTTCCACCCCAACACTGAAAATCGTTGGTCTGAACTCTGCTCTTCTTCACCCTTCTCGACTCAGTTACGAGAGAAGCAAGCCTATGTGGAGAAAGTTGAGAAGCTGCAGCAGGCCCTGACCCAGCTGCAGTCCGCATGCGAGAAGCGGGAGCAGATGGAGCGGAGGCTGCGGACCTGGCTGGAGCGAGAGCTGGATGCGCTGAGAACCCAGCAGGTACGGAAGCCGGGCCAGCAGATGAATCGGATGTGTTCATTCAGCACGCCAGACTCAGAGGGAAGCAAGAGCTCCCTGTCCTCAGGGACCTGCGCTGCCATCAGGGGGGGAGTCTAGCAGTCCACTCACTGTGGAGCAACAAATGTCCTCACAGAGAGAAAGTAGCTACTGGCTTGGGCTGGAGTGGGGGGGTGGGGCATGTGGCTTCAGATGGCCTCCCAGAGGAGCACATCTGAGCTGGACTTTGAGAGATGAGTTTGTGGGCAGTCGAAGGTGGAAACCTCAGAGAGAGGGAAAGGAAAGCATGTGCAAGGGAAAGGGCCATGGGCCAGCGTGGCAAGGTCAGGGCAGTTGGGTGCCGCTGGCTAGGGGAGAATGCCTGCTGGGGTGGCTGGGGAGGCCACTTTGGGAAGGGCATCTGGTCAGGTGGAGCGACTGGGCTTTGTCTTGTAGTCAGAGGAAGCCAGCACTACGGAGGTTTTCAAGCTGGAGAGGAATCTGGTGCGAAGGCTCAGAGAAGGGGGCCCTCCGGTCCTATCAGGGGACAGTCTGGAGAGCGGATGGTGAGATCAGGGCTCAAGTCCCCAGGCTTCGTATCATGCAGGGTGTAGTGACAGCAGGAATTCCTGGAGCGATGGAAAGAAAGAGCTGGGAGAGGGTGCTGTTCCTAGTGCCTGGAGGTGATGCTCAGTGAGTTTCCAGAGGTAAAGTGAAAGAGCCAGCACCCGCTCTGGGAAATAACATTGGCCATAGCTCCTTCCCTGTTGCCTCCCCTTCTCTGCTGGTAACAGCTGATAATGTAACTCATCTGTGAGCGAGCGCAGCACGAAACACCCCAATCTCGGGGAACTCCATTCCAAGCTGGTCAGGGCCTTCTGGCTGCAAAGGAGCTGGGGTTTGTCCATCATCACCAGGCTGGTGGGCAAAGCCCTTTATGCCACCGATGAAGGGTGTGCTCTAAACTGGGATACCAGGGCCACAGAGTGCAGAGCTCCATGGAATTATCTACTGGATATGGGCCACAGTGGTTGTGTTTGAGATACTTGAAAACACTTGAAAGCATGCACTCAGGCCAGCTCAGCCCTGTCGCAGGGCAGATCCATGCAGTTCCCTCTGGATGTGGGCACTTGGCTGGAGAAGGGTTGCCCAGAAAATTAAGGAACCCAGCCCCGCCTCCTCCCATCCTGCATACAGTGGCTGAACTTCTGGCACCCGTAACCTGTGCCACATACCCTGGCACAAATTGTACCCTCCAACTGTTCTCTGTTGCTCAGTCATTAGATGTTTTACCTCCCCAACCTGAGGGCAGAACTTCTCTGGAACCAGGTAAGTGCCAGCCAGCCTGCAGTAGACCCGTAGGAGTCTTAAGTTGGCAAAATGGGCACATCCCAGCTTTTAAAGCAACAAAGAATGTTCTTTTCCAGTTAATGTGCCATCCACACTCTGCAGTTAGATTACAGATTTTTGGCTCTTTTGAGTGTGGTGAGACTCAACTCCATTGTGCTTACTGTGTATGAACAAGAGCTCTGAGGTTAGGATTCTCTGAAAAATATCTTAATTGCCACAGAGAACGGATCACCATGTGCACCCTCAGACTCATGCATACTCACTCACACAGTTTCCTGAGAACAGGCAAAGCAGCACTCCTGCCATGCATAAAGGCTACTGACAGCTCTGGGCGCACCAATGGAGGATGGAGATGGCCAGATTGAAGCTCCCCAGAGAAATTACTCTACGTGCATTCTGGATGTGTCTTTGTGAGCTGATCGCAGACCTGTAGCCATCTGTAGCCCACAGACGAGAGGCAGTCTTCGGGGTTGACTAGGACGTTGATGCTTGACATCTGTTGAGAACTGGCATCACAGTTTTCAAACAAGTGAGAGGATCAGTCTGTCTCCCGTGATGCACGGTGCACTCAGAGATGGTCTTGTTCTGTCTACTCCTTAAAAAGGATAAGCACTAGTTTCAGTGTTCCCCTTTAATACATTTTCTGATTTTACCACTGAGCATACATTACTCTAACAAAAAGAGGTAAAAATGTTATTTCAAATAAATCTACCCAAAAAATTGTGAGTTTTTCACTAGGTAAAGTCTGGTTATACTCAGTTCTGGAACCCCTGGACCGGTGGGGAGAGCACAGTTCTGCGAGCCCTCAGCAGGGATGACGCAGAGTCTGCCATAGAACACAAAGTCAGCTGAGAAACTTGGCTTTCTGGGCAAGGCTGTCCAGGAATCTCTCTGATGGCCCCATTCACCCTCGTGCCACTTCTCAGCACAGGCATGGGGACAGTCCATGCCACCCCCACGGCCTCACCCCTGTGTCAGTGAGGTGTTTGTCTGAGCCAGTTAGAAAGCATGCTGAGCTCACACTGTTAACAAAGCCCCTCGTCATCTCCACTCTCAGCAGAACAGTAAGACCACCCCCACTGCTGTGCTGCTTTCCAAGGCCGTTCCTCTGAAGAGGCTTTTTGAGAGCAGAGCGTAAGGCGCTTTACTCCCCATGCAAGGGCCCTGCCTTTGGAGTCACACCAGAACACAGCAGCGCCTCTTCCCCTGGCCCCACAAACAACAGACCTCCCGTTGCTGCAAGATGCCCTGGATGCTTCCAGAAGGCAATGCCCCAGAGATGAGCAGGGTGGCACAGGATCCCAGAGAGAGTCAGACCATGGTCTCCAGGGTTGAGCCAGCCAGCGTTGGCTCCTGCCTTCTCCTTCCAGAGGCGGAGCCCTGGGTGAGTAATCTTTCTGAGCCTCAGCATCCTGGTCCATAACATGAGGAAATTCAGTTCTGGCTGCTCCACTTCCCACTCAGCTCCCTGTTAATGCACCTGGAAAGGCAGAAAAAGATGGCCCGAGTGAACACTTGAGCCCCAGCAACTCATATGGAAGACCCAGATAGAGTTCAGGCTCCCGGCTTTGGCCTGGCACAGCTCTAGCCATTTTGGCCATCTCGGGAGTGAACCAGCGGATGGAAGATCTCTGTCTCTGTCTCTCCCTCTCTGTAACTCTGCCTTTCAAATAAATAAACTTTTTTTATAAACTGCACAAAGTGCTTACCACAATGCTTGGCATGTAGCAATCCAATAGGAAAGAGTAACTCCTATTGCTGTTCTTACTACTGTTGTACTTCCACACTAATCCTGTGAGGTGAGAGAAGATGGGAATGTTCTAGAAGGGGAAAATGAGGCGCAGAGCAATGAAGGCAGCCGTGGATTGTTAGGACATTCCTCCCATGTGGACACATCAAGAGCAAAGATGTTGTCTGTATTGTTCGCTGTGACGTCCCCTGCACACGTTCTGTGTGGATCAGCTGGATGGGCGACAGAAGCTGTCCTGCCTGACCCTCAGTCTCTTTGATGGCTAGCACACTTGCCCATTAGACTGTGCTGCCTCTGTACGCTTGAATGCTGAAATTCATGCATTTATTTAAATAACTCTTAATGGCCTGAATTAGGGGGCCTGTGAAGAGTTGTCATGATCTCATGTGAGGTCAAGAGGGTTTTGGAAAAACAAACCGCTGAAATGGTAACAGAAGGGATTAGATGGAAACTGACAGGCATGGATGGCAGCTTAGTGAGGCTGTGGGAGCTTTTTCTTGGAAAGTTTCTAAAAATAGAGGAGCAGTTCATCTTGATAGACTGGTTCATTTGTCCTCCTGCCTGGGTCCAGGTGACTGGCCAGATGGGGTCAGTGGCTTCCTGCAGGCCAGGTGAGGACAGGTATGTGCCTTCCGCTCTGTTCTTCCTTAAATGTTGGTTGTTGGCAAGCTGCCACTTCTGAGAATCATTTCTATTTGTAGCTTTAAAAAATGAATAGAAACATATGGTTTCCCAAATGCTCAGGGGTCCATGTGTTCTCTTCCGTCTGACAGGATTGGATTGCACTGGTGCAGCCCAAAATGCCCAGCTGTTGCTCTTAGGTGATCGCCCAATCTAGGACATTAGGGATTCTGTGTAAAACATTCAGATACCTCTCACCATGCAGCCAGCTTTGCATTTAAGACCGCCATCAGTGGTGGGCATGAGGGGATGTGTGTCTCAGGTTGTAGAATAACTGGGACAAAACCATTCTCCACTGGAGCAGGAAGGAGCCCAGCTCATGCTGGGACTGGCGCCTGACACTGAGTTAGTTCCCAAGGTGGCCTGTCGGCACTGCCAGTCTGAAGACAGAACCTCGTCAAAACCCCCCTCGCCCTCTACCTCATGCCCTTTAGAGGAAATAGGAAATAGTTCAAAGGCAAGTCTGAAGTGTAAATATCATCAGCTTGTGTGCAGCACAGATAGCAGCCACCTTTATCCCCTTTTACTGACACTGCTAGAAGGAAAAGGCTGAAAATGAGCTTGCCTTGCATTGGTGGTCTTCAGCTTCCGTGGCTGTCTGATTTGATTCTCATTCTCAGCCCTTTACGTGAGGGAGGTGTGGATGCTGGGAGAGCACACGTGTCAGGGCATCTCGCTGCAACCTCCCGTGCTTTTCCATTTTGTCTCCCAGCATCGGGGAAATTGACAACTGGGATCACTTCCTTGAATTCTGGAGAAAAGTGTTCTAGAAAGAGACCCAACTGCAGTTCCTGTTTTGGCATAAATTAACTGCAAGGCATTGGACTAGTCACTTGTCATGCAAAGACCCTGAGCTGTTGAGCCAGAAAGAACTGGGATTGAATTCTGATCCAGCTATTGATTAGCTGAGAGACATCAAACCATTCATTTAACCTCCCAGAAGCTTGGTTTTTCATCTGTCAAGCGGAGGTAATACGGTGTATTTTATAGAGCTCCATGAAATTTGAATGAGACAGAGGAAGGCAGAGGTGGGATAGCGTGGTGGTAGGATCCACTGAATCAGGATTGCACGCTCTGGAGATGGAGAGCAAGGCCATGATGCTGATGGATGTGAATTGCTGCAGGATCTAGGGCAGATGTGTGCTCCTTGTGGGCACTTGCACAGACTGGGTTGATGTGGTCTTACTTCATTCCGTATTTTGAACAGCAAGATGTTATTTCTGCTTCTCCAGAAACATGGAAATGGCCAGCCAGCTAGCATGCCAGAATACAATGCCCCGGCCCTCATGGAGCTTGTGCGGGAAAAGGAGGAGCGGATCCTGGCCCTGGAGGCTGACATGACCAAGTGGGAGCAGAAGTACCTGGAGGAGAGCACCATTCGGCACTTTGCCATGAACGCCGCAGCCACCGCTGCAGCAGAAAGGTGAGCCGGCGAAACCCTGCAGGAGGGAAAAATGGTAACCAAAACCAAGCTAGCAAGGCACCCAAAGAGGTGCAGGAGCCCTTCCTGGGGCGTGAGGTCAGCTAAAAATCATTTAAATGTCTGTGGTGCTAGCTGGACAGCAAAATGGTCTAACGGCTCTGGAGGATAATTTGGTTCCAAACTCCTAGTTCTCGACATTTATCTTGAGGACACCATTATGTGAGTGCCTGAAGGTGTCTGTCCAAGGATGTCCACCCCAGCGTTGCTGAAAGCATCAGCGCATTGGAAACACTCCAGAGTCCAACATGAGGAGACGCACTTAGCCACTTACATCCACACAGGGGCATCCTGTGGGATCATAAAGAAGGACGTTGTGATAGCATATTAATGCTGGGTGTATATCACGGGCCAGATGAGAAGAAGTTATGATCCTCATAGCAACCCTGAGAGCAAGGGCTGTTCTTGTCTTATTTGACAAGTGAAGAAAATGAGACGGCAGTAGTTGATACAAACCAGTCCAGCAGTCTGTGCTGGGGCCACAGGTCAAATGGAGGCTTGTCCGACTTAAAACCCTACTTCACCTGGTTTGAAATGGTTCTCTGCTGCTGTCGGTGTTTACCTCTTTCTCTCTGCTTTCTTCCTATAGATGCACAGCCTTATTCTTCCTTTAAGAATTAGATCAAGTGGTGCAGTAACTCAAACAATAACGCTCAGGAATTTGACTGAAACCCTGTGCTGCCTGGGCAAGCAAGGCAGTATCCCACTGCCCTTTGTTTGCAGGATGTCTCCTACATACATCATTGCTGCACACGCCGGAGGCGCGTGCACTGGGCCAGTCTAGCCCCTCACTGCCTCCCACCACTCACTTTGTTTCCTGCCCATAAATTATTTTGGTCATTTAATTTAAAGTTGCTTGGAATTTGCCAAAAATTATGGTCAGTATAGTTGGCGGAGATCCTCAGATTTCAAAGGAGCATCCAGAACCAGACTTCTTAGGAAATAAGGGTTGTTATTGAGCCATTAGGGCTTGTAGGACATGAACCGAGCACAATGAGTTAAAGCCCAGGATGCGACTGCTGATGGATTCAATTCCACATTGCCTTGGCGTGTTTTATTTCTTCCTTAAAGAGTATGAGAAGGTAGCTGAGATGGAGGGAGACACTTTATAAGCTACTCACGGGCACTCAGGCTCATTGCTCAAGTAGAGCAGAGTCCGCAGGAGTCTAGCCTGATGGATCCAAGGACTGGAGCAAGCAGAGTCTTTATATTTGCAAGATACCTCCATGACGTGCCCCCCAGGACACTTATATCTGCAGACAGGAAGACCTGCACACCCATGTGCAAAATAGCTGTTTGGGGATCGTTTTCCAGTGCTCACATGTTGTTCATGGATGTTTAGGCTGGTAATGGAAATAGCCTCTAACATCTGATTGCAGCCTCAGGAATGAAACAGACACTTGAATCAGGCATGGACAGCTCTGGAGTTGTGGGGTGAGAACGGGAGGGAAGTTACAGCCACCAGTTCAGTCCTTGCACCGTACGGACAGACGAGAACAGTGCAACCCTCTGAAATAGACCTTTTGAAGATGAGCTCTTTGGTTGCTAAGCTAACAACTAACTTACCTCTCTGTCCTGGGGAAGACAGCGAACCATCCTAAGGTTACAGAGGGCCTGGCCCGCTATGTTGGGTTAGGGGCTAATGCACTGCTGTCAACAGTTGCCCGACAAGTTCCCTTTCTCAGTGTGATGTTAATGAGGACCCTACACAGGGAGGCAGGACCCCTCCAGTCAAGGCTTCTCTGTCTGTCACTGGCTATGAGTGTGTGATGTGGGACAAGCCCGTCTAAGTGTGGCAAACCTCATGTGTGAAATGGAAATCAGAGCTGTGGACTGGTTCGGAACAGGGAGCCTGACTGCATTCCTGTAGCAGTGTAAATGTGTTACCGTGGGGGATGGTGTGGGGGCCCTTGTGTATCATTGTTTTTAGCAGATGAGATGTCTGTCTGCAATCCCGGGCTCTGAGGGCGTGGATGGGACTAGAAAGCAAAATCAGAAATGGAGGAAGCAGCAGGTCTGAAGCATAGACTACATGGTGGGTTTAGGACTTGAGGGTGGCAGAGAATACAGACAGACCCCAAACATTATCTCCCACTCGCAGATTCTAGGCCCATCCTTGTTTATCTTTCATGCAAGGGGGTTTGTTTTAGGTACCCAGAAAACACTGTGGAATTTATCCAACTGTGTTAGTCTGCCTTTCATTATTTTAACTAAAGATACCTGAAAGGATCTTCTTAGCAAAGAGGAAGGCTTATTTTGGTTTGCAGTTTTGGAGGTCTCCACAGTCCAAGACAGGATGACCCCATTAACCTGGCACCTAATGAGAGCAGAACACATATGGAGGGAGGGTGAAACAGGAAACAGAGAGGCAGCACACTCTTCCTCTGCCCTTTCTCTGTCTCTCTGTATAAAGCCATTGTGATTTAATCCCAGGAGCCACCCTAGCCATCTAAACCAATCCAGCCAATTTCCAAAGGCCCTATCTTCAGACAACACAATTGGATCAGGCCTCCACCAGAATCCTTAAAATGATTAAATCACTAGCCATTAACATAATACAGTGGGGCTTAAGTGCTTGTATGAATCTGGGGAGCCAAGTCCTGTTTGAGCCCTAACACTAGCCCTCTGCCTCTCCCTGAGTGTTTTGTTTGAAGTTCTGGAAGATGGACGGATGCAAGGAGGGATGGATGGGTAAATAAATGGGTGGGTGGATAGATGGATGGATGAAAATCTTAATGTTCTTTTCCAAGAAAACCTCTGTAATTTCACCTTTGCTTTTGTATTGCTAGTAAGGGGGGAAAAGGAAAATGAAATATTTCTGAGAAATGTTGAAGTTCTGAGTTCTCGTCTAGATTAGATGCTAAATGGCTAGAGATAAATTGGCAAAAATGGCTTTTTCTAGTCATCAGTTCTGTGACTTTTCAGCCACTGATGCATACCTCACATTTCTAAACAATGAGTTTTAAACAAAAAAGGTAATTTTTGCACACCAACTGGCTTCGCTGTCTTTATGCATCTCGATACTACCAATCAGACTTTTTACAAGGTGGGCTTATTTTGTATATGTGGGGAAGGTTTTGAAACTTTTTACAGGTTTCAAAGCAATATAATTTTTTTCAGAGTTTTGTTTCTAAGTTGTTCTCATCTAATTGTGCCTGCTGTCCTTACTTGGCAGTACAAAAATGAGTTTTTAAATTTGTCTCCAGCTCTATGAATTTTCCAAAAGTAAATTGGTTGAAATATTGAAAATGTTTCAACTGCTTATTCCTATATCGATGATTTTTGTGCGTGTAATTAAAGAATTTGGTTTGCTTTCTGCATATGTTGGCATTATGATATATTTCCAGACAGTTTATTTTCTGGACCACATTCTCACAGGTTCACTCTTGCTTCATTATTTTATTTTATATTTATGCGTCTTTGCTGAGGCCTTCTTTTAAAACACAAAGGAAGCCTCCAGGAATGTAGAGTAATGGTTACGGACCTGGGTTTTGGGGGCGTAAGTACCTGGGGTTGAGTCCATTTCCATCCTTCACTAACTGGGTGTTCTTGGGGAGGTCGCCCATCCTGGGTGTCTCCATGTGCGTGCTGAGGCCAGCCACACCTACTGCATCTGTGTGCTGAGGCCAGCCACACCTACTGCATCTGTGTGCTGAGGCCAGCCACACCTACTGCATCTGCGTGCTGAGGCCAGCCACACTACTGCACATGTGAGAATGAAAGGGGCAGCCATGAGCACCATGCTCTGCTCAATCATAGCATGGAACTCAGCTCATTCACAATTAGTGGCATGAAGTGGGTAAAAGAAGGGCCTCTTGGTGCTGTTTTGGGTGTTCTAGAAAAGAGCTTTTAAGATTTTCAGTATGATTGTAGCATTGGAATACGACATTAAAGAGATGTGAAATGTTTAACTAGATCATTTATTAATTTGCTATTCATATAATTAGAGGCATTATTGTGCCTTTCATCTTAAGATTCATTACTTGGTTGGCACAATTATCTTTTTACTAATTGTTGTTCATTAGGAGTAATTAAATTGACAAAACCAGTGGCCAGAATAGTTATCTTCGACCAGTTGTTTTCAGGCTGACATCTGCTTCCAGCAGAACAGAATTTTCATCTCCCAGTGCCTGTTCCTAGCCTCACTCCACCACCTCAGTTGAACTTCTCAAGGTCACAGTGTCTGTCTTCATCTTTCCTGGTGCCCAGCGTGTCTGTTACACCTAACCAACCTGAGTCCCAGCCAGGGTGCATAGAACAAGAAATGAGGCAGAATTCACTTGGAGGAAGAATCAGCTTGGAGCCTCACTGTCCAAGAGGGCTGGTCTCTGTTTAGGGTATTCACTGAGTCCCATTTCACTGAGTCCTGGTTCACTATCCCAAAATACTGAAATGGCAGGGCGGGTGTTTGGTTAAGAGTCAAGCCCCCACTGGGGATGCCCACACTCCATATGTGAGTCCCTGGGTGTGAGCTCCACCTCTTCTCCCTATGTCAGATTCTTGTTAATGTACATTTGGGGAGGCAGTAGGTGATGGCTCAAGTAGTTGAGTCCCTGACATCTACATGGAAGACCTGAATTGCGTTCCTGGATCTTGGCTTCGGCCCAGCTCCAGCTGCTGTGGGCATCTGGGGAGTGAACCAGCAAATTGAAGCACTCTCTCTGTCTCTCTGTCTCTCTGCCTTTCAAATAAATAAAATGAATAAATAAAAAATTTTGAAACATGAAAACAGAAATTTAACACTAGAAAAATATGAAAAGACCAGTATGAAAAAGTGCAAGCTTAGAAACACCAACAAATATAACAGTATCCATGTGTCAGTAGATTAAAGCTATAGGTGCCTGATCTATGTATGCACACTTATCATATAGCTTAATGCACACTGTTAGTGGAAGGGGCAGGCAGTTTTGATTTTTTATTTTATTTGCTTGTTGTACATACTGCCTTAATTTTATCGGGTTTAGGAAGGGAATTGTCTGGGATTTAGGAGAGGAAGGGTGGGTACAGGAATCTGTGGAGAGATTATTTTTTCCCACATGGTACCCTTGGGCTGCCTGTCCACCAGTGTTTGCTCCATTCTGTGTGGGATCATCTGACTGGATTGGAAACTGAGCTGGAGAAGTAGAGGGAGGGCCTGTAGACACCAGTGGGGTGTGAGGAACAGATCTGTGTTCTGACATGAACCCCATCTCTTTCCATTCTGAGTGTGTTTGCCTTGAAACAAAGCAAGAGGGCTTACTGTGACCCAGTGCTCACCCTGTTGTTCCCAGAGACACCACGATCATCAACCACTCTCGGAATGGCAGCTACGGCGAGAGCTCCCTGGAGGCTCACATCTGGCAGGAAGAGGAGGAGGTGGTGCAGGCCAACAGGAGGTGTCAGGACATGGAGTACACGTAAGAGAAAACCACATGCGCCCGCGTTGCCAGCTCACCTGCAGACCCTGAGTGAGGCCTGCCAGCCCGTGGTGGCTCTCACACTGCGGCGCTTCCAGAGAGGACTGCAGCTGAGAGCTCGAGGTCTCCTCCCCCATGCTCTGCCCTGGACAGAAGGACTCCCACCTCAGTGAGCGCTCTGCTCTGCAGCAGGACCGAAGTTGGCGCTCTCAAGGGGGCAGTTCTGGCAGTGCAGGTTTGAAGGCTGAGATGCCCTCAGTACCTCTGTGTCGCTATGACTTTGCAGAGATTCTGAGCTAGAAAGGAGGAACAGGTCATATTCCAATGACCCAGCGTTTTTGAGCCAGAATTTATATATTCCAGCTAGAATGAAAGAATGTATTTAGCTTATGCCCTGTTCTGATAGGCCACGCAGGATTGCCAGCATAAACTAGGCTTGTCTCTACTTGCCTTGGACATACACTAGCCTTGTCTCTACTTGCTCATTTGAGCTCCAAGCCTCACATTGTGCAGCTGTGAAAATGGGGCTGCATCATTGAGGCGTGGATAGGCTCAGCAAGATAGGATCAGAGTGGTGAGAGGGACTCCTGTGGCTTGGGTTCTCATTGTTGGCCATCAGAAGGAAAAATCATCTTCAGATAATCTGTCCACCTTTTTACTTCTTTTTCTTGGAAAACAGAGAAGTTGACTTTAGTTGAAAGCTCGCCTCTGTGCCTCCCTGTTGCTCTCTACTACCTGTCCTCAGTACCAAACCCTCAGAGTGGTCCCTGAGCCCACCTTGGTCCAGTGGGTACCCGTCAGCCCTCCCACTGTGCCTCTCAGAAGCCTTAGAGCCTCCAGAAAGGCGCAGCCTTTTGTTCTCTTACACAAGATCTGTGTGACACATCTGGAGGCTGCAATGCTTGAAGACTTGTGCAGCATCCAACTCTGCATCCCTGAACCACAGTGACATCTTGGGGACGGCTCTAGAGGAAAGCTTCCAGTTCTTCGAACTAGACGCACCTTCTACCCACCTCGCTCTTTACTAAGGCGGTTTTCTTTGTTTCACAGTATTAAAAATCTCCATGCCAAAATCATAGAGAAGGACGCCATGATTAAGGTCCTTCAGCAGCGGGCCCGGAAAGACGCGGGCAAGACAGACTCCTCAAGCCTGCGGCCTGCCCGCTCCGTGCCGTCCATCGCGGCTGCCACTGGGACGCACTCCCGGCAGACCTCCCTGACCAGCAGCCAGCTGGCCGAGGAGAAGAAGGAAGAGAAGACCTGGAAGGGGAGCATAGGTGAGCCCCAGCTCTTCCATTCAGGCATCCGAGAAGCAGGGCCACTCCGCACGGAGGCAGCCTCCCTGCCTCTCCTGGGACGTGGAAATGCACTGAGCGTCTCCTAGTCTCTGTTCAGAAACGTGTAAAATGGGGACGAAAGTCGATCATACCTTGATTGGGGACGTTAAGTGAGTTGTGTGGAAACACTGTGTGAATTCCCAAGGCTACACCACCAGAGCTTTCAGCCTGTGTCATAGCTATCAGCTGTTATTGTTGAATGTTGAGACATCCCTTAAAATGCAAGATGTCCTAATGAAAAAAAAAAAAAAAAAAAAACAAAACCAGATCCCCGACCTTGGTTCTTCCTGGTCCTGTTACTTGCTGCACCTCTGCTTCAGCTTCTAGGAAAGGAAGTCCCTGCCTGCCCTTTTGCACCCGCGGGGCCGTGGGAGGAAAGAGGGAGGCGGTGCAGAGGAAGCTTGTTGGAAGAAGTGCCTTCCATGTGCAGGGTTGGTGGTGCGGCTGTGCTGTATCGCTGCACAGAATTCTGAGGAGCGCTCTGCAGGTGTGGTCTCAACCAGGTGCAGGCTTCTGGGGTGCAGGTGTGGCCCACTGGCTGGCTGGGCTGGGGGACCTGGGGAAGAACACATACACACACTGTACACAGACACACAGACACGCGTGTCCCTGCGGCCTTCCCTGGCCTACTGGCAACGCCAGGGGTCCGGCCCTTCTTTGATGCGTGTCCCCAGGTCAGTGTGTGTTTTTGTTTCTCAGTGGAGTCCAGAGCCAGTTTTCCCCAGCATAGGACCCTGAGGAGCCTGGCTGCTTTGTGCCAAAGGGGATAAGAGCTTCCATATGACCCCAGCAGACTTGCGGGGATCAAAGACTTCCAACCAGGGTCTCTGTTTGAAGTCCCTCCTCTGGTGGCTTCAGCAGCCCCTGCCCACAAAGGAAATGCACTTCAAAGAGGACGAGTGTAGACCAGCTGGGATCATCAAAGACCGATCCAAGGACACTTAGCCCCCAACTCAGTTAGGGGAGGGGGTGCAGGAAAGAGGCAGAAATTGCTTGCTGAGGGAAGCCTCTCTGGGGGTGGCCTGTTTGTGACATGCAGCCAGCAGGCATCTCTCTGGTGTCTGAGGCTGTCCCGCTGGGTTTGGTCTACACCAGATTTCAGAGCCTGAGTACCTTGGTCGGTTTGGAAGATCGCTGTGTTCTCTAACCTCACATTCCTCCTTATTACTATGGCTGGTGTCCGTGTGTCACAAAAACAGGGAGAGACTGCGGACCAGGCAGAGGTGCAACTGCAGGGCCTCTGCAGTTTCCTACATGTTCCCGCCATCTCTTGCCCGCTGGCCTTTGGAAGGAGGTAGAGGGGACAGTGTGTCCCTTCCTGCTTGTACAGGGACTCCCAGGAGCCACCCCACAAGAACATCCTATCACATTCTGGAGTTTCAGCAGGCAGCTGATGAGGTGTGAACACTGCTCCAAGGCAGGCACAGCTGATCTGGGTCCTGCTTCTGCTTCTTAGCTGTAAGATGCTAATTGCTCTGAGCTTCCATCTCCTGCTCTGTAAGGCAGAGGATATGCCTACCTCATGGGAACGTTGTGAAATACAAAGTGAGGCCATGTGTGAAGCCCTGGGAGCTTGTAAGACAGACCCTCTGACCCCATCCGCTTGCTGGAATCTTCATTTTAATCCTGTGCCCACATTGCATTTTGAGAAGCAGAGCTCTAGGCAAAATGAATCACCCTTTCGAATGCGTACTGGAAGCAGTCCTGGTGAGGATGCTTTATGCATTGCTGGCTTGTCAACAAGCTAGGTGAACACATACTTCATTGGGCTTACCGGTTCTCCTATAGGCTAGCGTTCTGGAGGGCTGACACCTTGCTGGATGTGTGCTGCATTTAAGAATAAAGAAGTTACCCTCTTGTCTAGCGTTGCAGGAAGGCTTTGGGAGAATGGACAGCTCTGCACGCCCTGTGGCTCCTTTTCCTGGGCAGCACGCCGTCTTCTCCACCCCAGCCTCACCACTCCTGGGCCTTGGGAGGGAGAGAGCAAAGCAGCTCTTGCTGGGCACGCCACTGGCTTCCCACTTTTTGGGCGTGCCATGCTTTCCAACACAGAGATACCTCTTGGGTGATAATATGTACTACTCAGTGCTCACTCCGCACTGCTTCAGACCAGCCCTCCTGGGCCATGCTGGGAGGAGTGGAGCCCACGGGAAGCCTAGCAGGAACCTCCCTACCCGCATGCCCTGGTGCTGGGACACCTCTCTGTCCTCCCGTACCGCCCTGTGAACCCATTTATCCTACAGCTGATCATGCTCTATTATAACTGGCTTACCTGACAACTCCTCCGCTGCCTAGGAAGGGAGGGAGCAGGTCATGTTTGAAATTCCCTTTGTCATTTGGTCAGGCACATAATATGTGCTTAATAAAGGCTTGGTAAGTGAATCAATGAATGAGTGAAGCAATTATCAGTCAAGAAGAACATAATCTCCAAGACACGTGCTTTTGCTTTTTGAGAAAAAAGAATACCATTGAGAAAGCTCTTCTTCTGCCCTCAGGGTTGCTGCTGGGGAAGGAGCACCATGAACACGCCTCTGCCCCGCTGCTGCCAACCCCCCCAGGCTCAGCACTGCCCCCTGCAGCCTCCACCACGTCAGCCAGCAGTGCCCATGCTAAGACGGGCAGCAAAGACAGCAGCACCCAGACGGACAAGAGCACTGAACTCCTCTGGCCCAGCATGGCCTCCCTCCCCAGCCGTGGCAGGCTGAGCACCACTCCTTCCAACAGCCCCGTCCTGAGACACCCCGCGGCCAAAGCAGTGGCGGAGAAACTGGGTACGTGCTGCCTGCCTCCTCTATGCCCCCAAGAACCACAGCACTGCGTGGCCTGAGAGAGGGTCTCTTGCTGAGCTGGAGAAGCAGCAGGTGCACCAAGCAGCTTTCACTCTAGGATGGTGATCATCCTACTGCACGAGGCTGGTGCGCATGCTTTATATTAAAGAGATAAAACATGAGGAGCATATACAGGCTGTTGGGATTTACTTCCACCTCAAATGAGCACACAGCTTGAGCCTGCTGTTGTAGTATGTGCCTTATCACTACCTCTTCCTCAGGAAGAGTCGAAGCAGACTCCTGTGGGTGCCCTCCTGGATGTTTGGGAGACGGTATCAGGCATCAGGTGCATCAATGGTAGCAGGCTCATAGATGTTCCCTTCAAGGCAGTGACGTCTGAGGGCTTCTGGCCTCCGTGGGGGACATGGCTGATGGAGGGAGTAGACCTCACTGCAGAGTAGGTAACTTGTGGCACGGC
Source organism: Oryctolagus cuniculus (assembly GCF_964237555.1). NCBI lineage: Eukaryota > Metazoa > Chordata > Mammalia > Lagomorpha > Leporidae > Oryctolagus > Oryctolagus cuniculus. The sequence goes on from NC_091432.1 coordinate 86,118,767, forward strand.
ACTCAGGCCAGTACATTGTTTAATATACTGAAGACCATGTGGGAAGGATGAGTTTTGCAGCAAGTCCAGAAGTGCCCAGGGGAAGAGTGAGTTGGCTATGGACTAATCAGAGTCATGGAGAGAGCCCTTGGCAGGAATTCTTTTGAGGAAATGGGGCTACTTGGAGCACAGAGTCACTGTTTCCTTCAGGACGATCTTTATTGCATCCTCCAAGAGAGACAAGTCAATAGAGAGTTGTCCTTTTTTGGAGATGAAATTCTTAGGATGCACTTTCCCAAGTAAAGCAAGGAACATGTAAATAGTTCCTGGCTTGTAGTGAGTGTGTGACAGTTCTGAGAGACAGCGGCTGTTAGCAGCTTCTGCACACAGTCCCAGCGTCATGCCCACCCACTGAACTCTCTTCCATCACTGGTTGTCTTTCTTTGTATCTGACCCCACCTGGGCCAGTCATTGAGTCGTAGGCTGCACTGTGTGGGCCTCCCCATGTGCGCTGTGGTAAGACTCCTCAGTGGACAGGGGTGCTTGAAGTGGGTCCTGGCACAGAGCCTGATGTCTCCCCCTCTTTGGCAGACACCTCTCCTGGCCACGGGAAGTCACCTGACCACAGGAGCCGTGTCAGCAGCCTGCTGCACAAGCCCGAGCTCCCCGATGGCGAGATGATGGAAGTGCTCATCTAACTCTGCGTCCCTGTGAACTTCCTGACGGAACCCTGACGAGCAAGGAAGGTGGCGGAGAGGAGGAGAAAGCTCAAGAAGGTGTGGAGGAAAATCAGGAACGCTGTGAACTGCTAAGAGGTTTCAGAGGAGTGGGAACACTTTCGATAAATGTTAGAAACGAGAGCGGGAGCCTACATGACTGAAGATGGAGGAGAATGCCATGGCCATGGATTTTTATTCTCTGTAGTGGAAGACAGAAAATGCATGTAGGTTTGGAAACAAAGTTAAGTAGAAATAGGACGTGGACTTTTTCTTTGTACAGAAAATGTATCTCTGGCTATAAACAGACAAACCTGAACATGGATTTCCTGGGAATAGCCCTGTTCTCCTTGCCTTCAGCATGTTTGGTTTAAGAACCTCCTAGAAATCCCTAGAGCCATCTTAGTGTATGACAGTGTTGCCCACGCTGCACACGGGGTGTCCTGTAGGAGTGTGTGTGTCTGAGAAGAAATGTCCAGGGATGACGGGGGATTGGGAAGGTGCTCTCCACCTGATTACCTGTCCAGTTTGGATTTTCAGGAGGTGGTAAGGATCCTCAGCTTCTTTGGATTCAGCAGTATTTTCTCAACAGGATGGAAGTGCTGGCAGCTCGGGCTCATCCTCCCTAACCTCCGAGTTCATCTCTGTCTCAGCTCTGTAATTTTACTTTTGTGTTTGTTCCTTCCTTTGTAATCAGACTTGGCAGAACTCCCGAGGCATGGGATTCATAAGCGCAGTGTCTGAAGTGGCATCGTCCCTGCTGTGTTTAGCAGTGGCCAGTTACCAGGAGGACAAGGCCAGATGCTGGCTCCCTGGCTGCTTTATCCACTTGGCGTAGTTGGGCTGCAGCTGCTAATCTCATCCTGACTATGCACTAGGTAAGGTCTGATGAGGCAGGAGAGCCCCGGCTCACCATGTACATCTTACATTAAGATCACGGCACTGGCTTTGTCACTCTCCCGTCAGCTTTCTTGTGAGGAGTTGAAATTTCCATCATTTTGTTCTGTGTAAGACGTTCAGGGCAGCCCTCCAGGAACTGGATGAGAGTTTGCAAACCATTTTGTTTTGGGGTCATCCAGAATCTCACCAGGCGCCCTGTGCCACTTTCTCATTGTCTCATACACCTGTTCACCACGCTGCCTTCCCCCTTGCACTCCTCTGACTGCTGGGGATGAACGTGCAGGCTTCTGTGTGTGGGTCTTTCTCTGCCGGGAACTTGCTTTGTTACCTGATAGGCCAATCTATATAGAGGATGTGGTTAGGGTTTTTGGAGGTTTCAGTTTGGGGGACAGCTTATCCAAAGTGAGGCCGAAATGCCATGGAGAGAGCACGGGAGTGAGTCGGGTGCTGGGGCTCTGTACCCTTGCTGCGATGTTTCACGGGACTCCTCTGCTGGCTTCCTCCACCGTCCAGGAGGTGCTGGACCAGATAAAGAGAGGAGAAGCTAATCAGGCTGCCAGGTGCTCCTGCACGATCTGATGTTGTTCTCCCTCCAGCTCAACTGGATCTGTGTTTTCTCAGCTCCCAAAAATCTGTCCGTCCAGTATTTATTCAGGTGCCCCCTGAATGAAACCTCGAAGGCAATGCTTCTTGGGAAACCTGCTTGGCAGGCTTCTTCTAGGACTGGTCTTTGGAGAGTGACCTGGGTGAAGTTACACGGCTTCGGCAAGATAGGCCTCTGAGCCCCCCCCCCCAGAAGACGAAGCGGGAGCTGACTCTCGCAAGCTCTGCCCTGTGGTGGGCCCTCAGCTTTGTGCTGCCTCCTCTAGTCTCACATTGAGCAGCAGATAAGTATGGTGCAGGCTGGGAAACTGAGGCGGCCCCCAGACTGAGCGCCAAGCTCACCCCGTGTTCTGTGGTGTGGGAAGAGCATGGGAGGCCCCGGAAGTGGGGGAAGGGGTTGAGTGTGAATGTGAGAGGGATGGAGCCCAGTGATGGCATCCCAGTCACTGTTCCCTATCACTTCTCTCCAGGAATGAGGTTCAGTCAATGGCAGCTAACTCTCTTAAGGACATGGCGACTCCAATTCATGTTGGGGACGGACCAGAAAAGAAAGAAAAGCAACCCTGCCAGCCTCCACCACATGTCTGGGCCACCCCATGCTTCGGGCGTCTCCCTAGCAGTGGGTTAGAGCCAGGGCCCCAGCCGTGTTGCTCCCGAAGCCTGGTCCTCGCGCCCTAGATACTGCATTTTGGTGCATCTGGGCATGACACTCACTCAACTCTTCTGGGTCTCCCAGAATTGTTTTTTGTTTTGTTTTTGTTTTTGAGTTTTTTTTTTTTTTTAATACCAGATGTTTTCATTGTCAAAACACAAGTGGAGAGAGCACCGTTTCTCAGGCTGTCAGCTACAGCTGTGCCGCAGTCATCATCAGTCTTTTCATTTCCTCCCGAGCTCACTGGGCCTCTTCCTTGGGAAGGAGGGCCACCAGCTTTAAAATGTCTTCGGCTGCACTTGCATTGCAGTGAGCTTTCCTGAGGCTGAGCTCGCCTACAGGAAAAAGGGGTCACAGGTACCTCCCACTCCGGGGCACTTTACAGTATCTTATCTCATTGGATTTTCAGAAAAACGCTTCCAGCGATGTGTTTAGTGCTGTGTGCAAGCACTGTGCTACCTTCTGTTAGTCCCCACGCCACCTGGGGTTTGCATACCTTTTATTATCCTGAAGACATGGGTGCCTAAATGGGCTCAGAGAAGTTGAGTCCCTCCTCAAAGCCTCGCAGCCAGAAGCTGGGATTTAAAACAAGGGTGTAGAGGAAGAGCTGTGCCTACACCATGGCTTCCCATGCCCAGCCTCCCTGTGGTGGTGTGTGTGCACACATGTACATAGGCACGTGCACATGGCTGTCACACATCTTAGGGTGTGAGAAAGAGGACTGCCCCCAGAACTCCTGTTAAAACTATTACTGCCTACAGGTCCAAACAGCTAAGCTGCCAGGAAAAACACTGTTTTCCAAAAATGTCAGAGTCTGTGCAGAAATTAGCATTTTCTTCTCCCAGCATTTCTTCTGCTTCCCAGAGGTTGGTAGGCAGGGGCGGTGTGGACTTCACACTGTAGCCATGCGTGCAGAGCAGGGCTGTCTCAGAGAGTAGGGAGTGATGGAGCCCTTGTGGTCTCACTCCTGCTGAGGCTGCTCTTTGGATCTCATGGGTGAGTTTGACTGCACAGGGCTGGGAGTGGATATAGAGACAGTTGATGCAAATGAGTACTGAACTTGAACCAGAACTCGGTGGTTCTGTTGCTCTGAGAGTGCTCCCTGCAGAGAAGCTGGTCCTCACCATCCTTGCTCTCACCTGGCTCTGCCCTCAGCCACCTGTATCCTCGCGATGGAGTGCCTGAAACATCTTTGTCCTACTGGAGTGAGCAAGCTTGCCCCAGTAGACTTTCTGAGTCCCCAAAACTTGGGGAAACACAGGCAAGGCTGGCATTTAGGAGGCAGTGAAGAGCGCGTTGGAGCGGAAAAGTTTTGAGGCAGGGAGCTCACACGCGGACCTCTGGGAGCTGTGCTGAGCAAAGAGAGGGCTTCTTCCAAAGCCAAAGTCTTGTTCCACATCTGCCCTGGAGCGAGTGGAGTGTGCTAAGTGATCTCGCGTACCCCTCTCAAACAGAGAGGTGTTGTACCCATGGTGTGGAGATCCTGTGGATGCTCTTAAGTGGAAAAGGCTTTTAAGTAGCCAGAAGTCATCCAGCTCACCATAGCTGCTCCACATCCTAAAAGCTAAGGCAGCCACGGCACATGCTCTATCAATTTCTCTCCCCCATCCCCAATTAATCAGTGTGTTTAAACTGTCTGCCTTTGGTGTGAGGATTTGAGTGTGTGTGGGGGCAGGGGGGCTTACCTCTGATGTGTTGCCCCATGGGGAGATGTAGATAGTAATGAAGAAGCTATGGTCAGCGTTTCAATGAATGAATTTCTTCAAGAGCCAATGAGCAAAGGATTCTTTCTTTTGCAGTGGCATGCCATCTCATTTAGTAGTTGAATGGTACCTAAAGACGTGTGTGTGTTTGTGAGAGAGAGAGAGAGAGAACAAGCGAGCACATGTGTGCAGCATGCCTGTACAGTTGTGTGTGAATTTTCTGTTCTGAAAGTCTAGAAGATCCAAGTGTTTCCACTCACCCCACTTTCCTCAAAGGCGTTCCCTTGGGAACATTTATGGAATTCCTCTATCCGAATAGCCTTCGGGGCCTGGCACGTTCCTTTGCTTCCCCTAGAAATGAGAAGCCTTTGGGGATAGAGTTCAGTGCCGGAAATAATCCCAAGTTATTCCTAGCACAGCTGGATGAATAAGTATGGCAGTTAAGGTAATTCACGCCCTGTTAGTTTCTGAAAAGGTAAGAAGTGCCCTGCAATGAGTCTTCGGTCTCATAGCCTCTCAGAGTGACCTCTCCAGGGGAGAACAGTACGAATAGTCACGTTTAACAGCCTGTTCTCCTGCCATGCCTCGTATGCATCCCCACCTCTGTGCACACTACAGACGAAAGTGCATATTCCTTAGTAGGTATTCCGTAAGCTGGTGTTAGGTTTAGGTGCATGTTATTGTCATGTTATGCTGTGACTGAGGTGTTTGTCATGAAACTTTTAAAATACTATTCTCTATATAAGGAAGCATATATACAGCATTTTCTTAGATCAGCTCCCTGAAGTTTTGATGCCCAGTGTTGTGTTTACATGTGACTTTGCCTAGGATTCTGTTCACATCTAGACACCTGTAAGTATTTATTACAAAACAGAATGTAAGCAAGTTTATCCACAGTGGTTGGACTTCAACCAAGATGTTTTTCCCTTTGGAGGAGAGGCAGGGAGCCTCCTTCTCCATGAAGCATTTACACAGTGTGGAAAAGCCTGCGAAACAAGGGCAAGGCGGGCACCAGGTTTCAGCCCGAACGCTGACATCCCTGGTGCCTCCGCTCTCTCCGCCTGCTCCGTGTGCGTGCGTTGCTGCGCTTGGTGGCAGTGTGCTGTGTTGCTTCCCGGGGTCCCCGATGCCTGGGGTAACCTTGGAGCATCTTCGTGCTGCTGGTCTGTAGTGAGGGGCGATGTTCAGCCCAGATGGGTGCGTGTGCAGAGTGCCAGGGGGGAGTCCACAAACACGCGTGTCCCCCACGGCAACTGTGGATACTGTCGGTCAGCCAAAGATTTTCCTGTTCTTTGCTGCTTCAACTTGTGCCTTAATATTGTATATAATAATAAATGGATAAAATGGCAAAAATGGCTCGTGGTTCCCTCTCGCTTGCTCTTTTCTTCCCCGAAGGACCTGTGTGCTGAGTGCTCAGTAAATGTTTCATTTCCTCCCACCGCGTGGAGGTGGCTCCACATCCTGGTTGGCCTCCGTGGGCATTTGGCTCCCCTGCAGTGGGCCTCCTGCCTCGGCCAACCCTCAGCTCTTGATTCTAAGGAGGAAATGACTCATCTGGAGCCTGCAGCCCACCCACCCCCTGCTCCTGCAGACAAATAAGGAAAGCGGACATGCAGGAGCCTGGGAGTCTAGGGAGGCGGTCACCGTGCCTACTCTGGTCACCCTCCTTTGGGAGTGTGGAGGGGGTCCCTGGGTTCAAAGCCCACCAGTGATCACTGTGAGCTGAAGCCTGTCTCAGGAAGTCACCCCAGCAGCCGGAACCCCGGGCTGGAGTCAGGCACAGACGATGATAGCTGCTCTGTGAGCATCTCAAGGTCATAGGCAAAAGGGATTGGTAGAAAAGTCACGTGGTTAAGTTGAGGCATCCAGGCCAGGAGCCTGAGTGACTGAAGCAGAACATGATAAAGCCCATGGAACTTCTTGAGTGAAGTCCCCTCCTGAGGGCCCTGAGCCTCACCGTGGGGCGAGGGGCGTGGCCCCTGTCTATCCTCTGGTGGTGCCTTTTGCAGCAGGAACCTGTCTCCACCTCCCCCGCGCCCAGAGCATGGGAAGAGCTTCGAAAGGGTGCACTCAGGAGAGGGCGGGGCATGCTCAGGAGAGGGCGGGCACGCATCGCCAGTCCTTGGTGTGAGGTGCATTACCTCCTGCAGTCCTCACACAACCTAGTCATCATCCCCCATTTCGAAGGCCATGGAACTGGGCCGCAAACACCTCTCAGCAAAAGATGGCAGGGCAGGGCTCTGAACTCCAGTCTACCTGAAGCAGAGCCTGCGCACCTGCATGTGCAAGGTGGGTGGGCGCTGGGAGGCGGGAGAGCTCCAGCTCCTCTCTGCTTGGCCTCTGTCCATCCTGACTTGCACCCAAAGGGTCTTCTGCAGGGAACCCCATCTCCACGTGTGTGAGTAGGACTCCCTCAGCCTAAAGGAGGAAGCGAGCAGCTCCCCAGCCTCCCTGGTCTGCTGTGGGAAGACAGCAGGGGAGCCCTGGAAGTGTGCAGGGCTTGAAAAAGTGTGTAGGGGCACCCTCCTGAGCCGCCGCGGCCACCTCTGCCCATCTCCCGGCCCTGACCTGCTCCCCACAGCTCATGTGTGGTGCCCCAAGTTCTGGCTTTTCTCCTCCCTTTGTACACCACAGGAGAGAAACCCTGACTTCCAGCGGCTTGGTGTCATCCCTTCAAGGGGGGGCGGGGGTGACCACCAGAATGCGGGTTTCTATCTGGAGAGGCTGCCTCAGGTCTCAGAGAACTCGAGGGATTGTAGTGCCTTATAAGGTGTCTGGGCTTGTTCCAGTCAGGAGTTAGGTTACAAATGAGAACTGCGTCGAGAGCTTGGAGATTCCCTTATCTAAAAAAGTGCTGTGTTGTCAAACTCAAAGGAGCCGTCCATCCGGGCTGAAGGAATGTTATGTTTATTGTTTCCACTCCCTTCCCCTTTTATCAAGAACTGCAATGGGTGTCTGATGTGCTTCCGTTATCTGCCCGGGTCCAGCAGGCAGGCAGGCAGCCCACACGCGGGAGCAGAGCTCCTTCCTCTCTCTGACCAGCCTTTCACCCTCAGAACTCTCCCCTTTCTGTAGTACTGGGAGATGTGTATGTGAGGACACTTCAGGAAGTTTGTAGCAAAAGGAATTAAAAGATGTTTATTTGGGATTCAGGAAAATTTCTGAGGGGCCAGCATGATGGTGCAGGGAGCTAAGCTGCAGCCTGAAATGCAGGCATCCCGTATCAGAGCGCAGGTTCAAGTCCTGCCTGGCTGTTTTCCATCCAGCTCCCTGCGGGTCTGCCTGGGAAAGCAGTGGAGGATCACCCAAGTTCTAGGACCTCTGCTACCCATATGGGAGACCCAGATGGACTCCTGACTCCTGGCTTCAGCCTGGCCCAGACCCTGGTGTTGTGGCCATTTGAGGAGGAAGCAGCAGATGGAAGATCTTTCTGCCTTTCAAATAAATAAATCTTAAAAAATGGAAACTCCATGCATAGGTTTTCATTATACACACTTTCCATGAGCTTTATGAAGTCCCCTTTTGTATGAAGATCTTCTAAAAGTTCATGTAAACTGGAATTGAAAAGTATTAGTTTACTTTGGTTCAAAACAATTTTGAAATCCATGCATTGCTTTTTTATAATACATAAAAGTTACAAAAAGTTTTTGAATAAAAATACATTTTTGGAAACGCTGCTGTGGCATAGTGGGTAAAGCCACCGCTTTTTTGCAGTGCCAGCAACCCATATGGGCACCGGTTCGAGTCCCAGCTGCTCCACTTCTGATCTAGCTCTCTGCTGTGGCCTGGGAAAGCAGTAGAAGATGGCTCAAGTCCTTGGACCCCTGCACCCTTGTGGGGGACCCAGAAGAGGCTCCTGGCTCCTGGCTTCAGATCGGCGCAGCTCAGGCCATTGCAGCCATTGGGGAGTGAACCAGCAGATGGAAGACCTCTCTCTGCCTCTCTTTCTCTCTCTGTGTAACTCTCAAATAAATAAATCTTTTTTAAAAAATACACTTTTAACTCCAATTTCCATGACCATTTTATATACACAGGACTTCATAAGCTTTCTGGAGTATTCTCATGTAGATGATTTTTTTTTAGATTTTTATTTATTTATTTGACAGGTAGAATTACAGCAGTGAGAGAGAAAGAGAGACAGAGAGAGAGAGAGAGAGAGAGGTCTTCCTTCCGTTGGTTCACTCTCCAAATGGCCGCAACGGCCAGAGCTGCACCAATCCGAAGCCAGGAGCCAGGTGCTTCCTCCTGGTCTCCCAAGAGGGTGCAGTGCCCAAGCACTTGGGCCATCCTCCACTGCTCACCCGGGCCACAGTGAGAGAGCTGGACTGGAAGAGGAGCAGCCGGGACAAGAACCCGGCGCCCAGATGGGATGCTGGCACCACAGGTGGAGGATTAACCAAGTGTGCCACGGCGCCGGCCCGTAGATGATTTTTTTTTTTTTTTTTGACAGGCAGAGTGGACAGTGAGAGAGAGAGACAGAGAGAGAAAGGTCTTCCTTTTGCCGTTGGTTCACCCTCCAATGGCCGCCTGCTGCAGCCGGCGCACCGCGCTGATCCGATGGCAGGAGCCAGGATCCAGGTGCTTTTCCTGGTCTCCCATGGGGTGCAGGGCCCAAGCACCTGGGCCATCCTCCACTGCACTCCCTGGCCATAGCAGAGAGCTGGCCTGGAAGAGGGGCAACCGGGACAGAATCCGGCGCCCCAACCGGGACTAGAACCCGGTGTGCTGGCGCCGCAAGGTGGAGGATTAGCCTATTGAGCCACGGCGCCGGCCGTAGATGATTTTTTAAAACCAGAGTTGGCGTTTATGGAAGCCCAGAAGGAAAGCTGCTCCCCAAGTTCCTGGAGACTGATAACGTATTCCCAGAATCTAAGGCCCAGAGACCCACTGCCGAGTCATTTGGAAGTAATGGGAATTAAAATCCTGTCGTCAGAAGCTAATGTCCTGGTTGGTTTTGCCCCTCTGAATGTTTGAAGGAGACGAACCTCACTTCCACCGAGCTGACTTTGGAGTGTCAGTTCACCTGGACAGCCCCGCATGTGGGCCTCCCAGCGCTGGGACCCCTGTGTTTCAGGAGAGGAAACAGGTTCAAGAGAAGGGGAGTGCACGGGTGGGCTCTGCAGTGGAACCCAGGCCTTCTCACTTCTACGGTCTCTTTCTGTCTGTGTGCGGGAGGTGGTTTTCAGTTAGGCACGTGTGTGTGTGTGTGTGTGTGTGTGTGTAGCTTGTTAGCTTGCTTTTGTTTTGCATGGTTCTAAAGAAAATTGATGGCAAATGGCCAATTGAGAAACTTACTGAGACACTTTTGGGAAATGTGTTTCCAGCAGAAGGCAGGTGACGCATGAGGAGGTGGGCCCAGTGGCTCTGGTCTGCTCGTCAGACACTTGCTGGGCTTTGTGTGTCGACACAGGACACACCTGTTTGCACCGTCTTGTCTCGGGCCTGCTCTTGAGCTGCGGTCCTGCTCCTGTTTCACCTTGGGCATATCATAAGACCACATGTGTCCAGAAATGCTGAGTGGATAACAGAAGGTTTTTTTTTTTTTTCCAATCAAATGAAATCTTCGACTGTATCTGAAACATGGTGCTGTTCTATGCAGTCAATAGTCTCTCTCTTCCCTCTGCCCTTGGCTGGTCTCTCACCTGCTCCTGTCCACTCCATCTTCCACGTTGCTTCCATATTGTTATTGGCTCCATCCTCACAGCCAGAGTTCAAGACCTCTTGGACTTAGACAGAAGCCTACTGCCTGCAATCTCATCCCACTCTGCCCCCAACACAGACACCAGAGAAACAGGACTAGTGACTGCATTTCCTCATTGCCTTTGTGCACCCAAGGCACCTGCGACCCTTTGCTATGCTATACTGAATTCCTGCTATCACACATGAGGCCAGCACTGTTATTTTTTTTAAATATTTATTTATTTGAAAGAGTTACCCAAAGAGAGGAGAGAGAGAGTTCTTCATCCACTGCTTCACTTCCCAATTGGCCACAGTAGCCAGACCTGCGCCAATCCGAAGCTAGGAGCCAGGAGCTTCCTCCAGGTCTCCCAGGCAGGTGCAGGGGCCCAAGGATGTGGGCCATCTTCTACTACTTTCCCAGGCCACAGCAGAGGGCTGGATTGGAAGTGGAGCAGCAGGGACTTGAGCCACTCGCTATCCCACAGTGCCAGCCCCCAAACTGTTATTACAGCCCCATTTCACTGATGGAGAAACTCAGAGGCAGAGAAGTTAAGTCGCTTTAGCCAAAGCTCTGGAGCTTGTGAGTGGCAGGGATGGGGTCCAAACCCAGACAGTTGGGCTCCACAGACTCTGGTCTACACTGTTCCCCTCAAGTTTCAGAAAGTATTTCTGACCACACTATTCCCTGGAGGGAGTCTACAGGAAAAACCATCAGCACTCACACACACACACACACACACACACACTGCCATGGTCTTCACGACAAAGCCAGGGCACTCACACCCTATACAGTTGATCCTGGCCACTTCCCCAGGCTTGTTTCTTTCCATTTCTCCTTCCACCCCTGCCCTCCAGGTGCCCTGGAACCATCGCTGTGCCAGAAACTGCTTTGTGTGTTTTGCTTTCCGCCCCTGCCCACAAAGTCCCTTGCCTTAGAATGACCTCTTGTTTGACGACCCAAACCTAAGTCATTCTTCAAGGTGAGGCTGAAGTGTCACTTCCCTCAGGGAGAGATGTTCCAAGTCACCAGGGCCAAAATTAATTGCTCCAGTTCCGTTACTAGCTGAGTCAATTTGAAAAGTTGTTGAACGTCCCATAACGTGGAACTGGTACTGTGTCTGCATCTTCACTAATGTGAATCTGATGCACTCTGGGACATCACAGGCCCTTGAGCATTTGTTTCCTGAATGAGTAAACCCTAGGAATTTCACGAGACAGTCGGAATGGGAGTAGCGTACAGCTGGCCCTCCACAAGGGCAGCATCGTTCCCTATAGCGCTTATTCTAGCCCTGATGCAGACTGCCTCTTGTTACAGGGAACCATGCACACGAGTGTGCGTCAGCTCAGCGAACCCAGAATAGATGCTCCATACAAGCTGAACCAAGGGAGCAGGCATTTGGTGGTCACGTCTCATATTAGAATGCGTGGGTTTGATTCCCAGCTCTGCCTCTGATTCCAGCTTCCTACTAATGTGCTCCCTGAGAGACAGCAGGTGGTGGCGCCAAGTAGTTTGGTCCCTGCTACTCACATGGCCGACCCAGATTGGGTTCTGGGCTGCTGGCTTCAGCCTGGACCAGCCTTAGCTGTTGTGGGTATTTGGGGAACGAACCAGTGAATGAGACATATGTCTCTCCATCTCTCTCTCTCTCTCTGTGTCTCTTTCTCTCTCTGCCTTTCAGATAAATAAAACTTCTTTGAACTTGAACTGGCTGAATTATCCCATGCTTACTGTCTTCTGTCAAGAAAATTGGAAGAGGAGATCCTAAAATAAAATTGTATTTTAAAAGTGTTTTGCAAGTAACTTGTTAGAAAAAATCAAATAATACACAAGTGTACAAAGTAGAAGCCACTATCTGTTCTAAATCCCTATGAGTGCTCATTGTTAACAGTTTGGAGACTTCCTTCTAGACTTATCTTTGGATATGTGCAACCAAGTAGCTAGCTTATGGATATGAATGAATATAAATTTTTTTTAAAAAGATCATGCCAGTTATACAACTTGCTTTTTTCACTCAACAAGAGCTTCTAGGCAGATGCTCCTGCTAGCAAATGTGAGTCCATCCTTATCACTGGGCTGTACATACGCTCCCTTGTACTGTGGAAGAGGCGCTTATGGACAGCCCAGGGCTCCTTTGATGCTAGCTAGCTCCCCACACCATTGCCCCTGCAGTCAAGAGAGAGCCAAGAATCTAAGGAAGCTGGGGCAATGCTTTGTTTCTCTCCTAAGAAAGAGACCCAAACTTGGAATACTAAGTCAGGCCTGGCCAAATGCTGTCACTGAGTTCCTCCAGTTCATCATAATGTTTCCATCTGCCTGTCCAAACACTAATTGGTGATTCTCATGATGACTTTGGGATCCCAAGGACCTGACAGCACCATGGCCCAAGCTGATAGCCCAGCCCAGCTTGGCATGGGCTGCCCTATTTTCATCCAGAAAATCTCTCGGTTCTCAACTGAGGGGCTGATTTTCCATCCAGTGTGCTCCCTTTGGCCTAGAGAAGAACACATATTCCTGGTTCAACTCAGCGCAGCCCTACTGCAGACTAACTGTTCAGTGGTGTTGATGACATCAACCCTTCCCCTGGCCCTGGGTGCCTATCAGATTTTTGTAAATATTTAGTTTAAGGGTAGCCTGCAAAAAAGCCCAATTCATGGATCACTCACTAGGTCACTACTGAGAATTAATAATGCGCCCAGCACATTTCAGATTTTGGGGGGAAGCCAGAAGGCACAGATTGCTGTGGTGATCCTGCCCTGAAGGAAAGGGTGGGGCAGTGAAGTGAACTGACCACCTAAGTGTGCGGAGCATGTCGCGTTAGCCATGGCATTGGGTCCTTCCAGTGGCAAGGGCAGCAAGATTGGAAGATCAAGTGCTTGCCCAGGCCCACACTTACCCACGTACGTGGCACAGTGGCGTATGAAACCAGGCGTGGCGACTCTAGAAGTTAGGACTTTTGCATTATATCACACAACCTCCACGTTCTAGTCTGACTGAGGTCACAAGTACAGAAAACAATCCGCTACTTGTTTGTCCTTGTTGGAGGATACATTCTACGGTCCCACTTCACAACAGGGACTTCAGCAGGTTTGTGGGAAAATAGGATAAAAAAGACAGTGCAGGGTGTCCAGGAATACTCCTGCTCCTATCCTGGCCACCCCTGCAGCATTTGGAGAGAACTTCACTCACGGTGCCAGTGCCTGGCCCTGTGCTGCTGCATCCAGCCCCAGGGTGTGTGTGAACAGCCTGCCTAGAGGCCCCACTGCAGTTTGCATGGGGCATTCTCACCGTGGGACACATTTAGGAGTCCAGACGGAAACTTTGCCCTCCTTGTGGTCCGTCTGACAGCTCCCCTGCCAGCAGCGTGGAGTGCCCTGACCTTGCAGGAGAGCCACCGAGTGGAGGCCGCAAAGGAGCGAGGCTTCCCTGACCCCCTTCAGCAGCTTATTCACTTTCCCAATCTAGTTTTCCCTGGAAGGGGTTCGGCTGGAGGCAGTAAGCAGACCTAGGATCTTAGCTTAAAGAAAACTGGGTAGCAGCCATGCTTTACATCTGGAGAAGTGTTTCTTTCCTCTGCCCTGGTACTGCCCCATCTCTACTGGAGTCACAGACTCGGGCACGTGCACACAGTGCGCATATCAGCAACTAGCAGAAAGCACAAAGCCGTCCACTGCTCAGGTCTCACGCGCCTCTCAGCCAAGCCTGTTCTCCTATAGAGCCCAAGTGTGTTGTGTGTGTCACCGCCTGAAGACACAGTTAGAAATGAAAGTTATGATTCCTTTGTATATGGCTAGGAGGAAGAATAAGGAACTTGGGCACTTTCCCAAGGCCATGGTGAAGTGCCAGCACAGCCAGGATTAGAGCTGGGCCCTGCTACCGCCCCTTTGGTGCTTTATGGGCAATGTGGGCCATGTACACTGATGCTTGGTGGGTATCAGGTCTTTCAGAGCCACGCACCCTACCCTGCCTATGGATCAGCAACCTGAGAAGGGATGGCCTTGATCTACATTAGCCAGGAAGTCCCTAAAGAAGAACCGCATTCTTTCTTGTGTGAATGAAGAGCCCATTGCTTCTACAAAGCCACTCTTCAGGACGGGGAAGTTGGGATTAGCTCCAGTGGTACAGCCAGGAGGCGTGGGCCCTGTAGTGTGCGACTGCAGCAGATAATGCTTGACGACTCTTTCTTTACCAGCCTCACAATCCTCTGGCCTTGCAGCAGGGCTGAGATGAGAACGGCCATAGCAGCAAGATGGCAGATGAAAACAGACAAGGGGACATTTCCCCAGGGATAAGAGCTGATGGCAAATCACATCCCTGTGCATGTGAAGTACAGTGCTAGAGGGATACCACCTGTCACAGTTGAACCAACCCAGTCACTGGAGACCACACGTAGCAGTTGGTCCTTCAGAATTCTCACACAGCATCATAAATAATTCAACGTGTAAAACTCATGTCAAGAAACACACTTAAATGTAGCACACACATATTCATTAGTAAATGCATCTCTTACAAAGTATTTATTTATTTATTTATTTGAAATTCAGAGATACACAGAGAGAGGGAGACAAACAGAGTAAACCATCCGCTGGATCACTCCCCAGATAGCCGCAACAGCAGGAGCTGACGGAAGCCAGGAGCCAAGAGCTTCATTCATGCCTCCCACAGAAGTGCAGAGGCCCAAGCACTTGGGCTGTCTTCTGCTGCTTTCTCAGGTGCATTAGCAGGAAGCTGGATCAGAAGTGGAGCAGCTGGACTTGAACCAGTGCCCTTATGGGATGCTGGCATCACAGGCGGTCTAACTAACTATGCCATGTCACTGGCCCCATAAGGAGACTTTTACTGTATTTATTGTATTACGTGAAGGGTACATGGAGAATAAGATGCTGTGCCTGACCTTCCACATGATCATGGTCTGGGTAAAAAGATCAGAAGAGACTACAATATAGTGTTTGCCAGGTGTCAAACTCATGGATCTAAAGGAATGGGAAAATAGAAAAGCAAGTAACATTCGAGTTGAACTTGGATAGCTAAGAAGGGGAAAGTAGGCTCTGCTCATGTTGTTCCATTTGCCTTCCAAGTTGACCAGGACTTGGTGGGGGCCGTCCCTCTGCTCTGCCCCTCTAGGGTGGCTCCAAGACCAGGGGGCTAGGGCAGTGGGGAGTCTCAGAGCTTCTCTCTCTTGTGTGTTCCCTCCAGCAGAGCAGCCTCAGAGTGGCAGGACTTCCTGTGTGGCAGTGCAGGGTGTCAAAGGCACGTGTTGAGAGAGACGGCACCAGGCGGGAACCGCCTTCCCTCTCACGGGCTGGCCTCGGAAGCCAGGCAGCCTCTCTTCTGCCCCTTCTGTTTGCCACGGCAATTACAACGGCCTGCCTGGGTTTACGCTGGGGAGGGAAGCGATGGCTTAGATTTTGTCTCTGGATGTGACTGTCAAGGTTCTAGAAGGGCACAAGATCCTGGAAATATTGCTATAACCACTTTGGAAAAGCAAGTCTGCTACTCTGGGTATCATCCGCCAGGGGCAGCCTCAGAAGTTTTATACACATTCTCTCATTTTAGTCTCCTCTCCACCTGCGAGGTATGCATTATCCTCCCATCTGAAATATCAGAAGATTGAGGCTTGCAGATGTCCATGGGACAGCCTGGAAGCGGTGGAGCTCAACTCTGCCTGCCCAGTGACCCCAAGCCTCTCTTCCCTCTCTCTGCCTCCCCTTCTGCCTTAGGAAATAAAGCAGGAGACAGAAGGCCCTGGATTGTTGTCAACACTAAAAATGGATATTGAATCAACAGATCTTGCTGCCCAACTGAACTCCTCACTGTATCTGCATCACGTATGGTATAGGACCGAGCTTCTCCATGATAACCACACGCACACTTCCACATTCACACCAAGGAGTTGGAGCTAACAGTTTCTGATCGCTTCCCGAGAGCCAGGCTGTGTGCTGTGAGCACCTCACTCACATCAGCTAATTTAATATTCACAATAACCCTGCAATATGGAGATGGTGATGATGATTGCTGTTAAAGACATCAATTAATGTCACATGAAACAGCATCACCCCAAGGGAGCCACCCCACCCCCTAGAAATCCTTTCCCCATCCAGCACCATGATAATAAGAACAGGTGAGCTGAAGGTCTCCCCTCTGGGTGACACCACCAGTGATGGAGTGGATAAGCACATTCCCTCTGGAATCACGTGGAGCTGTGTGACCCTGGGCCAGCCATTTAATCTTTCAGCACGTCACTGTCCCCATCTGTAAAATGGGATGCCAGTCCCTTTCTTGTGGAGGTTCCTAGCAGGAGGATAAGACAAGCCTGTAGAGTACCCAGTGCAGACCCTGGCACTCCAACTTGGTGAGCTGTTGCCATGTAGGTGGAGCTGGAGCTAACAGCTCCTTGGGACCAGCTCCCAGACGGTGAGTTCTCATAGTTCAAGGGCCTGCATAGTTTTCTGCAAAGATCCAGACAGCAACTTGTTTGCACTTGCTCTGTGGGGGGTGGAAATGGGGGTAAATCTGTTCAGTCACGCACTAAGGCTCCAATGAACCAGTGATATGAGGAGTGGGGCTGGCGTGGTGTGGAGGGAGGAATGTGAAGGCATGGTCCTTTTTCCTGGATGCTGGAACGTGCAGATTGTGCCCTGAAACCCAGCTGCTGCACCGAGTCAGGGCCTGTGCTGCTGTGTTCTGGGGAGGGGAGGAGGCCCCGGCTTTAGGCTCATGTGCTTTGGGCCAGCAACGGCGCTATGTCCAAGGAAGCAGGAGCCACCTGTACTTCTCAGCATGTCCCCATTCACAGCTTTCATTCTTGACCAAACTTGTTTCTGCTTTGAGGAGGAAAAGGCAGGGGGGCTCTTTTGGTTTTTCATACTGGGAGGCACCTGTCTTTAGATATGAAATTAGGCCTTTCTACTTCTGGCTGGGCCTCTGTGCAGTCTTGGGTCACGTGGGAGAAGTGTCCTGGGTAGGGCAGCGTCCTGCTGCAGATGTCTTACGCTTTCTTCCCTAAGGCTGAAGGGGCAGCAGCAAGAGGGAAAGAGGCTTGGGATGATCGGGCTTGCAGTGTTGAGTTCCACCACTTCCAGGCTGTCCACTGGACAAGTGCACTACACACAGACATTTCTCCCGAGACCAGCAGCCAAGGGACTCCAAGGAATCAGTCCCATGGCCGAAAGGAAGGAGCAGCTTTGGCTCCCCCAAAGGGCTTTGCAGCCTTCGTAACAGCTTTTACGGGTACTTCTTGGGGCATGATCCTTGAACTCTCAATGCCCTTGCTCGTGGCTTAACCACTGTGGGGTCATCCACTGTTCCATTGCCGGAAGTTCCCTGCCCCTCCTCCTGCTCCTCCTGCTGAGTCTACCCTCACGGTTAGTCTGGGAGCCATTCCTCCTGCCTGCTGCTGACACACCCAGGCCGGTTCCGTCACTGCTCCCCTCATCCTTACTGCAGGCGTAGAGGCATCTATGCTGGACCCTTCAGGCCCAAAGTCCTCCCCTGGCACTGCATCGCCGCCACGCAGACTTCCTGTTTGAACCAGGCTGCAGTCTTCCTCGGGTGGCAGAATTGGGATCAGCTGGTGAAGAGACACCAAGCCTTGTGAGAGCGGTCTGAGAGAATGCAGCAGAGAGAAGCAGACAGGAGAGAGCTCGAAGCACCCAGGCTGTGTTCCTGCCCACGCTTCCTGTTGCCCCTGGCCCAGGCACACGCCTGTCCTGGCGATTTGGTTACATGGACCGATGCTCCTCTCCCTTTGTCTGGGCCAGCGAGTTGGGCTCCTCTTCTTTGGTGACTCCTTTGGAGTCTTAGGTAATGCAAACACAGGGAGGGCTCTTAACTCAGCCAGGGCAGCCACCAAGTCCCAGAGCAAAGATAAATTAGAGAATTCGTACCACATCCTCCTTCCCCAGGCTCCCATGAAAGCGTCCTCCCCAACACTTGCACATAAGACTGCTGTGGGGGCCCTGCAGACCTCAATGGCAGACCTGCTGGGGTGCTGCCCCCTGCATCTGATGTGTGGCTGGCTCCCCCTTCTCTATAGTGCCAGCTGCACGGGCTTCCTTCTCTGCTCCATCTGCTTTTCGTTCCTCCACTTTCTTTTCCTTTCTCCTCTCTTTTCCTTCTCTTTTGGGAAAACAAAACAACCACCACCAACATTGAGGACAACAGACTTGCGCCTGGCTTTAGATCCCAGCCCTCCTGACAAGCAGCCGTGTGTTTCTTCAGATTCCTGCGACAAGACACAGTCCCTTGTGTCCCACGGGGTATTTCAAGTCGGAGTTCTACAAAACTTTGGTTTACACACAATGTTCAAAGCACGCATCGATGTTGTGTCCTGAAAATCTCTTGTCACTCCTTTTTCTTACCTCCCTTGAACTTGGCTATCATCTCCCTCAGTGGATCTGAATGTGGGCTTTTTGCTTTTCTGACATTTGTTTCCTGGCTTGTTTTGATCTTTCATCTTTTCCACAAGGACTCCAGGTAGTTCACAGCCAAGTACACACATACAGAATAGTTAATAAAATAGAAACAAGAGACCCTTGATATTTGTGATTTTAAATCCCCAGTTTCAGATATTCTTTAATAATGTTGCAAACCAATGACATAAAACAATTTTGAAATTCCTTGAAATTTGAGCCACTCAACCTCAGCTTCTGTTCCTGGGAGGCAGGACGGACTGCGTGCTCTGTGGTTAATTAAGCCTTGCAGCCCTCCCCAAGGCTGGTGCGGCGTTAATGGAGCTGGTGGCGTGACCAGGGCCCCATTCCCCTGCCTGCACTTACAAAGCCCAATGCAAGGCTCTGCTGATGCCATAGGGGACATCTGGGAAGGTGCAGGTATTCTCATGGATTTCAATAAGCTCCTGTTATCGTCTCTATCTCTAGTGTTTTCATCAGCCTGATGCAGCTTCAAAAATAAAATAATTTTAAATAACAAGCATGCATAGTCTCTGTTCTCAACCAGAAAGCTCCCAGAGCACTCCCATCAGGGTCTGCAATCTTAACCCACTTCCATGGTAGTTAGCAATGGGTTATTGTTTCATGAGTGCTGGCAGAATGATGCTCCTAGGCCAGAGATGGAGGACTCGGATACACAGCACAGCAAGCGGATGAGCAGGAGATCGGCATTGGTTTTCCATGCCTCCCACTTCGAGCAATGCAGGGGGCCCATGTAGATATTGTACATGTGGTGGGCTCACCTCGCAGCTGAGGGACATGAAGCTGGAGGAACCCACCTTTTTTATAGCGAGGGGTAAGCAAACCTGCCCTTTGTCTGGAGGGAGACAGTATCTCATCTCTCAAGGCTGCTTGTTGTAAGCACAACCCTGAGAAATGATCTGGTGAAGAGCAGCTGGAGCCGGCGCCGCGGCTCACTAGGCTAATCCTCCGCCTTGCGGCGCCGGCACACCGGGTTCTAGTCCCAGTCGGGGCGCCGGATTCTGTCCCGGTTGCCCCTCTTCCAGGCCAGCTCTCTGCTGTGGCCCGGGAAGGCAGTGGAGGATGGCCCGAGTACTTGGGCCCTGCACCCCATGGGAGATCAGGATAAGTACCTGGCTCCTGCCATCGGATCAGCGTGGTGTGCCGGCTGCGGCGGCCATTGGAGGGTGAACCAACGGCAAAGGAAGACCTTTCTCTCTGTCTCTCTCTCTCACTGTCCACTCTGCCTGTCAAAAAAAAAAAAAAAAAAGCAGCTGGGGATTTGCATTCTTGGTGCACCTGCAAGGAACCTGTGTACCCACGGCAGAGCATCCCTGCCAACACCCTTCCTTCCTATTAAGAGCTCAGGTCGGCATGCTTGGAGGGTCCTTGGTGAGAAGGAAGCCTACTTTTCCCTGGCTGCCTAGTGTGCTTGGACTCCACCAAGACTGCAGCAGGTTTTTCACCTCTGGGCCTATTACATCCGCATCACATCTCTGATTGCTAACGTCCAATAGCAACAAGGTGCGTGACGGCTGAACATCGTGGGGCCCCGACATGTCTGGCACCATGCCAAGCCTTCTACAGGCGTTCCTTCATTGCATTGTCACAGCAACCTTGGAAAAACTATGTCTCACCCAGCCACCCACTCTTTACAAGTGAGGAAACCGAGGCTCTGTCTGGCAGCAGGGAAGCGATGGGTCCCAGATTTGCCCACAGTCCGGCTGGCTCCAGCCCGTGCTCTTCTTCAGCCCACGGCTGCTTCTGCTCTTTCCTTATCTGCAAGGAGTGGGTTGTTCGGTATGGTTTGGTTTGGTTTTCACAAAGCCTCCTACACCAAAGGCATTTTCCTCTGCTCTCTTGATTCTACCCCTGCCCAAAAGCCTGGCTGGAAGTCAGCACATTCTCAGAATTGAGGAGTAGCCTGCATGAGGAAGATGACTGAGGAGGGGCAATCCTCAGACTGATCTTCCGGAACAGTCCATCATGGCCCCACTTCCTTGTTGGATAGAGGAATGACTGCAGCATGCCAGGGCCATCGAGAGTGTAAATGGCATCTCTGGACAATTAGAGAAAGGGACAAAGACACCTGTTTGCCACTTGTTAAAGTGCAATTATACACACCGGGGAAGATGCCTGCATGGATGTCACCTCCTGCAGTTGGGTAGTGAGAAAGCTGCACAACCACGCCCTGTCAGGCTGCGGGATGGCTGGGGATGGCTGGGGAGTAGAAAGTGAGAGGAAAACCCTTGTGGAAGCATGGAGGAACCTGACAGGTTGCATGCACTGGACTGGGGAAGGCAGAGCTCAAACAAGGGATGGGCACGCGGTGAGCAGAGATGAGACTGCAAAGGTAGGAAGGGGAAGAACTTTGCAGAGCCTTGTGGTCTACAATGATCAGTTTGGGCTTGATCCTAGCAGCCACAAAGATGCATTCAGGGATGGTTTTAGGAAGTTGCTTTGGCCTCCACACGAAAGGAAATGTTGGGATGTCGGGACAGAGTGGGCCCAGAGGGGTGGAAGCAGGAAGCCCTGTTGGAGAAGTGAGGGTTTTCAAAGAAAAGCCCCCAAGGAAGGATGTCCCTCCACACTGGTGTGGCCTGGCCCCTGACTTGGGTCATCCTGGGTCACCAGGAAGAGGTACAATCCTCCTAAGCCTGAGGAAGGCCTGGAAGCTTCCGCTTTTGCACTCCTGGAAGAAGTCCAACTAGTCCCCAATCAACAAGTCCTGGCCAATCTTACTTCATCTCTAACCTCTTCCATTTCCCCCTTCTCATATTTCACTGAAGCAAATCCCAGACATTATGTCATTTAACCCATAAATATTTCAAGATGTAGCCCTAAAAGATAAGAATATACTTTTAAAAAATATAACCACAATTCTACTGCCACCTCAAGAAACTTAACTGTTTCTTGATATAAATAAATGGTCAGGGCTCAAGCTTCTAGTTGTCTCAGAAGTGTAATACATGTTTATTTTTTACAGCTGCTTTGAGTCTGGATCTAAGCAAAGTCCATTTGATGAGAGTGGTTGGAAGATCTTTCAGATCTCTCTCAACCTATCTCCTCCTTCTGTCCTTCTTCCCACCATCTGCCTCCCAACTCCGGCCCCTGCAATTTACTCTTTTTTTTTTTTCATAGGTAGAGTTAGACAGTGAGAGAGAGAGAGAGACAGAGAGAAAGGTCTTCCTTCCGTTGGTTCACCCCCCAATGGCTGCCAACGGCCGGCACACCGTGCCTATCCAAAGCCAGGAGCCAGGTGCTTCCTCCTGGTCTCCCATGCGGGTGACCTCCTCCACTGCCTTCCCGGGCCACAGCAGAGAGCTGGACTGGAAAGGAGCAACCAGGACAGAATCCGACGCCCCAACCGGGATTAGAACCCGCGGTGCCGGTGCCACAGGAGGAGGATTAGCCTAGTGAGCCACGGCGCCAGCCGCAATTTACTCTTTAAAGAGATCTGGTCATTCGTTTCCTGTCATTTCCTCAGAATTTGGAGTGTGCTGACTGTATTCCCAAAGTATGAGTTCAACACGTTCCTCTGTATTTTCTCTGTACCAATAGTTGGATGAGGAGAGTTTTAAATCAGAGGAGATGGAGTTTTCAACAGGATTAGGGTAGAATAGACTTTAAATACCTGAAACTCACAGGCACCATGGAATCCGCCCAACATGCTGCTAGCAGATGGGGAAGACAGATTCCACCATGCATGGTGACAGCAGAGACTGGGGAGAGGTAAAGCCAAAATGTGTTTATGTTCTGCACAAGTGTTCGAACAACCACGAATGCCATCAAGCCTCTGGTATTGATAGCCAGCTGCATTCCAACTGAAGTCGTGTAAAGGGGCTATGGATCTTTTCTTCTAAGTTCTGCACTTTTTGTCCTGTTGGCACATGCGGGGCTGCTGTTTCTCTGTGTTACAGCCCTTGTTACTAAATGTTGAAAAGTTTTGCATCTGCAATCTATCAAAATTCACTTTCTGCACAAAGTATTATTATCTGTGCTGCTAAGGAGACTAACTTCTCCCTGATGTCCTTTGCATAAAGCTCCTGGATCCTTCTTATGGCAAGATAATGGCTCCCTGTCAACCCATACTCTAGTTTTGTGATGGCTTTTTTCTTCTTCCTTTTGGTAAGGAAGGGCAATCAAAATAAGCCAAATGTGAGTTTAAAATCAACATGTAGCCGGCGCTGTTACATGTTAGCTCAATAGGCTAATCCTCCACCTGCAGCGCCGGCACACCTGGTTCTAGTCCCGGTCGGGGCGCCGGATTCTATCCCGGTTGCCCCTCTTCCAGGCCAGCTCTCTGCTGTGGCCCGGGAGTGCAGTGGAGGATGGCCCAAGTGCTTGGGCCCTGCACCCCATGGGAGACCAGGAGAAGCACCTGGCTCCTGGCTTCAGATCAACGAGGTGCGCTGGCTGCAGTGCGCTGGCCGCGGCGGCCATTGGAGGGTGAACCAACGGCAAAGGAAGACCTTTCTCTCTGTCTCTCTCTCTCTCTCACTGTCCACTCTGCCTGTCAAAAAAAAAATAAATAAATAAATAAAAAATAAAAGCCCCCTGACTGATATGTATCAGAATGGGATCTGGACAGCTGAGGGTGACCCAGAAACTGACTATTTAAAGGAGAGAGTGCACACCTGGACTGCACAACCACTTGCAACACCAGCTGTAAGGAACCCTTATTCCTAAGGCCTGTGCACTGTGTGTGGGTGGGTTCATGTTCCAACCATGGCGGATAATGTAGTCTGCTAAGCACCATCACATTTAACACTCAGCACCACCCTGTGCAGCTGCTGCCAGTAGGTGCATTTTAGAGAAGAGAAAGCTGTGGCATAGGCGGGTAAGTAACTTACCAAGGAGCTGTGATGGCAGGGCCGACACTCAACCCAGGCCTCTCCGTCTCTCGGGCCTGTGCGCTGAAACACCATGTGACCTTCACACCCCAACGGAATAAAGCTGTCCAAACCTGCCCAGATGGACTCTAGAGGAAGTGTTTGGTTCTGCTCAATGAATCCTTTGGCGGGTCTTAGGATGTTCTGAGTTAAAAGAACCCTTTTAGGCATTATCTGGGCAATGTTTCTGAAGGACAAACCAACAGTTGTAGACACCAACTGACAGCTGGAGGCTCCATTCCAGGCGGAGATGGAGGTGGACAGAGCGACCTTGCAGAACAGCTCTCAACAAACGTTTCCACTGCTTCATGGATGTTTAGTCCTCCCCCAACTTTATGAGGTTGATGTTGCCATTGCTAATGTGACAACAAGTAGGCTGGGGCTCAGAAAATAAATTCTACAGCTGATAAGTGGTGGAGCTGGGTGCAAGCTCATGTCATTCACTTTGCCTGCAATGAATAACACATGCCTACCACTTACATGTGCTGCACTGGGGAGAAAGTCTACGAATGTGCACACGTGCAGCCAGGCAGCAGGCTTCCTTCTGTTTCTTTCCCTGAAGACCTCAGAGACGCATCACTGGGAGTTGTTTCTGAATCTGAGCAGAATGAAGCTTTGGGAGTTAAACCAGGACATGGCTGCTCTATGTTCACTGAGGCATGGATTTTTGTGCTTGGGCTGGTTATTGAATCTTGGTAAATGACTAGCTCAAATGTGGGTGTGGGAGCCTGCAAATCATTTCCCACAATTTCAAAAATATACATCTTGAAAATAAATAAAAATAAAAACACACATCTTGAAAATGACCTGGGTGCTTTTCCTGCAGTGTGTATTCCCCAGATGTGCAGATCGTGGGTCCTCTCTTGACAGATTCAGTCATCTAGTCAACTGATTTGTCACTACATCTTGACTGAACATCTGCTTGAGGTATCACAAGGGGACACTGAAGCCCATGTGCTTGGGCAGGAACTTGGCCCTCAATACTCACTACATGAATTGGGTTCAGTTCCTTAAATGCTCTGGGTCTTAGTTTCCAAATCTGTAAAATGGACATTTTAATAGATTCTACCTTGTGAGTTGGTTTGAAGATTAAACGAGTTACCAGGTAAGTGCTCAGAGCATGGCCTGATTGTGGGCACTGTTTGAGTACCTTCTCTCTCTATTTCTGTGTAGCAGGCTCTGGGTGACACAGTGTGCCTTCCCCTAGGAAGCACTCAGCCCAGTGCAGAGCTGATACCGTATACACACTGGAGAACACAGTCAGAGCAACACACGCCCTGAGTCAGGGACAATGAAGTATTATGGGAGGAATACTCGATATGCTGGGCTGTATCTTTCTCTGTGATTTTTTCTTTTTCTTTTTTTTTTTTTAAGTGTTCTGTTATGCCCTGTACTTTCTGTGATGCCATTTTCGGAAGCCTAACATTCTATAGGTGTTCAGAAAAAAACAGTGATCTCCCAATCCAAGTCCTTTCATTTACACTAAAGGAACCTGAGGCCAGATGGGTTGAGGTGACTGCCCAGGGTCACAGAGCTTATGACAGTAGGATTGACTCCCAGAGAACTATCCTTGTCCACTAACTCAAGCAACTTTTTAATGTATTCAATCTCTAACATGTACAGTCTCAGAGTTCACCTTGCTGGCCATCTGGCAGCTGGGATATGATGCCAGGAGATAATAATAGATGCTACCTTGTGAACTTTTTCAACCTAGAGCTCATAACTTTTTGAAGTTAGAGATATATAAAATCTATGAATATCCACAAGCCTCACTTTGACTCAAAGGTTTGCCCAGCACCCTAAGCAAAGCCATTTTCATGACTCCTGAGGACAGAGTGGATCCTGGAGGGGCAGGGACTGCATGCACACACAAGTCAACCTGGAAGACATACAGAGCAATCTAGTGACCACAGTGGTCCAGCATGTAGATAGAAACAAACTGTTTTCTTCTGCTGTATACTATCACTAACAACACTAAGTTTTGTCCTAAGGTTTTCCCCACCCATCACTTCTCCAGAAGACACCAACAGAGTATCCTACAATTTAATTCAATTCTGGCACCGTCTACCCGGAGACAGCATCAGATCCCACAGGTTAAGGACTCAGACTCTAGGCTGGCGCCGCGGCTCAATAGGCTAATCCTCCGCCTGCGGCACCGGAACCCTGGGGTTCTAGTCCCGGTCGGGGTGCCGAATTCTGTCCCAGTTGCTCCTCTTCCAGTCCAGCTCTCTGCTGTGGCCCGGGAGGGCAGTGGAGGATGGCCCAAGTGCTTGGGCCCTGCACCCGCAAGGGAGACCAGGAGGGAGCACCTGGTTCCTGGCTTCAGATCGGCGCAGCGCGCCGGCTGTAGTGGCCATTTAGGGGGTGAACCAACGGAAGGAAGACCTTTCTCTCTGTCTCTCTCACTAACTCTGCCTGTCAAAAAAAAAAAAAAAAAAAAAGGACTCAGACTCCCAAGACTCCCCGCGCCATAATACCAATTGCATATTGGGGCCTATACTGCGGTTTTCCACAACCCTCTCCTTAGTTTTACCTATTTGTTAGTATGGCTTATAGGGCTTACTAATATTTCTGGATTATGGTAAAGAATATTGCAAAAGATACCGATGGACAGCTAGATGGAAGAGATGCACAGGACAAGGTAAGGAGAAAGGGCCAGGGAGCTTCCGTGTCCCCTTGGGGCGCATCACCCTCTGCCTATTTGCTGATGAGTCTTCCCTGAACCAACAAATATCACTGCCCATGAGGCTCTTCTAGTCCAAGGAAGGGAAGGATTTGGGCTTTTGTCCTAAGGGCAATGAGAGGCCATGTTTTATCTAGGAGACAATAGAGGAGCTCCAGCATTTTGGAGGGACATTGGAGGATAGGTTTGAGGGCAGCAAATAGAGGTAGGAAGACCAGTTGTAGGTTGTTGCTGTAATCCAGATAACAGATGATGGCAACTGAGCTAGGAGAGACCCGTGGATGTGGAGGAAGTACTGTATGAGAACAAGTTTTGCAGTTAATTCTTACAGTATAACTCATTAAGGACAGAGGTCCTGTATGGGGAGTTAGCACACAGTGACTCCTGTCGTTAATTTAGCAATTAACACTTTTATGTATGATGTTAGTGATCACCCGAGGCTCTTGACATGAGCTGCCAAGGCTATGGAAGCCTTATGAGTCCACAATCTCCATCAGTATTTAGACAAGGCCATATGCAAAGTGGAAGTTCTCTCCTCCCTTCATAGAAAAGTACATCCTTGCTTGATGGCCCCCTTTTTCCACTGGGGTCTCACTCACGGAGATCCTTCATGTGGACATTTTTTTTTCTACAGTGTCTACATGCCTGAATTGCTCTCATGTGTTTTCAGCCAGACCAGAATGCCTTAAGGGCTGATTCTGAGGTCAGAGTACTATTCAGAGTGATTGCATTGTGTGAGTCTGCTGTGTGGGCTGCTTCCCATGTTGAAACATTCTCTCCTTTTTAATTCTATCTGTTGTTATTGTCAGACACTGATTGTATTTATATGATTTATATGATTATAAATGATGATTTATATGATTATATGATCCCTTTAACACTTAATCCTATCTATATGATCAATTTAACACAATATGATCACTTTAACACTTAAGATGGCATTATTGCCACCCAGCTTAATGGGATTTGAAGTTCCATGGCAAGATTTTAGCTGTACCCTTAGAAGTCAGTCCATAAGAATGTATGCAGAACTACACAGTTCCTCCCTCTCTTAGTCCCACTATTATTTTTTATTGGGATCTATTTTCAATTGACTTTATACACATCTGACTAATTCTATGTTAAGTAAAGGGTTCAACCAATAGTATTAAGAAGGAAAAATAAAAACCTGTTCCTCAACAGTCAAGACAAGGGCTGTTCAAGTCATTGCTTCTCAAAGTGTCAATTTCACTTCTATAGGTTTCTTTTTAGGTGCTCTGTTAATTATCACAGATCAGGGAGAACATATGGTATTTGTCCCTTTAGGACTGGCTTATTTCACCAAGTGTGATGTTTTCCAGATTCATCCATTTTGTTGCAAATGACTGGATTTCTGTGTGTGTGTGTGTGTGTGTGTTTTACCACTGTGTAGTATTCCATAGAGTACATATCCCATAGTTTCTTTACCCAGTTTTCAGTTGAAGGGCATTTAAGTTGATTCTGTGTCTTAGCTATTGTGAATTGAGCTGCAATGAACATGGGGGTGTATTTTATTTGCTGATTTCATTTCCCTTGAGTACATTCCCAGGAGTGGAATGGCTGGGTCATAAGGTAGGACTATATTCAGATTTCTGAGGTATCTCCAAACTGTCTTCCATAGTGGTTTTACCAGTTTACATTACCACCAACAGTGGATTAGGGTACCTTTTCCCAAACATCTTCACCAGCATTTGTTGTTTGTTGATTTCTGAATGAAAGCCATTCTAACCAGAGTGAGGTGCAACCTCATTATGGTTTTCATTTGCATTTCTCTGACAGCTAGTGACCCTGAGCATTTTTTCATGTGTCTGTTGGCCATTTGTATTTCCTCCTTTGAAAAATGCCTGTTTAAGTTCTTTGTCTATCTCTTAACTGGGTTGTTTATTTTGTTGTTGTGGAGTTTCTTGATCTCTTTGTAGATTCTTATTATTAATCTTTTATCAGTTGTATGCTTTGCAAATAATCTCTCCCATTCTGTCGGTTGCCTCTTCACTTTTCTGTTTCTTTTGCTGTACAGAAACTTCTCAATTTGATTTAATCCCAGTTGTTAATTCTGGCTTTGGCTGCCTGTGCCCCTGGGGTCTTTTGCAAGAACTCTTTGTGCCAATGTTCTGCAGGGTTTCCCAAATGCTAATAATTTGATGGTATCAGGTCATAGATTTAGGTCTTTAATCCATTTTGAATGGATTTTTGTATAAGGTATAAGGTAGGGTTCCTGTTTCATACTTCCACATGTGGAAATCCAGTTTTCCCGGCATCATTTGCTGAAGAAACTGATTTTAGCTCCTTAGTCGAATATAAGTTGGTTGTAGATGCTTGAATTGATTTCTGGTTTTTCTATTCTGTTCCATTGGTCTATCCATCTGTTTTTATACCAATACCAGGCCATTTTGATTATAACTGCCCTTTAGTATGTCTTGAAATCTGGTATTGTGATGCCTCTGGCTTTGTTTTGGTTGCATAAGACTGCTTTAGCTATTTGAGGTCGCCTGTGTGTCCAAATGAATTTCAGCATCACTTTTTCTAGATTTGGTATTTTGATTGGTATTGCATTGAATCTGTAAACTGCTTTTGGAAGAATGGACATTTTGATGATGTTGATTCTTCCAGTCCATAAACATAGAAGATTTTTCCATTTTTTGTATCTTCTATTTCTTTCTTCAACATTTTGTAATTCTCATTGTAGAGATCTTTGACATCCTTAGTTAAATTTATTCCAAGGTATTTGTTTTTTTGGTAGTTATTGTGAATGGGATTGATCTTAGAAGTTCTTTCTCAGCTGTGGTATTGCCTGTGTATATAAAGGCTGTTGTTTTTTGTGTGTTGATTTTATATCCTGCTACTTTACCAAACTATTCCATGAGTTCCAAAAGTCTCTTTGTGGAGTCTTCTGGATCCCCTATGTATAGAATTGTGTCATCTGCAGATAGGGATAGTTTGACTTCCTCTTTACCAATTTTAATTCCTTTGATTTCTTTTTCTTGCCTAAGGGCTCTGGCTAAAACTTCCAGGACTAAGTTGGATAGTATGGGCTCTCAAGTGTGGCTCTTTCAGTTCCCATGAACATACTCAGCTGTTTTTAAAAGCATGCTTTGAGACAGGGTGACTATACCAGGGTTGTCCCATATCCACATTTGTCCCTCAGACTCCAGACTCCATGCCTGAGTGTTGACTGGGTACAGACTCCCCCTTCCACCCATCTATTCTAGAATTACAGAAGACACTAGAATCTGGCCTGCCCTAATGTGCAAACAAACTAAAAAAAAGTCCTTCTAGCGTAAAATGATCAGGCATCCTTTTAGAATGCCATTGTTGCCATGGCAACCAGAGTTTAGCAAAAGAAATTCTCTCATCCATTTCCTATTTTCCACCCCCCTGTACATTTCCTTAGCAAATCCCCACTGCATTAATTTATGAGTATTTCAGGGGTACTCTCCTACTTAAAGAAAATCCTCTTTCTGATTTCCATGAGTGGAAGTCTCTGGCCAGCAAAACCAGACATTAGGACTGATAGGACAGAGGTCGGCTCATCCTGACTGGCGTCCTCCAGGCAAAAGGAGAAGGAATCAGCTGATGTGCTCTCAATGAATAATAATAAGCATGCTGCTGCCCTGTCTCTGCGTGCTCTGGGTACCAATGCCTACAGCACAGAGATGGAGGGAGGGAAGGAGAGGACAGAGCTGATCCACGGCCCAGAGAAAACAGGAGCACTGAATCCTCTTGTCAGACCCTCCCTCCTGCACTGCTTTCCAAAAAGACAAACCTAGTGCCCGTGATCCTGTGCCCCCACCCTTCACCACACATGGTCTGGGGCCCAATGCGGGCCCAGGAGGCTGGTCTGGAGGCACTGAAGTGAAATACTAGATCTAGGATTGAAACACCTGGGTCTGTGTACCAGCTGCATAAGCTCAAGCACAGCAATCTTCCAATCACAGCTTTTGCCATCTGTAACCTGAGATCAGGACCTCTGCCCCACCTGCTTTGTGAGACCATGGGAGGATCACATCAGATCTCAGTGTGGAGGTGCTTTTTGAACTATGCAGGTTGCTGATGTGGCTGGTGACAATGACACTGAGAAGGGGAGTCATTTGCATATGCTGAGTTCTTACCTGGTGCTAGGCTCTGGTGCTTTATAAGCCTTATCTGATTTAACTTAGCTGTAATAGGTACTGTTAGAGCCTCCTTTATCTAGATGAAATGACTAGAGTCAAGGACTTGGAGTCAACAAATACAGATCCAGAAGCTGTGTTCCTAACCATGCTTCTTCAGAAACCACTGGGGTGTCAAGGGCTAACAAACCCTAAGGCTTTGCCCAAAGAGTCTTCCCAGGTAGATCAAGATGCAAGCCAAACTCTGGCCTCAGAATCAGCCCTAAAGGCATTTGGATCCAGCTGAAAAGCCCATGAGAGTATTTCAGGCATGGAAAGCCAAGACACTCTGGCAAAAAAGAAAAAAAAAAATGACCTAAATGAAAGATCTCTGTGAGTGAGATCTCAGTGGAAAGAACAGGTCTTCAAAGAAGGAGGTGCCTTTCTCTGAAGGGAGGAGAGAACTTCCACTTTGACTATGACCTTGTCTAAATAAGATAAGAGTTGGTGAACTCAAAAGGCTTCCATAGCCTATAGCCTTGGAAACTCATGACTGGAGCATAGGGAGATTACTGATGCCATAAACAAGAGTGTCAATTTGTAAAGTCAACAACAGCAGGATCTCTGTCTTTTTTTTTTTTTTTTAACAGGCAGAGTGGACAGTGAGAGAGAGACAGAGGAAAAGGTCTTCCTTTGCCATTGGTTCACCCTCCAATGGCCACCGCGGCCGGCGCCCTGCGGCCGGCGCACCGCGCTGATCCGATGGCAGGAGCCAGGTGCTTCTCCTGGTCTCCCATGGGGTTCAGGGCCCAAGCACTTGGGCCATCCTCCACTGCCTTCCTGGGCCACAGCAGAGAGCTGACCTGGAAGAGAAGCAACCGGGACAGAATCCGGCTCCCGGACCGGGACTAGAACCCGGTGTGCCGGCGCCGCTAGGCGGAGGATTAGCCTAGTGAGCTGCGGCGCCGGCCGGATCTCTGTCCTTAATGTGCTGTACATTGAGGTTTAATGCTATAACAAGTACTCAAACAGTATTTTTCACTTTGTGTTTCTATGTGGGTGCAAACTGTTGAAATCTTTACTTAATGTATACTAAACTGGTCTTCTGTATATAAAGAGAATTGAAAATGAATCTTGATATGAATGGAAGGGGAGAGAGAGCGGGAAAAGGGAGGGTTGCGGGTGGGAGGGAAGTCATCGGGGTGGGGGGAAGCCATTGTAATCCATAAGCTGTACTTTGGAAATTTATATTCATTAAATAAAAAGAAAGAAAGAAAAAAAAAAGATGCAAGCCAAATATCCTGACTGTAGTAAGGCTCAACTGGGGAGGAAGGAGGCCTTCAATTCCAGGATGACATAGGTGGTTATGCAACCTCAGGGGCTGTGCAGTGTTGGAATCCAGGACTCTGGACTCCACCTATGAACTAGAGCTGGAGGGAAAGCTGATCACGTGCCCACAGCTGAGACAGAGAAGGATCACCACACTTGAGAGGGCGTAACTGGCCTGAGGGCTGCACCATGCAGGAGGGCATAGAGTCAAACCTTGGGCAAGGATGTCCCATCTGGGTCCTGCCTTAGCCCTGGGAATAGTCATTTTTTAAATGAACATCTGCCTCTGATTGGCTGAAAGGGAGAGAGAGAGAGAGAGAGAGAGAGAGAGAGAGAGAGAGAGAGAAGGGGACAGGAACAGGGAATGCTGCACCCTGTGCACACATCTCTGTGTATTCGCCTGGACTTCTGCGACAGGCTGAGGATGAACACCCTCAAAGACGATCCTGAAACACTGTTAGGGAGGAACGACAAGTGTGTTAGGCCAGGTTACCTGAAAGCAGAGCCTGACACAGGGATTCGGACCCATGAGGGAGTCTTCTCAGGTGAGACCTGAAAGGGAGCAGGGCAGGGGAAGGCAAGGGGCTGGGCAAAGCTGCTGTATCAGGTAGCATCTGTCCTTGGCGAGATGCAAAGGTGGAGAGCATAAACTGCCCTCTGGAACTGCACCTCAACTGTCCCTCCCCTATCCCGAGCAAGAATCCTGGCCTTTGGTTTCTGGCTTGAGTCAGCAGCTGGCTGTCAGTCCCAGCAGGGGTGTAGAGTGTGTGTGTGTGTGTGTGTGTGTGTGTGTGTGGAGGGGGAGACTTTCTGAGGCTGGGCTCCTGCTCTCCAGGGAAATGTTTTGGAGAATGAAGCAGCTGTGTGCTGTTAGCAGCCTGCACTGGGAAGAGCAGGAGGATGGACACCCAGCCTGGTGAAGGGGATCTGGGACAGACACAACAGCATCTGTCATAGGGAGGGTGAGCACAGTTGACGTAATGAAGGCTAACACCACACCAACGTAAAGATCCTTAACATCTTCCAATCCTGCACAGCCTGCCACCTCTTAACCACACCCCCTGAAAGCCACACCTGCTCATCTGCATGAGGACCTAGAGCACCTCTGGGGTTTCACTAAGGGACAGGGGGAGGCGCTGGAGCTGCACGCTTCACCCTTTGTGGAGTGCTTGTTCTTTTTCTTCACGCTCCCTCTCCCCTTCCTTCCTCCAAGAAATCCCACATTTCTTGCACTTTTCATTACTCAAATTGCTTTTGTTACCTTGCTCTATCTCACCATAGTATCAGACGGTACAAAGGGATACAGGCTACCAGTCAGTGATCTGCCAGTCTTTGGATGGTGGTTCATTCATTCATTCAGTCATTCCACACGTTACCTGCTGGACTCACACAGGCTGCGGGGCCCTGTGTTGGGAGTCTGGATGCGAAGATGAAAAGATCCAGGAGAAAGGTGCGAATAACTGGGCGTGCAGGAAGCAATTGTTTTCACGGTGGAAAAGGTGGAGGGAACAAAAGAGGAGTGCCCACCTGGTGGAGGGCCCACGTGTGTGGGGGTGGGTGGTGACAGTGCCAGGACAGGGAAGACCTCCTAGTGCTGGAGATGGAATGTGAAAGCTGAGTCAGAATTCCTTAGCACACAAGAGGAGAATGTTCGAGGTGGAGGAAGCAGCAAGGACCAACATGGAGGGATGAGAGAGGCACTCAGCATCTCTGGACTACAGAGCACCTGGGCTGGGCATCAAGGCAAAGGCCAGAGCAGGAAGGGCTCCTAGGCCTCATGCGGTGACTGTGCGTGGCACTGTCACAGATCCAGCCTGGCAACACTTGGAAACTCAAGAGTCACGCCCAGTCTATGTTTTGTAGCATCTGCCTTTTGTTCTCAAACATCCACAGAATATTTCTGCAACACATGCTTGAGTTTGAGGATGGCTGCCTTAGCCAGCTTCAGTCATTGTTGATATCACATGCTGGAATCAGCAGTCACTCTGCTGACTAACTGAACAGGCAGCTTCGCATTATTTATTCATTCTTCTCCGTGTTTTATACTTTCCTTGGCCATAACTAAGAGGGAAAATCAGTTAAGCAACTCCCTTCTGGATGCAGAGCTATGGCTTGCCCTGCAGGGTATACCCAGGAGGCCCTACTGCCCCAGGAGCACAGCGACTGCACTACAGAAGGGCTTCCTGGCTATGTGACACTAAGATCTTTCTGGTCAAATAGGTTTTTATATCATTATCTCCTGATAACTTTGAAAAAGATGCCTAAGTCTCGGTCTCAGTTCTGAGGGTTTAATTAAATAGATCTGGGGAGGGGACCAAGAATCTGAATTTTCAGCAGAGACCCCAAGGAAGTTCTCAGGCAGCAGAGTCAGACTGTAGGGACCAATGTTTGTGGCAGCTGCTCTGGGTTTCTCTTTGCCTGGTTTGAGCTTTAATGGTGAATGCCAAAGGCAACTGAATGCTGATAACCATGATCTCTCAGGAAAGTTGTGATATATAATTCTTTTTATAGAGTGACATTTTTGAATTTCACTTGCTAAGATTTTGTTAAGGACTTTTGCGTCTACATTCATTTTGCAAAAGCTTCACAGATGAGCCCAAAATGCAGTTTGCTTGAGAACCACTGATGTAGAGAAATACTCAGCCATGTGTACCGAGAGACATGTCCTTAAGTATTCATTGAAGTGTTGCTCATAATAGGAAAATACTGGAAACCACATATATGTCCAGTAGTAGAAAACCTTCTAAGTCAACTCAGTACGTGCATATGGTGGGATATTAACTGAAAGGATTGGGTACACTTATGTGTACTGATTTTTAAGGTACCGGAAAAACATTTTTAAGTGAAAAGAAGCATATTGTAAAACAATTGATACTATGATCCTATTTTTCTTTACGTTTATAGGTTATATAATGGCATAGAGAAAGGCCTGAAGGAACAAAACCGAGTTGATTACTCTGGGAAAGTAGTGAGATTGAATCGGGTCAAGGAAGACTTCCTCATCGACATTGCTTAGAATTTAAACTGAAGCTGTTTTAATAGAGTATTTGTACTTTAAGATATATATATATATGTATGTATTTTGACAGGCAGAGTGGACAGTGAGAGAGAGAAAGAGACAGAGAGAAAGGTCTTCCTTTGCCGTTGGTTCACGCTCCAATGGCCGCCATGGCCGGCACGCTGCGGCCGGCGCACCGCGCTGATCCGATGGCAGGAGCCAGGTGCTTTTCCTGGTCTCCCATGGGGTGCAGGGCCCAAGCACTTGGGCCATCCTCCACTGCACTCCCTGGCCACAGCAGAGAGCTGGCCTGGAAGAGGGGCAACCGGGACAGAATTCGGCGCCCCAACCGGGACTAGAACCCGGTGTGCCGGCGCCACAAGGCGGAGGATTAGCCTAGTGAGCCGTGGCGCCGGCCTTAAGATATATATATATATTTTTTAATTTTGACAGGCAGAGTGGACAGTGAGAGAGAGAGAGAGAGAGAAAGGTCTTCCTTTTTGCCGTTGGTTCACCCTCCAATGGCCGCCGCGGCCGGCGCGCTGCGGCCGGCGCGCTGCGGCCGGCGCACCATGCTGATCCGATGGCAGGAGCCAGGTACTTATCCTGGTCTCCCATGGGGTGCAGGGCCCAAGCACTTGGGACATCCTCCACTGCACTCCCGGGCCATAGCAGAGAGCTGGCCTGGAAGAGGGGCAACCGGGACAGAATCCAGCGCCCCAACCGGGACTAGAACCCGGTGTGCCGGCGCCGCAAGGCGGAGGATTAGCCTAGTGAGCCGTGGCGCCGGCCGAAGATATATTTTTATAATAAGAAAGTACCTCCTCTGCTCCAGGTACTGTGAAAATCGTGACAATATCAAAGTGAATAATAAAGTCTGTGTCCTAGGAGCTTACAATCAAATGGGGGAGACAGACCTGTAAAAAATAAAACAAAACACTACACATACTACTATGATGGAAATTTGTGCAGGTTAAATTACAGAGGTAGCATAAAGGAGAAAAGAACAATTTTATGCTTGGATCAGGGGTGAGTATAGGAAAAATAATTATCAAGGTGGCAACCCTGAAGCTGAGTCTAAAAAGATAAACACCTGTTACCCAGCCACTGGGGCATGGGGGTGGGGTGATGAACATTGGGAAGGAGGCTGCGTTGGAGTTCTAGAAAGACAGAACTTTGGCTGTCGCCACGGCTCACTAGGCTAATCCTCCTCCTGTGGCGCCGGCACACAGGGTTCTAGTCCCGGTCGGGGTGCTGGATTCTGTCCCGGTTGCCCCTCTTCCAGGCCAGCTCTCTGCTGTGGCCTGGGAGTGCAGTGGAGGATGGCCCAGGTCCTTGGGCCCTGCATCCGCATAGGAGACCAGGAGAAGCACCTGGCTCCTGGCTTCAGATCGGTGCAGCACGCTGGCCGTAGGGGCCATTTGGGAGGTGAACCAATAGAAAAAGGAAGACCTTTCTCTCTGTCTCTAACTCTGTCAAAATAAATAAATAAAAAGACAGATGGAACTTTAAGAGTGCATGCTGCTATAAAACAAACAAAAACCAAAAAACAAACCCACAAAAGGAAACAAAAGAACAAAGACAAAGAGAGGTGTTTGGTGTGTTTGAGAATTGCTTAACTAAAGCAAGTGTTCCAAAATGTGAAGATAAGACAGAAGGGCAAAATCCACAACTTTGATTATGGGCGGTATCATGAGGAGTCGTTTCACAGAGCTGGGAGACAGTTAATGAAACTTCTGGTTTCTTTTCCCTTATCTTCCCTGAGTGCCTCTCCACTGACAGTGATCTTACAGCTCATTCAAACCCTTTGTGTCCCAGGGTCTCTTCCTCATAGGTCTTAGGGATAGGTTTGCTCTTTTTTTTTTTTTTTTTTTTTTTGACAGGCAGAGTTAGTGAGAGAGAGAGACAGAGAGAAAGGTCTTCCTTTGCCGTTGGTTCACCCTCCAATGGCTGCCGCGGCCGGCGCGCTGCGGCCGGCGCACCGCACCGATCCGATGGCAGGAGCCAGGAGCCAGGTGCTTTTCCTGGTCTCCCATGGGGTGCAGGGCCCAAGTACCTGGGCCATCCTCCACTGCACTCCCGGGCCACAGCAGAGGGCTGGCCTGGAAGAGGGGCAACCGGGACAGAATCCGGCGCCCCGACCGGGACTAGAACCTGGTGTGCCGGCGCCGCTAGGCGGAGGATTAGCCTAGTGAGCCGCGGCGCCGGCAGGGATAGGTTTGCTCTTAAAAGCTTCAAGTTGGGGGCCAGCACTGTGGTGCAGTAGGTTAATCCTATGCCTGCAGCACTGGCATCCCATATGGGCACTGGTTCTAGTCCTGGCTGCTCCTCTTCCGATCCGCCTCTCTCCTATGGCCTGGGAAAGCAGTAGAAGACGATTCAAGTACTTGGGCCCCTGCACCCATGTGGGGGACCTGGAAGAAAATCCTGACTCCTGGCTTCGGATCAGCTCAGCTCCAGTTGTTGCGGCCATTTGGGGAGTGAACCAATAGATAGAAGACCTTTCTCTCTGTCTCTCCCTCTCACTATCTGTAACTCTACCTCTCAAATAAATAAATCTTTTTTTTAAAAAAAAAAAAAAAAAAAGCTCCAAGTTTCTCCTAATAAAACTTGGGTTGAACTATCTCATAGAAGACTCATGGGGCAGAAAATCCATATGGCCTGCCACTCCTGCTTAATAAGTAATGGAGTTCCTGGTAAGGTAGCCAATTGTCTATCTGGCTCCAGGAGGCCAGCATGGTCCTAAATTCTATAGTCTATAAGGAGAAGTTAATGCAGTAGGGCTGAGAGAAGCATGGATGTGATCTGGCCCTGGCTTGCTTTGCCAACATCTTTTCATATCTACCACATGTTGCTCAGGGTAGCCCAGACATCGTGGTCCTATTCTTATCTTCAGAGCTTTGCATCGTCTGCTTTGGCTGTTGGGAGCCCCGTTGCCCAAATCTTCACATGGATGTTCACTTAGTTATTCGGAGAATGTCATCTCTTCAGAGTTTCCCTCTCAAAATCCCCTCCCAAGTTCCTCTCTCCCCTGCTAGGATGGTTACACTTATGTGTCAATTTGACTGGGCCAGGAAGTACCCAGATATTTGTTTAAACATTATTTCTGGTTGAGGATGAGACTGATACTTGAATTTGTGGAGTAAAGCAAATTGACCACTCCATTCAGTCCATTGAAAATCTGAATAGAACAGAAGTCTGAGCAAGACTTTGCTCTCTCTACATAACTGTCTTCAGGCTGAGACTCCAGTCTGCTTCTGCCTTTGGACCTGGTCTGAGACTGAACCTTTGGGTTCTCAGGCCTCGGGCCTCCGGCAGGAGCTGCATCATTGGCTGTCCTGAGCCTCCAGCTTCTAATCGCAGATCTTTGATTTCAGTCTTCATAATCCCATAAGCCAATTCCTAACCACAAATCATATCTGTCTGGGCTTATTATAGTTGATCTGTATCTCTGGAGAACCTAGTATCAACCTGGCAGTGAGCTGCTTTCTATCATATCACCCTCTTTTATTATATTTTATTATATTCATGATACCTAGTACCAGAACTGTCCTGTTTTGTTTATTTGGTTATTGTCTCTCTCCCCTGTCAAATGCCAAATGAGTAAAGAAACTCATGCATGCCTTTGTGTATTCCAATAGCAAGAGTACCCCAGATCTGAAGACCAAAGTATCTCAGAGGGTAGCTTTGCCTTAGACTTTTCTTTTTCTTCTTCTTCTTCTTCTTTTTTTTTTTTTTTTTTTTTGACAGGCAGAGTGGACAGTGAGAGAGAGACAGAGAGAAAGGTCTTCCTTTTGCCGTTGGTTCACCCTCCAATGGCCACTGCGGCTGGCGCCTTGCGGCCAGCGCACCGTGCTGATCCAATGGCAGGAGCCAGGCACTTCTCCTGGTCTCCCATGGGGTGCAGGGCCCAAGAACTTGGGCCATCCTCCACTGCACTCCCGGGCCACAGCAGAGAGCTGGCCTGGAAGAGGGGCAACCGGGACAGGATCCGGCGCCCCGACTGGGACTAGAACCCGGTGTGCTGGCGCCGCAAGGCGGAGGATTAGCTTATTGAGCCGCGGTGCCAGCCGCCTTAGACTTTTAGAGGGAGGATTCAGGGGGTTGTAGGTAGGTGATGTACAGATGGGATTGTTTTTCGATTGGGCAGTCTCAGTGAGCTGAACAGAAAAATGTTTATTTCTGTGAATAATTAGTTTCAAAGGGACAAGCTGCTAGTCTTGGTTTGTCATTCACTAGACAAACAAGTAGGGAGTTTGAGAGTCTGTGTCTGGCCTTTCAGCAGGTTTGCATCTCATCAAGAGTCTTCCAGGGTTCAGGAGAAAGAGTGGACAGTGAGTGTCAGCTAAGTGTGGGGAAGGGTGGTAAACTCTAAAGGATGGGTACATTTGCTAGCCATTGCTGTTTGCAGGGCTCAGGTAAAGTTCAACATCCTCACCCCTTAATTGAAGAGTATCTGCAATGCCCCAGCCCGTATCAGCAGACAGCCACATGGGACAGCAGGGCAACGCAGGTGTACAGCACATAGCATGGCGAGTGACTAATATAATTTGATAAGGAGACCCAATGAGATAATGAATTCTAGGTTTCTGGAGGAGGTGAACCCTCCCTCGGATAGAAGGGGTGCATGGTGTTCCATTCCTTAGGGGTAGCCACAGCCCTGCTGAGCTCCCTTGGTGGACAGCATGCCTACATGTTCAGCATGAAGGGCTATTCTGTACCACAAGCAGAGTGGGGTTTGCATATCCCCAGGTGCCAGGTGGTGCAGTCACCCAGAACTGTGGTCTAAACCCAGCCGCATCACTTCATAGCTCTGAGCTCGTTCTCAAACTGCACCTGGGCCAGCCCTAATCCTTAGTTTTCTTATTTCTGAACTGGAAACAAGGACATCTGCCTTGTAGAGCCCTTGTGTGTAGGAGGAATATGTGATATAAAAGAAACCAAGTACCCACCCCAGGATCTGAGATAGCAGGAGATCAACAAAGCAGAGATCCCTCTTTTCCCACCAACACATTCCTCTTCCTATTTCCCATAGGTTGGGCTACTCCCACGCACAGATTCTCCTCCATCTTCCCCCCAGAGGAGAGCCCTGCCCCTGCAGAAGGGAGTGGGTAGTCACGTGGGAAAGG
Organism: Oryctolagus cuniculus; assembly: GCF_964237555.1. Lineage (NCBI taxonomy): Eukaryota > Metazoa > Chordata > Mammalia > Lagomorpha > Leporidae > Oryctolagus > Oryctolagus cuniculus. The sequence continues at coordinate 86,158,545 of NC_091432.1, forward strand.
ATCTCAGGACATGGAAAGGACTTCTGAACCTGGGGATAAGAAACTGGTGACAGAGGAGGTCCGGGCCAGTTTCCCACCCCCAGCTCCATTCCCCAGTGGGAGCTCCAGTTTCTCCTCTCTGGCTATTTCTGGGAACTGTGCTTCCAAATATTTCTTTTTGCTTTCAAAGCCTCTAAATTAAAGTGAGCTAAACCACTGTGAACTAAGCACCCAGCTGGCTTCTTGTTTAAAGGTCACCTTAAAATCTTTAAAAGCAAAGGAATTTGGCTTTCCTCTGAATACTGTGTCCCTACTAATAACAACACTCCTGGGCAATCCCTTGATGTCCTGCATTTCAAAATGCCTTCACTGACCTATCCCATTTGACTCTGACAAAACGCTATAAAGCAGCTGGGGCATCCATCAGCAGCCCCAGTTACAGATGAAGGGCGTGCAGCTCAGGGAACTCGTATCTTACAGGGATGGTCAGTAATAGAAATGAGCTCCAAGATTCACTCTCTTTGTATAGGGCAGGATCCAGTCCTGGGCCCACATTGCCAGGTGGCTGTGGGCTACAAACACCATTCTGGGCTGTCACAGTGCAAAGGGAGCCCAAACCTTGGAGGCAGATGGTGCAGGAGGTCCAAGTATTACACAGTCTGTGTGACCCTCACCAAGATGCTGTCTAGGGCTGTTTTCTCTTTATGAAATGGGAACAGTGTCCCTGCCTATCTTGGGAAACCAAACCAGATAATGTTACTGAGATTGCTTTCAGAATAAGACACGCCAGCTATTGCAAGGGATAAGGATCATTTGGGTTGGTGCTATAGCCCTTATTGAGAACAGCTGCTTTGTTGGCTAGCTGGAGGGCTGAACCTATGTAGAGAGCCTGGTATAAAGCCCAACATTAGAAGATCTACAGGAAGAGGTGGTTACTTCCATTATGTGACACTTGGTAACTTTCTGTTGCCTTCCAACTCTATATACTACCAGGGTAGTTTGGAGATCTCAATCTATCGAGGGTAGGGATCTCACAGCCCAGGTCAACAGAAATAGTGGCAATACAGGCTAGTAGAGCAGTAGTCCACAGCCCTCATCCTACAGGGAGACGGGCTGACCTGAGACCGACCATGTTTCTGGACTAGATGAGGTTCTCTTGGCCTCCAAATTCTTACGGTGAAGTAACAAGGCCATCCAGTGACTCTGTATCTGCACCAAGACTCTGTCCTGTTGCCTTGCCTCCTCCCAGCCTGCAGGTCCTCTGTGGCTCCTAGGCCTCCGTGAGTTGACAGAGACAGAAGAAATATCTGAAACACAAATCCATCTCTCTGGCATGAACGCCTTTACTATTTTGCTAGGCTTTGAAGCTGTAGGCTTAAATGAGGCTCTGGACATCTCTGGAATTTTTCCTATTCATGCCCCAATTAGCAGGAACAGTGAAGAGTTGTTTCTGTGTGCTGCTCCTCATAGTCAAGTTGGAGGTGTCCATAAACCAGCTCTGGTGAAGAGTGATGTGGGTGGTGGCAATGGGCCTATTCTCTTAGTATTGGTAGTAAAGAGCTGGAATTTATTTAGTGCAAAAAATTTTGAAATCCATGCATAGCTTTTTTCATAATACATACTTTCTATAAGTTTTCTGAATTCCTCAAACATCCATCATTCAAGAGATATTCACTGGACTCTAGTTTGAGCTGGGTTCTGGCTAAACATTGATAAAATTAGGGTCCTGGCCTAAAGGAATACATAGTTATTGTGGAATGCCAATAATTGACCAAGCAAGAATAATGCATACAAAAAATGCACTAGAAACTGGTAGAGGCATTTCACTCACTTTGGGTGTGTGTGTGAGGAAAAATTGGGGTGAAGAATTAGAACAGAGGAAGCTACCCCTCCACACCCTAGGAGGCAGTAGGTGATAGCTCAGGTACTTGGGCCTCCACCTTCCATGTCAGAAACCAAAACTGAGTCCTTAGCTCATGCCTTGGCCTAGCCCAACTCTGGCTGTTGAGGGCATTTGGGTAGTCAAACAGTGCATGGAGGTCTCTTTCTCTATTTCTCTCTGTCTCCCTCTCTTTCTCTGTTTTTCTAGGAAATAGGGATGAAAATATTTTTTAAAAAGAAGAAACTAAATATAGAATCCAATGGAATAGTTAAAGGTCAAGCAGAGCTCAAAGATCCTCAGAGGAAACTGAGAAGTTGTGGTAAAACCAGGAGAAAATGGGACATAGAAGCAAGGGGAGAAACTCAAAGAGTAAAGTAGTCAACAGGAATTACAAACTGAAATGTATCTTGCTTGATTTGGCCATCAGATCAATGGAGATAACTGAGGGAGCAATTTCACTGGAGTGCTGAGAGGAAACCCAGATCTCGGGGTTACAGAGAGAACAGAATATAAAGTAGGGTTCAGGGCAGGCATTTGGTACAGTGGTTACCAAGCCAATGTGGATACTCACTTCCCATATTGAGTGGCTGGGTTTAAGTCCTGGATCTGCTCCCCAGTGCAATTCCTGTTAATCCACACCCTGGAAGGCAGCAGGTGACAGCTCCCATATCAGAGACCAGATGGAGCTCCTGGCTCCTAACTTTGACCTGGCCCAATTCTGGCTGTTTCAGGCATTTTGGGAGTGATTCAGTGAACAGGAAAGTTCAACTTCTTTCTCTCTCCATCGTCATTGTCATCATCGTCATCATCATCAAAAACCTTTCCTGGAAATGTGAAAATCTTGAATCTGGATGAATTCAGCACTTGTTGTGCATTACATTATTTTATTTTTGTTTGAAATGTGCTACAATACTAATTTCACTGTTTTGGCTAAAGGAAAGGAGGTTATAAAGCAGTGGCTAAGTTGAATATAAATTTGGGCTGGGAATTGTTTTCATGAAAGCAGCTGGAAAAGACGTGGTTAGAAAGGGAAAGAAATAAGAAGGATGCCTAAGGGAAGAGGCAAAGTAGGCAACGAACTACAAACACACCACAGGGTGAAGGTAGATGTGTCCTAATGGGCAGGGGGACACATCTGTTGAGAATGGAGCAAAGAGGAAAGGGAAGACGTGGGCACAGAGAAGTTTGTTTTGGTCAGAGAGCTGGAGTGCATGGAGATCCCCCTGGCAATCTATTTACTCTGTCAAATACAGATGAGGCTGCTCAGCGGAAATGACTGCCAGAGGACGGTTCTAGCACAGGGATTGCAGGGACTGAGAAGGCAGAGCAAGTGCAGGTAAATGGTTTGGAACTGCATGGAAAGCTCTTCTAAAGCGCCTGCAGCACTGTGTCAAGACCAGAATTGTGCACAGCCCAGAAGAAAGGGTGTCTTTGTCACACACCCCAGCACTCTGTGTGACAGCTGGAACTCTGGCTCCAAGCTGCAGACCAGGCACCTGCCAAAGGCTTGCCAAATAGCATCGAGGCCCTTGTGAATCTGGAAACCTGGAGTTTGTGATGACCTCATTGTGCACATGTGTGAGTCTGTTGCCATATTTAGCAATCTGGGTATAAGAAAGGAGAAAGTAGAAGGATTTTTCCAGGTCACTGCAAAAGTGCTGTCACTAGCATAAAAGAACTGGACGTGTTCACAAAGTTAGTGACAGTCCACAGGACCATAATTACTTGCTGACAGACAGGAAGGGCAAAGAGTGAAGAAGGACGGGACACAGAGATTTCTAAAAGTCCAAAAAGAGGTGAGGTGCATGCAGGGAAGTGAAAGTTCTGGAAGGATGGAAAATTGGGATGAAAGGCTGTCGCGCGGAATCTAACAGCTGCGAGCCAGGAGCTGCCGGGTGGTAGCAAGATCCAGGTGTAGCCATAGAGCAAAGGGCTAAAGTGAGCTGGAGACAATGAGTGGCAATGAGACTATCAGAGCTGAGGTTGAAGCGCCTGCTGGTAGAGACGCTGACTTCTCTAGTGTGAAATAACAATAGCCAATTCAGAAGGTTTTCAGAGAATTAAAAGAGGCAGTCTTTGTAAAGAGCTCTGCACAGGGCCTGGCAAGTAGCAAGCACTCCACGAGCAACGCTAATAACAACCGAGGACCGCTATGACGTCCGTTCCCCGGTGGCCATCAGCCTCTTCCACATCACACCCTAAGAATGACCACCTGTCCATCTGTGGCTTCAGCGCCCAGGTCCCAGGATTTCCTATACCCTGGAGCTATTTCAGACAAGGCTTCCTGGCTGATACACAACCCGCAATTCAGTTCTGCACAATATCCAGTTTGACCAATTCTGACCCAGAGTGGAAAGCCATTGACCTACACTGGCCCAAGGAACTAGCTATGAAGAGGTTGATTCGTGTTCTCCCAGATCGTCCCCAGAGTCCTAAGTCAACGTTGAGTTAAGAAATGGTAGGCAGCCGTGAGCAGAGCAGCAGTGCCAGACTGTCTCTAGGCAATCAAGCCAGGAGCAGCTTTTATTTCCTGCCAACAGATTTATCATCGTCTGCTTTTAACACTTTTTCTTTGAGTGATTCAAAGTGCTGTTCTGTTTGTATCCCATATTCATAAAGAAACTCCGTGCATATTTCTTAAACTTGTTTGATTGCCATCCTGACCACGGTGTGAACACAGTGAGATGGCCCTGCTTTCTCTATTTCATAGATGAGCAAACTGAGTCTGGGCAGGTGGGGTGACTTGTTTGATTATGGCCTCACAGCTAACAGGCAGTAGAACCGGAACTATAGCTGCATCCCCTGTCTTTCGGCCTAATGCTCCTTCAAACACACCATACACAACTTTCCAAAACAGACACCAACACTCCTCCAAAGCAGGTGAGCCCAGCTCTAGAAAGACCTCATTTTTGTCTGAAATCCCCAGCTCTCTAAGGGACACCATCTCTCTTGCTGGGATTTGACCTAACTTCCTCTGGCTCAAGTCTCAGTGGGGAAGAGGAAGCCCTTTGAGAGAAGAAAACAAGAAACTTCACCCCAACTCCTCAGGTCCGGGTCACCATCTGCTCCTCAGCCCCATGGCTCTTGCCCCCTTGCAGAGCTCCCGCGGGGATCATGCCAGCCACAGCAGGTGAGGTGAAAACCAGGAACTCTGGCTGCAGCTCTGTTTGCTTTGCAGGGGCCCCCAGGATCAGGCAGCTCTGTGAAGTTATTTTGCAAGCAATCAACATCTCTTGAGTGAAATCCTTTGTGACGGGATTCACACAAATTCTCCTCTCTTCTGGTCATGATAACAACTTTCCTAGTCCTAGTCCTGCCCTTGATGTGGTTACCTGGCTGGGTGGAAAGGTTGAGGAGCAGGGCTTGACCTTGTGATGAGAGACACATGGGCATCCATCAACATCCCAAACCCCTGGTCATGGTTATAAGCCTCCCTGCAGCCCACGGGTCAGCTCCACTCTGGGGAGGGAATGGGCGAGAACGGAAAGTCTCTGATTGTGTGCAATCTTCAATATCCCACTTCTCCCAGAAACACACTGCTGTTTGCACAAAAGGCCAGAGACAGAGAGAGTGAGCCTGCCTCTGGGTTGATCTGGAGCGAGGGTCTGGAGTGGGGTGGGAGGGGAGCTGAGGGCCCTAGAGGCATTTCAGTTTGGTTCCAAGCATGAAGGCTGCACTGGACGCTGGCAGGACCAGCAATCCAGGCTGGCAGGTGATCCATCCCGTGGCAGGGGTCGGCAGTCTGTGTGCAAGCCCTGGCTTGAGCCGGCTGTGTGCTGCCATAGCAACCACTCCCTATGGCTGCTAGAAAACCCAGGACTGAGGCTTCAGAGCTGGGCCGCAGGGCCTGCCCTTGCCCTTTCACTCTCAGCTTTGTCCTTGACTGCCGTAGTCCTAGGCAGGGATGTGTGGATGGGGGGACATCTTCTCTCATCCACACTTGACAACTCCTGGGAACTCATTGAGAATATTTTAGGAAGTGTTGAAAATGCCATCTTTAAAAATAAACCCCAATGGTAGTCACTCATTCATTTCAAAATGCAGAGCAAACTTGTAATATCTATCTGGATGAAAAAGAAAAGCATTCCCTGTCTTAGGTCAGACCAGTGTCTTCCCAGGACAAGCAAACTGCCGCAGGATGGGAAGAGGGGGAGGGAAACAGCCCCCCGGGCTACATAATTGACTGCAGTTGGTTTCTGCCCCGAGCTCTTCCTTCTAAAGGTCCCAGCAGTATAACAAGCAGGTGGAATTTCCTGCAAGGCCAGCAGCAAACCTGCAGCTAATGAGGTTTGACATTCTAGGACCAGTGAATGGGGCCAGTGCCATCGTGATTCTCTCCAGCAGTGAGTTTTATCACCAACTGGATGCTGCACCTTCACATGCTGGGATCTGGGCCTCCCAGATGGTCCTGGTAGGAAGGAAAGAAAACCACAGGCCTGGTGTTCACATGAAGGGCACGCCTTGCTCAGGTCACAGTTCTAAAAGGGGATGTCCAACAGACCTGCCACTCTGAGCCCAGGTAACCGACTGACCTCCATTTGCCCCCTCCCTTCCCTTCCTGATTGACAAGGATTTCTGAAACCTCTGTTAGGCATCCATGAACACTTAATAAGAATTCATAATCTAGATATGGAGAGAAACGCATAACAATTTAATACAGTGCAGAAATACCTACAATGCAAGGCTGGAGTTGTGGCACAGGAGTTACGCCACCTCCAGTGATGCCAGCATCCCATATGGGTGCTGGTTCTAGTCCTGGCTGCTCTGCTTCCAATCCAGCTTCCTGCTAATGTGCCTGAGAAGACATCAGAGGATGGCCCAAGTGATTGGGCCCCTGTCTATCACGTGGGAGATCCAGATGGAGTTCCTGGCTCCTGGCTTCAGATTGGCCTAGCCCTGGCCATTTGCAGCCATTTGGGGGAGTGAACCAGCGATGGAAGGTCCCATTCTCTCATTGTTTCTCCCTCTCTTTCCGTCACGCTGCATTTCAAATAAAAATTTTTTAAAAAGGAAATAGATGCAATAGAACAAAGGGAAGAGGCAACTAACGTAGCCAACAAAGGGAAGAGGCAGGCTTCAAGGGGGAGGTTGCCTCTGACATGAACCTCTGGGAAGGAGGGAAAGGCATTTCAGAAAGAGCAGAGTCGGAGGGGTTTCACCATGGTCGGTCGCTCTGGTGCACGTACACGAACATGGCTCCTTGAGAGTGACTGAACTCTTGGAGGAATGTGAACTGTAACAATTTTCTAAAAACCATCAATTATAAAATGCTTCCAAAGTGTTCCTCATAACAGAAGGCTGTGAAGGGAATCATCTGGGTACTTTGCCTAGCAGCTTCTGCCTCCTGGAGGCCTGATTCACTGTGGACTCTGGCCCCCACTCACCCCTCTGGTCTTGGCTTCTCCTGTTAGGCTGGCTTGGTCCTTTCTCCTGGTCCTGCTCACATTGGACTTGACTTCTGGTACTGACAAGGTTGCTGTGGGCACACAGGCAGTGGCCCTGCTTCCCAGGCTGCCCCACTGTTTCCTCAGCCCTGTCTGATCCATTACGGACAGCTCTAGTGGCCTTGCCCTGGCACAGGGCTCAAAACACGACCTCACAGCTTTGTCCCTGCACTTTGCAGAATCACAACAGCCACAGGCCAAGTGACTTGGGGGCCACCACAGGGCGTGAGTGGGCGGAGTGTGGGTGCCCCAGCCCCTCTACCAGAGCTGCTGTGTTTTTCCATTGCTATCTATGGCCTCATGTAAACTCTCATTCAAAAATCCCCATTCCGTACAACTGTCAATAGGAAATGTAAAAAAGAATAGAAAAGGAAGCTCCCCAGTCTGCCATGGTGTTCGAAGGCTTGGAGAAATGACTCCAGCGAGGAGAGCAGCCACTTCTGAGCTGGGGGTTGCTCATCTTTCCCCCATCCTTATACCTCTTTCCTCTCCACTCTGCTGCCCACGCTGCCAGGTCCTTAGTATTCTAAGCTCTTTTATTTTAGGAATATCGAACAGCCTCAGGGCCTCACTACAGTGGTTAAAGTTGAAGATTTTCCACTCACCATCTCTATGTAACTGTTTAATACCTATTGACATGTGCTTGCCATTGACGGTACTCACATCTGACCAAGGAACAGGGTGTGAGTTAAAATGTAGATTGCTGGGGCCAGTGTTGTGGCGTAGCAGGTAAAGCCACCAACTGTGATGCCAGCATCCCATATAGGCACATTGGTTCATGTCTTGGCTGCTCGACTTCTAATCCAGCTTCCTGCTAATGGCCTGGGAAAAGCGGTAGAAGATGGTCCAAGTGTCTGGGTCCTTGCCACCCATGGGGAGACCCGGATGAAGCTCCTGGCTTCAGCCTGACTTAGTGCTGGCCAATCTGGGGAGTGAGCCAGTGGATGGAAGGTATCTCTCTCTCTCTCTCTCTCTCTCTCTCCTCTCCCTCCCTCTGTAACTCTGAAAATAAATAAATATATATATTTAATCACATGTGTTCAGTATGTCACTTGTTCCACAAAATCTTTATGTCTGCTGCTTTCAGAGCTGGATGGGCAGCACTGCTGATACAAAAGTGCAAAGTTGTACATTGTACAGTAGGACAAACACCACACAGCACAGCGAAGGAGGCCGTGGAGACAGAGGAGGTGGTGTTGACAGTGATGGCAGGAGATGGTGCTGATGAGGGTGTGGTGACGGAAATGTGCTGGGAGTGTTTGTGTTGGTGGTGGTACTGGTGACGGTGGCGGAGGTTCTGGTTCCGAGGGAGGTGATGGTGGAGGTGGAGCGGATGGTGATGGTAACAATCACTGTCTCTGCCTAACTATCTGTCAATTATGGGGATAAGTACTTTCTATACTTCCGCTTATCTACTCCCCTACAATAGCAGGAGACAGGTGTTCCCATGCCTGTTTTATGAGAACCTGACCTGTCCACAGCTTGTTATTAAGTGGCATGAGATCTGAACCCTGTTCTAACCTCAGCGTTCTAGCCCTTAGCCATCCTGACTCTGCCACACCAGTCTGCACTGCACCAGCTGATTGATATGGGAAGAAGATGTGAAATTTTATCTGAGGGAAGGCTGTGGTGAGGTCAGATCTCCTAGGGGACCTTCTGCTGAGCCAGGGCTCTAGTGGACAAGCTGGGGGGAAGGCACTCGAACAAGCAAGCAGCCTTTGAGAGTTTAAACCTTAGGTCTATGAGGGAGTTAGAAATGATTATTTTGAGTGAGTGAGAGGTTAAGGAATGTCAACACAGATTGGCCATCCTGGACAGACTTGTGTATGGAGATGACTGGGAGTCAGCTTTGGTGTATGATGAGTGAAGTCCCTGGGAAAGCTGACGGTGGCCCAAGGTCACCTGTGCTCACCTCAGGATGATGCTTGAGTACTGGAGAGGCGGCAACTCAGAGTCAAAGGAGAGTTGGTACGGACACTAGTGAAAGTAATTAGTAATTTGGGGCCGGCGCCGTGGCTCAACAGGTTAATCCTCCGCCTTGCGGCCCTGGCACACCGGGTTCTAGTCCCGGTCGGGGCGCTGGATTCTGTCCCGGTTGCCCCTCTTCCAGGCCAGCTCTCTGCTGTGGCCCGGGAGTGCAGTGGAGGAAGGCCCAAGTGCTTGGGCCCTGCACCCACATGGGAGACCAGGATAAGCACCTGGCTCCTGGCTTTGGATCAGCGTGATGTGCTGGCCACAGTGCGCCGGCCGTGGCGGCCATTGGAGGGTGAACCAATGGCAAAAAGGAAGACCTTTCTCTCTGTCTCTGTCTCTCTCACTGTCCACTCTGACTGTCAAAAATAAAAATAAAAAGAAATAGTAATTTGGAAAGACCTCAGAGAAAAAAGGTGCTTCTAAACAGTCTATTTCACAGATGTGCGATGGCTGTCACAGGTGTCAGATAATTAGTGAAACAAATACTCCCAACGTCATGGTTTAAAGCAACCATTTATTATAGTCTCAGAGTCTATGGGTCTGGAGTTGGGACAGGGCACCACAGGAACAGCTTGTTTCCTCTCCATGCTCTCTGGGAGGAAGACTCAAGAGCTGAGGGATTACAATAATTTGAAGGTTCGTTCTTGCACCTGTTTGGTGATTGAGGCTATGTGGCAGCCTCAGTTCCTTGCCACTTGAGTGTCTCCTTGTGATCCATGCATGGGCTGGTTTGGGCTTTCTCACAGCCTGGGGATAAGGTCCAGGAAGAAATCGTGGTGGGGTGGTGGGGGAAGGCTGGGGGTGGGCAGAGAACTAGCAGGAAACCACTTTGCTTTGTATCATCTGGCCTCAGAAGTCATGCAGCAACACTTCAACCACATCCTGTATGTCCAAGTAGTTACAGAGGCTTCCAAGCTTCCAAACTCACTTGATGTAAATGTCAAGATTCTGGAAAAATATGTGAGACTGGAAATACTGCCATGGCTATTTTTGGAAAACACAATCTGTCCCAATCATCAAGAGAGTTTTAGAGTGGACTCTACTCTATAAACACATTAGGCCTCACCTAACTAGGCCTAGCTGTGGGATTACAAATTGGTCTCCCACACACTACATCCAGGCTGCTGGGTATATTTTGTGTAGCCTTCAGGAAAGCCACAGCTTTGGACTGTCTTGAAAAATTGGAAGTTCTAGCAAAACTGACCTGAAATTTCTGCATGTCAACAACTGGCCAGGGCGGAGTAGGAGCTGCTCTTTGGAACTGATACATGCTTTGCCTTTACCACTTGGTGCTTTTCCATACATTCCAGACTCTTGAATTATGTGACCAGCACCCACAAATGTTGAATTTAGCCCACTGTCCTAGAAGATTTGGTTGTCCTTAGTTAGCCACTCATGGTAACCACAGACGAGATCAGGGGACTGGAGCTATGGCACAGCGGGTTAAGCCACCATCTGCAGTGCCAGCATCCCACATGGACACTAGTTCGAGTCCTGGCTGTTCTACTTCCAATCCAGCTCCCTGCTAATGCACCTGGGAAAGCAGCAGAGGATGGTCCAACTCCTTTGGGCCCCTACACTCACATGGGGACCCAGAAGAAACTCCTGGCTCCTGGCTTTGGCCTGGCCCTGCCCTGGCCATTGCAGCCATTTGGGGAGTGAACCAGTGGATGGATGATTTGTCTCCCCCCTCTCTCTGTAACTCTGACTTTCAAATAAATATTAAAAAAAAAAGAGAGAGAGAGAGAGAGAGATCAGATCTGAAGGTAGGTTTAGAAGGTGTGGCTATAGGTGAAATCATTACATTTCACACCTTTTTTTTTTTTGAACTTTTATTTAGCAAATATAAATTTCCAAAGTACAGCTTATGGATTACAATGGCCCCCCCACCCCCATAACTTCCCTCCCGCCTGCAACCCTCCCAACTCCTGCTCCCTCTCCCATTCCATTTGTATGTATGTATGTTGGACATACATTTCATACATTTAATACACATTTGAGTTGGTTGTATGTCCACTGATGTTGCTTATCTGATACTTTATATTAAGAACAATATTTGCTCTTGGCACTGATTGTCTTTGATTTGAACTATGGGCTGAGGAGGTTTTGGGGTCTGGCAAGACAAGTGGGGTTTCATGATGTCAGGTGAGGAGATTCATTTGTTTAACCTAGAATAGGGTTTTCCTAATATGGGACCAGGATTTAGGGAGTTAGTAAACTCATGAAATTATATACACATTTTTTACATTTTATGGAGCAAGAGCACATATTTATGCAGGTTTCTCAAAGAATCACTGACCCAATGCAATTAAGAATCGCTGTACTATCTGGAGGCAGAGATCTAGACAGCAGTAAAAGATTCCAAGGATATCTGTTGCATGGAGAGGCCCAGGGTGGGACCCAGGAGGTGAGACCCAGGAGGTGAGACCCAGGAGGAGAAAGCAGAAGTCAGGGCAGGCGAAGTACTGGAGCCCAGAAGGCCAGCATGGTGGGAATATGAGCCCAAAATTCAGAGCAAACCAGGCTAAAATGTTTCATGTCAAGGTCAGCCAAGACTTCTATGCCACTAGACCCAGCGGGAAGGCCTCAGCTCCTGCTTCCTTGACCTATCAGCCAGCTAGAAGAATGGACCATTCCTCCTGCTTGAAAGGTTTCTAGGATTCCAAGTCCTCCTAGAATGTTCTGCCTTGTTGGTGACTCCTTCTTAATCTCCTTTGCTGGGTCCTCCTCCTTTCCCTGACTAACTGTTTTTTTTTTTTTTTTTGAAAACTTTTATTTAATAAACATAAATTTTGAAAGTACAACTTTTGGATTATAGTAGTTTTTCCCATCTCTTACTCCCTCTCCCATCCCATTCATCATTAAGATTTATTTTCAATTATCTTTATATACAGAAGATCATATTAGTATATACTAAGTAAAGATTTCAACAGTTTGCACCCACAAAGACACATAAAGTATAAAGTACAGGGCTCTTCTCTATGAATATTCGCTTCCCTGGTGAAGCTATCCGGTCCCATGGATTTAAGTAATTCTACCTATGGCAGCTTCCCCGAATTCTCTCTCTTTCTTGCTCTCTAGATAGATCGGTAATAGATAGATATGGTAACTTTAACCTTTTTTCATAACTTTCTATCTAAATATTTAATGGCCTGCCCTACATCTCAGTCTGGATAGTTTGAAAGGAATCTCAAACTTTCCCAAACTGAACTCTTGTTTCCCTGCCCTCTCCATCTGGGGGATGGGGTTTCCCCGTCTCCGTGAAAGGACCTCGAGGCAACACTGCAAGGAAGCTGGTGCCCTCACAATTCCCCACCTGGCACTGCAGGCTTTCCTGCACTTTCCTTCTTTAAGGCCAGGACACTCAGTCAAGTCAAGGTCATCTGGCCAGCTCAGTGGCTCCCATGGTCACTAAAGGCGGACAGAAAAACCCAACTTCCCTGCCCTTCCACAAAATGGACTCCAAAAAGGCGCAACTGAAATGTGGTCAGTGACGGGTCTATGGCACTGGAAATGTTAACCATGGCAGCCACCAGGAGGAAGCTTAAAAGGAACATAGGGTGTGAGACCTCAGACTGCATCTAGTTTTGGAGAAGCCTAGAGGCAGAGATGGAGGTTGTGAAGGGAAAACGTGAGCAAATCAAGGGGAACACAATTCAAAGCCAATTCAGGAGAAGCAGAGGACAGAGACCTTTCCCTGAGGAATGGCGTCATGAGCTTCATGGGTGCTGGCACCTGCTGTAACTATTCTGCTAATGAGCAGCAAGGGAAGAAAGGAAAGGCCCCTGATATGCTTCTCAAGTGCCCTGGAAAGCAATCTTTCCAAGAGGAACGTTCTTTATAAAAGGCATGAAAGGAACAGACGAGCTCGAAGCGAGCATTGTGACTATTTCTGATTCTGGTTTTCTTCTTGTGTGCCTTTCTATCCCTGTTCTCCTCTAGAGTCTGCTCTTGTGGAAGAAATGACTATTTCTGATATATCTTTGATCCTCTAGCATTCACCACACTGTCTGCTTCCCACAGGTGCTCCAGAAGTGTTGTGTCAATGAAAGAATGAAAAGAAATAAATGAAGGCAGATAGCATTTTTTAACAATAGCTGCTGTTTCCAAGTGCTCACTATGTGTTAGGTGTTATGCTACCAACATTACGTTGGATTCTAAAGCCAGGTATAGTCACCAGCCCACATGAAGTTAAGTCTTCTGTCAGTGTGTCTGTAATGCATACTTAAGAATTTTCCAATAGGGCAAAGGGATTGAAAGGCAAAATTGCAAAGGCAAAAATGTTAATGGGAGACTTACCATATTATTAATATTGACTAGGAGCATACTATTGTCAAACTCTGGACTAAGTGCTTCCCATGTAACATTTAATTTTCACAACAACTCCATGATTGTCATAATTTTGTGAATGAGGGAGACTGAGCAAAAATTTAGCACTTGCACAAGTTCCTAGAACAGGCAGGCAGTGGATTCATGCTAGGAACCCCGGCACTCTGGCAGACTGAAAGACAGAGGTACAGAGAGAGAGAGAGAGGTCTTCCATCCACTGGTTCGCTCCCCCCGATGGACGCAAGGGCCGGAGTTGTATTGATCCGAAGCTAAGAGCCAGGAGCTTCTTCTGAGTCTCAAACGTGGGTGCAGGGGCCCAAGAACTTGGGCCATCTTCCACTGCTTTCCCAGGCCACAGCAGAGAGATGGATCGGAAGTGGAGCAGCCAGGACTTGAGCCCAAGTACCCAAGGTACTGCAGGCAGTGGCTGCGGGCCCCAAGTCCCTAATGATAACTGTTTAAGGAGATGGCTATTCTGTTGTTAGCTTCATAAGCATTTCCAGGTCTCCAGGGACTGAATCTTAGCCTTTGGAAGAAAAGCTCTTTATTCCTTCCCTGCAGAGGAGCTCCACCTCTGCACTTCTTAGTGATGGGGCCAAGAGGAGCTCCAGCATCCACGGACTCACCCCGTCCAGGGAGTAGAACCAACCCCGTTCCTCCAGGGGGACCACCTCTTATCCACTGCCAGGACCTGGTTCCCTGAGGAATGTTCCCATGGGTCCTAGGAAGACCACGCTGTGACTGGGGAATTATGGCCTAGGGCTGTTTTTCATGGTGCTTTGCAGTGAGGAACTGGGGCTCCACTCTGAGCAACTGTTCAAAGTGATTCCACAGGCTTCAAACCCACTGGGCAAACAGCACAGTTATTTATATATCTATAAACAACCTCACAACATGTAGACGAGTGAAGGAACCAGGTATTCTTCATCCCTCCATAAACACAATTTCTCACAGATCTGGCTCTTCTGTTGGCTGGAATGGTTGTAGCTTGGGCAGGTCTGAGGTTTAACATCATGTATTGCTTTAGGATAAACATGGGTACTTTGCAGTCTCCTGGAAAGGATAGGGTTAAATTTACCCCTTGAAAATTAAGGGACTGAATCAAGACTCACTCCTGGAAGTGGGGTAAGGGAAGATAAGCACCAAGGCTGTGTTTACAGGGTACGGGAAGCAAAGGAAGACAGATGGAAACAACCTTTAGCCAAGTAGTCACCACCAGATACTGGCTATGGACAATACTGCCTCATTACCCCAGTGTTTCATATGGTGCCACTGCCATAGTGCCTTGCCTGGGGTCAACTGCTCACTAAGGAGCACAGCCAGCATCCAGGCCAGTGCTCTTTCTACAACATTAATTTGAGCGACCAGCTCAGGCACCTTATTGAAGATAGAGTTTGTGTTACTGCATCGAATTTCTGGGCTAACTTAAGTCATCATTAAAACTTTGGCCTAACTTGAGAAAAGCAAATTGAGTTTAACGGGGAACTCAGGTGAGGAAAGCTTTGGGATTCTGGGGCGACTGAGTTATTTCTGCATCCCTCCAAGTGTATGACTCATAATCAGATCAATTTCACTGCCTCTCAGGCCCCATTTCTCTGAACTGAGAGAATTAAAATGGAGAGGTATTTTTCACAGAACATTATCTCCACATGAACTGTGGTTGTTATTAATCTCCCTTTGTGCTTTAGCAATGGGGAACTGACAGCTCCTTTTCTATAAGGCCTGGAGCAGCCTACGGATGGAGTTTAAATGATGCCCCGACTTTTTCAGGACACACACTTTTCTCTCTTCTAAGCAAGACGCTCCAGGGAAGGTAATGTGCTTTGAAGAAACAGCAGGTATCCAAAGGCAGAATGGGTCAACTTTCCTTTTTAAATTTTTTTAAACAAAATTATTTATGGGTCTGGTGCTGCAGCACAGCAGGTTCAGCCACTGCCTGCAGTGCTGGCATCCCACATCGATGCTGATTTGAGTCCCAGCTGCTCCTCTTCGGACCCAGCTCCCTGCTAACGTGCCTGGGGAGGCAGTGGAAGATGGCCCAACTCTCTGGGCCCCTGCCCCCTGCATGGGAGACCTGGAAGAAGTTCTTGGCTCCTGGCTTTGGCCTGGCCCAGCCCCAGCCCCAGTTGTTTTAGCTATTTGGGGAGTGAACCAGCAGACCGGAAGATCTCTCTCTCTGTCTCTCCTTTCCTCTCTGTAACTCTTTCAAGTAAATAAATAAATCTTTAAAAAATTTATTTGAGAGATAGAGAAAGCTCCTATCCTCTGACTCACTCCCCCAAAAGCAAAGAGCTGAAAACTCAATTTAGGTCTCACATAAGTGGCCGAGACTCAACCTAGGGTGTATACCAGTGGAAAGCTGGAACTGCGAGCAGCATGGGGACTGGGACCCAGGCAGCCCAAGTGGCACCTTCACCCCTACACTGAACGCTCACCTCTTAATGTTTCTGAGTTCACATTTAGGTCTGTTGGAGGGCTGCTGGCTAGGCAGGTATCTACCCTCCTCAAAACATATGGAATGGAATCAATAAGGAAGGTAGTCAGGAAGATATTATTGAGCAAACAGTAACAATATTGATCACTAACACACTTCTGAAGTACTTTGCATTCTATTGGATTTCCATATCATCCTGAGAGAGCAAGCTGTCATTTACCCCATGTTACAGCTGCTACCCGGGCCCAGTCTCTGTGCTCCATCATCTTGTTGAAAGTCATCCTGTTACAAATGTGCTGCAGCTAGCTTGAAGCTCATTACACAGAATTCTGCTTCTCATTACTGGAGACTTGTTGGAATTACAGTGAAAACAAAGGTAAACATGGTATCTGGGGATCAGAGTGTAAATTAAGCATGGGCCTACAGTGCTTCATTATGCAGGCATGCATTGCTCTTTTACTATGAATCCAGAATATGGAGCTGCCACAGTGGACAAAAACTGATGCAAGTTATTTCATTTGTGTCTTGGTCCACTTTGTGCTGTTATAAAAAAAATACCAAAGAGTGGTCACTTACAAAGAATATAAATTGATTTGCCACAGTTCTGAAGACTGGGAAGTCCAAGATCAAGGAATTGGATGCATTCTGCTTCCAACACAGCTCCTTGAAGGCCGTACCCTCTGAAAGGTAGGATCCTCACATATTAGAAGATGGAAGGGCAAGAAGAGGCGCAAACTCCCTCCATTAATCCATTTTTTAAAAAGATGTATTTATTTATCTGAGAAGCAGAGTTACTGACAGAGGGAGAGACAGAGAGGTCTTCCATCCACTGTTTCACTCCTGAAATGGCCACAACAGCTGGAGCTGGGCCGGTCCAAAGCCAGGAGTCAGGAGCTTCTTCCGGGTCTTCCACATGGATGCAGGGCCCAAGCAACTTGGGCCATCTTCCACTGCTTTTCCAGGTCATTAGCAGGGAGCTGGATCAGAAAACGAGCAGCCAGGAGTTGAACTGGTGCCCATATGGGATGCAGGCCCTGCAGGGGGAGGCTTAGCCTACTGAGCCACAGGGCCAGCCCCTCCATTAATCCACTGAATGAGGTCAGAGGTCTTGTGTCTTAATCTTCTTCCAAAGGCCACACCTTTGTCTCAACATGAATTCTGAGAGCAGAGGGATGAAAAACATTCAAACCACAGCAGCTTGTTCGTGTTCCGAATAGTTAAAAGTCAAATACTGGGCACCCTCTACTTTCCTTGGGATGGCTGGAGATGAAAATAGATAACACAAAGACTCTATGAAAGGCCATGGCCGCATAACCTGGCTTGGGAGAGTTAGTCCTGTGAGATTCTAATACATTGAGAAAGAAAGTATTGAGGAAGTATGGAAGAGGTGTGACTGATTTCACGTGAGGGAAGAGGGGACCTGGGGTCTTTCTTAAGAGGATGAAAGATTTAGGGGCCGGCGCTGTGGCATAGCGGGTGAAGCTGCTGCCTGCAGTGCCGGCATCCCATATGGGCACTGGTTCGAGTTCCAGCTGCTCTACTTCCAATTCAGCTCTTTGCTGTGGCCTAGGAAAGCAGAAGATGGCCCAAGTACTTGGGCCCCCGCACCGGTGTGGGAGACCTTCGGATCAGCACGACTCCAGCTGTTGCAGCCATCTGGGGAGTGAATCAGCAGATGGAAGACCTCTTTCTCTCTCTGCCTCTGCCTCTCTGTAACTCTGCCTTTCAAATAAATAAACTAATTAAAAAAAAAAAAAAAGAGGATGAAAGATTTAAGCTGGACCATGGAGGAAAGAGCACAACTTTTGGAAAGAGCTTGGGTTGGCTCTTTGGTTGGGATGGTATGCGGCAGGGCATGAAGCCTGGAATACTTGAGGAAGAACAAGCAGATCAACACAGGGTCCGAGTACAATGGTGGTTATTAGCATCCTGCATCAACAAAGTTTGCACCATTATTTAAGAAGGAGAGAATGGAGCAGTTTAGAATGAGCTACAAGTGGCAACCACCCAACTCCTCAAACAACATACATAACAGAGAATTCTCAGATCAGAGCCTTGAGGGTTAAAAGGGGTACAGGTTATCTCTCCACGTCCCCAGCACACAGCACCTGAGCCAGCTAAATCCATCTGGCCTCCATTCTCATCCCGTGCCACCACCAAAGCTTCCCGCCTTACCTTGATGGCTCTGCTCCTGGCGGGGGCTTCCTCCCACTGTGCTGAAGGCTGTGTCTGGGTCCAGACTCATCACCCGTCCACACAGCAGCCAACCTCTGAAAGGATAAATACAGGCCTCCTGGCCAACCACTGAATCTTTCCTTCTCTAGTCTAAACAGGGTTTCCTTCAATGTTCTCCACACCGTAAATCCATCTCCATTCTCAGACTTTCTTGTCTCCCTCTGAACATCTAATTTCTTCTAAAGTGAGGCTTTGCTCTTTGGCCTGCTGTCTCTCCTCCTGCTAGCTGTTCACACGCACTCCTTTGGGTGCCGGGGTAAACAGCAGTGAAGAAAAAGGCACCAGAGAAGGTGAAAGGAGAGGCAGCAGAGAGCTAAGGTGACTGATGGTTTACTATTTACCAGGCACTATGCAAACAGATGAACACATGTTATGCGCTGTTCTTACAAAAATGGGGACATTGTCTCTGTTTTGCAGACCAGCAAACTGAGGCTCAGGAACACGAAATGACAGGGCATAAGTCAAATAAGTGGTGGAGCTGTGACCTGAACCCCCCTCCGACCCCACAGGCAGACAGCTGTGTCCAAGACTAGCGCTGGCTCTCTCCCATCGTTGAATCCCCACATTTAGCACCGTTATCTTGTGCATGGCAGGTGCTTCGCTTTAAAGCACATTTGAGATCACACTTGGCCTCTGAAAGCACTATCAGTGTAAGCAAACAACAATCCTGCGTTTCCTCTTTCTCTCTGCTTCAAAACCACAAACTTTTCCACGCGGATGATCTTCCACTTTTCCCGGGATGCTGCTCGGCCCTGATGCTCTGAGCCTTCTGACAAGCTATGAAATAATTATGTTCTGACTGCACATGATTTACGAGCCTCTTCCAGCGACCCCGTTCAGGAGACGATGCGAGGATGGATGGAGTTGTGTTCATCGAGGGCTGATGGATGTGTCTGCCAGCCCTCGGTAATTTACAAGTGGAAGAAAAACCAAAACTCAAGAGAAGCATTTTTCCTCTAATTCAGATGACCTCAAACAACTCTACTTTTCCCTCGCTGGGATACAGTCCTAAGCTGCATCACCACTTCCAGGCTCCTCTGGACTGGAGCTGTGACAAGGGTCGGGATGAACTTAATCTGCCCCTTCCGCCCCCTCTCCTCTTCTCTCTTCACACTTGAGTCTCCATCAGTGACAAAGTGGCAAAACAGACCAGCTCTGAGGGCCACGTTCCTTTTGAAGCTCTCACATGTGGCTCATCTGTCCATAGAACACCTTGAACCTCAGGCGCCAGCATACTGTGTTGGGAAACTATGTGACTTTCCCCTTTTCCTTAATCTAAGAATTTTCCTGTTATAGAAGAGAGAAGGAAGGAAAAGGAGGAGGTGGGGTGAGGGGAGACTAACAATTGCTGATTCCTAGATTTTTTACAGGCATAGTATCATTTAAACCTTCACAGACACTAGTACTGTGTGGCACAGGCAACTGAAGAAATGGCAGTACTGCCCAAACATGGTGCTGGACAAGACAGAGACAGAGAGCAGAGGGGCTCTGTTTAGGAGACGCCGGCTGGGCCACGGGTGGGGGTGCTCCATGGACAGTCGGGAATAAAAAGTCAAAAAGGAGACAAATGCAGGCTGGAGATGCAGCCATGGAGACCAGTGGCTCAAATCTTGAGCCACTGCTTTCTGAAGGAGCTTAAACTAAGTGCAGGAAGCATCTTCTATTTCTAACCTCCACATCATTCACAATCCTCCAAACGGCAGAATTTTCAAACCCCAGGAGCCTGTGACTTTATTGCTGCATGGGCATCATGCTCAGAGTATCAGGGGTGGGGGTGGCAGCTCAGGGACCAGACAGGAAGATGACGAAAGGCTGACACTGTGCCCTTACAGGAAGGTCCTCAGCCTGTCACCACTCGCAGGGGAACAATAAGGTGACTGCCTTTTGGGGTGTGACGCCCAGCTATCCTCCTGCCTAGCCTGGACTCAGCATGACTTGGGGGCTACTGTCCAAACCTCTTCAGTGGAGTGCTGCTTGAATATTTGAGTCTATGATAGCATTGTTCACAGTAGTGGGAAAGAGAGAAGAGAAATAAAATAAACATGCATCAATAGGTGATTTTCTTATGCATTACTGTGAACTTGCACAGTGGTATAACAAAAGCCAAAGGCCAGAGCCCTGATTTGTAGTAGTGCTTGTCAATTCCCAAGATGTACGTTCTTCCACTACGGGTGATTTTAAGCTAGTCATAGTTTAATAACTAGCTCATAGGATTCTTGAATATTTAATAACCAGGTCTGAGAAGATGTTTATGAAACACTAGACAGTTCCAGGGTACCATGGAGTCTGTTAAGAACGAATTGGAATTATACTAGATATCTGTAAAGAACAACAAGGCAGAGGATTATGCCCTGTTATCCCATATACATAAAACCAGTGAGAGGGGAAGAGAGGAGAATTATACCAGCATGGAGAAAAGCATGGATATGCGTTAGGTTGTTAGTATGGGTTACCTGGTGTGAATGTTGGAAGAGAGGGAGGAAAGAGAAAAAGGACAGCCAAGAAACAAAGTGAAAAAAACTAGGTGGGTGTCTTAGCCTGCTTGGGGTATTCCAACAGAATACAGCAGTCCCCTCTTATCTGCAGGTGATATGTCCCAGGACTCCAGTGGACAGATGCCTGAAACCACAGATAATACCAAACCCTATTATGCCCAGTTTTTTCAGATATACATACATATATAAAATGTATTTTATAAATCAGGCACAGTAACAGATTAAAAATAATAACTACAAAAAATTACAAAAATATATACTCTCACAAAATTCCCAGTATCATTACTCTTGTAGTTTGGGGCCATTATTAAATAAATAAAGGTCAGTTGAACACAAGCACTGAAATACCATGAGTTTCTCTGATAACCCATATGGCTGCTAAGAGACTAACAGGCAGGTAGCACATACAGTGTGGACACACTGGCAAAGGAAGGATTCATATTCATCGCAGAACAAATGTGGATAAAGCAATATTTTACCATGATATTCAAAACGGCATGCAACTTAATATCTTTTAATTGCTTATTTCTGGGATTTTCCGTGTAATGTTTTCACGCCGCAGTTGACCTCAGCTAATTGAAACTGTGAACAGTGAAACTGCAGGTAAGGGGAGAGGATAGTATATAAACAGCAGAAATTTATTCCTCACAGTTCTAGAGGCTGGGAATCCAAGATCAAGTCACCACTGCTTTGATGACTGGTGAGGCCCCCTCACAGAAAGCTGTCCCACTCACAAGGACTCTGACTTCATGACCTAATCACCTCCCAGAAGGCCCCACCTCCAAACACCCTACATTTAGGATTAGGTTTAGTCCTGCAATTTTGGGGGATACAAACATTCAGATCATAGAACTGGGTCTGGCTGGCGCCGCGGCTCACTAGGCTAATCCTCCGCCTACGGCGCCGGCACACCGGGTTCTAGTCCCGGTCGGGGCGCCGGATTCTGTCCCAGTTGCCCCTCTTCCAGGCCAGCTCTCTGCTGTGGCCAGGGAGTGCAGTGAAGGATAGCCCAGGTGCTTGGGCCCTGCACCCCATGGGAGACCAGGAGGAAGCGCCTGGCTCCTGCCTTTGGATCAGCGTGGTGTGCCGGCCGCGGCGGCCACTGGAGGGTGAACCAACGGCAAAGGAAGACCTTTCTCTCTGTCTCTCTCACTGTCCACTCTGCCTGTCAAAAAAAAAAAAAAAAAAAAAAAAAAAGAAGTGGGTCTGTTTTTGTAAGCATTTTATGTGAAATTAAATATAAGAATCTAAAATTCTGAAAACAGAGGTAAAATGAAGCAAAAGAAGAAATGCAAATATAGTCAATGGTGAGCAGTATTTATCAACTGACATCTGGTAAGACTTGTACACAACAATTATTAAAGAGGTATAACCACAGTAAGATAATACACTGCATTTTAACAGTATTCTCATCAGGAACGATATGTATTGTCTGGGAAATGAGGGGACAGTGATCAAGAAAGCATGAAAGGGACAGCCGGTTGTTCGGTGGAAGTTGACCTTGCGTTCACATTGGGTTGCCCACCAGGGAGCAAAGAGATTCCCATACAGGTGGCTGCTGTCCCAGAGAAAGAGTGGCACAACCCCAGAGGGTCATTGCCTCACGGGTGGTCAAAGAGACAGTGTGAACAGGTCCCACTACTCAGTCTATCCAAATTTATCAGAAAATAAGTTTTTAAAAACACTTCTAAATGGACTATAACATTATTTTAAAATACACTTGTAGATCTGAAAAATCCATCTGTCGCTCCCCCTCTTCGTGGAGGAACGACACAGAACCCTGCGCTGTTCTTTTGTCTGCTCGGCCCTTCCCGGGTTTGCTGCTGGTTCTTCCCGGGTTGGCTACCGACCCTTCCACCTCCGTGGAAGGGCGGTTCCCCCTGCCACTTTCCCCACTTCCGCGGGGGAGCGGCACACCGCCGGCCGGCTATCTCGGGGGCTGCTCAGGTGTTCCTCATAGATGTTCCTGGTGCATGTTGTCTCTCTCCTCCTTTATAGTCCTCTTCCACCAATCCCAACTCTGCTACCCACACGCCGAGTACGCTGCTCTCCTCCAATCAGGAGCAGGTCCTGCTGTTTATTGGTTGAACTGGAGGCAGCTGTGTAGAAGCTGTTTCCTCCTCTCCCAGCGCCATATTGTGGGAGAGCAGATGCATAGAATAAGTCTTAATTTGAGTAACAGTCTAGTCTGAGTTGCTCCCCATATCCATCAGTCACAAAAATCACTGAATTAAAGAACTGAATTTTATGGGACGAATCACTTAGATCCCTAGGCAACAGCATGACTGAGAAAATGCAGAAGCAATAACCATTTCCTCTGACATCACTACACTCTCCCAAGGAAGGTCAGAAACGCAGATCTTGTAGGACCTTTGGACATCTCTGTGAATTCAGAATTCCCATCTAAGATGTGGGTAGACGGCCTAGCTCTGTCCAAGCTGTGCTTCAGGCTTTAACCCATAAATCAGCTTGGAGAATGTTTCAAGGTGGGTTAAATATTCGTTCATGGTGCTAGCACTGTGGTGCAGTGGGTTAAAGCCCTGGCCTGCAAAGCTGGCATCCCATATGGGCACCAGTTTGAGTCTGGACTGCTCTTCTTCTGATCCAGCTTCCTGCTACTGTGTCTGGGAAAGCAGTGGAGGATGGCCCAAGTCCTTGGGCCCCTGCACCCACATGGGAGACCCAGAAGAAGCTCCAGGATAGGCCCAGCTCTGGCCATTGCAGCTATTTCGGGAGTGAACCAGCAGATAGACGATCCCTCTCTCTTTCAAAAAAAAATAAATAAAATAAATCTTTTAAAAAAAATTCGTTCAGGACCTATACACTTTCCTAACATGATAGAGCACATTATCTTTACTGTACTGAAAATACATTATTTTAAAAAAATTAAAAAAGCTACGTCAATGGCCGGCCGAAGGGAAAATCAGGAAGCTGAGCTTGGTTCGCAGCCCTGCCAAGTATAATCTCAGCATCTTCCTCAGGATCTGGGAAACAGGCCTTTCCCACTGGCCTTCCTTAGGGAACAGTCAGTGCAGCCAGGGCAGCACACACCTCTCAGATAATGGAACAGCAAGGTGGAAACTGAGGAGGGTGATGAGGAGAGGAAGTGTGCTTGACTGTGAAAGCATTTATCATGTCTACTTAGAGCCCATGCTAGCTTATGAAATCTAGACCAAAACACACAGAATTCAATTTAGAGAGAAAAAATAACTATTATGGAAAAGATACAGCATCAGAAACTCTAGATGCATAACATATAGTGCCTCAAAAATAGTCTATGAAAGGGATAAGATAAAGGCTCAAACTTTCATAAGAGATGAAACACACATACAGATTAATAGATGAAAGCACACATACAGATGAAGCACACATACAGATTAATAAATGAGATACTAAATGTCTAAAACAGGTACAGTAATGTTGCAATTTTTCAAACAAGCTAATATCAGCTGGTAAGCTTTGAAGCCCTGGCCTGAAGCACAGGCCTCCCATATGGGTGCCAGTTCTAGTCCTGGCTGCTCCTCTTCTGATCCAGGTCTCTGCTATGGCCTGGGATAGCAGCAGAAGATGGCCCAACTTGTTGGGCCCCTGCACCCAGGTGGGAGACCTGGAGGAAGCTCCTGGCTCCTGGCTTTAGATCGGCGCAGCTCTGGCCATTGTGGCCATCTGGTGAGTGAACCAGCAGATGGAAGACCTCTCTCTCTGTCTCTATCTCTCTCTGTAACTTTTTCAAATAAATAAAATAAAATCTTAAAACAAAAAACAAAAAACAAAAAACAAAAAACACATGATACTAGGAGCCGGCTCTGTGGTGTAGGGGTAAAGCTGCCGCCTGCAGTGCTGGCATCCCATATGGGCACTGGTTTGAGTCCCAGCTGCTCCACTTCTGATCCAGCTCTCTGCTATTGCCTGGGAAAGCAGTGAATGATGGCCTAAATCCTTGGACCTCTGCACCTGTGTCGTAGACCCAGAAGCAGCTCCTGGCTCCTGGCTTCGGAAATGCACAGCTCCGACCGTTGCAGCCAACTGGGGAGTGAACCAGTGGATTGAAGACCTCTCTCTCTCTCTCTCTCTTTGCCTCTCCTTCTCTGTGTAACTCTGCCTTTCAAATAAACAAATTAAAAAAAAAATGACGCTTGTGTCTTAGCCCTAGATTGGATTAAATTAGTCTGGGGCATGGTATGGGCATAAGAGCTATGAGAAGTCCCAAGGGGGGCAGAATATTTGGTGGAACTGTTAAGAAGTTGGTTAAGACACTTGCATCCCACATCAGAATTGAGTGCTTGGTACCCAGCTCCAGCTCTCGACTCTGGCTTCCTGCTACTCCCGACCCTGGGAGGCAGCTCTGAAGCCTCAAGCAGTTAGGTTCCTGTCACTCATGTGGAAGACCTGAGTTGGGATCTTATCTCCCAGCTTCAGCCTTGATCCACCCCTCACTATTCTGAGCATCTGGGGAATGAATCAGAGGATGGGAGATTTCTGTCTGACTCTCGAATTTTCAAAAGTCCCCAGGTAGTTCACATGTACAGCCAAGATTAAGCATCACGGAGATAATAGGAGAAAGGTTCAAAGAATGAGATCTTGAAAAGTTTACATCTGATTGCCAAAATCAGACAAAACAGCAGTAAAAGTTTTGGAATAAAAGGTATTAAATGCCCTAGAAAGCGGAACAAAATGTCAGACCAAAATCTGAAAGACAAGAAAAATGAAACAAGGTTAATCTTTAATACTTTAAAAGTTCATGATACAAAGTGGAGTCCTTCCCATCACACACCACCACCATGGTCACCATCGAGGGTCTGTGAGAAAACCAGGGAAACACTCAGGTCTCTGACTCTACCTCAGAAACTATCTCACATTCAACCCACTGAAACGGCCTGGTTATCTCTGAGACTTCTTTTGCTTAACCAATAATGGAACCGGATGACTAGCTTTACATAGTAACTGTTTCTGTTTGCCAATCAGAGCTGGCCAAGCACCGAAAGTGCCAACAAACATTCCTTTAAAATAGCTTGTGTAGTTACCTGTCCTAATAAAACCCTCATTCTTTCCTTTGTTCTCCCGACGTACCCCAGCCTGTGCATGTGTGCCCAGGTTGCTAGCCTATTCTTTTGTTTCCAAATAAAGTTTCCTCAACTGAAGATTCGTCTCTACATTTTGTTTTACTTTGACATCTATTAACCAATTAGAGTTCTGAAGAGCCACAACAGAGAAAATAGAGGGGAGCTATTATCAAAGAAATGAGAAATCTCCCCAGAAATGAAGTCCATGAATTCTGAATCCCCAGAGGGCTCACTGAGGATCAAACATGACAAATGGTAAAAGACTCACAGCTGGGTACATCACTGTGAAATTTCAGAACAGCAAAGAAAAAGAGAAGATCCCAAAAGATTGCAGAGATTAAAAACAAAACTAGGACATGGACTGTAAAAAGGCATCCAAAGGAGACTGACATGAGAGTTTTCAAAAGTAACTGAAATTTAGGAGAAAATGTAGCAAAGTTTTAACTTACGGTAGTTATTTTAAACTTACATACAGGAAGCCTATCAACTATGAGTCTGTGTGTGGGGCAGGTGAGTTAAGTTTCCTGCATCTATTCATCTATTCTTTTTTTTAAACTTTTATTTAATAAATATAAATTTCAAAAGTACAACTTTTAGATTACAGTGATTCCCCCCTCCCCATAACCACCCTCCCACCTACAAACCATTCCATCTCCTACTCCTTCTCCCATCTCATTCTTAAGATTCATTTTTAATTATCTTTCTATACAGAAGATCAACTTAGTATATACTAAGTAAAGATTTCAACAGTTTGCACCCACAGATACACAAAGTATAAAGTACTGTTTGAATACTAGTTTTACCATTAATTTGCATAGTACAACACATTAAGGACAGAGATCCTACATGGGGAATAAGTGCACAGTGACTCCCGTTGTTGATTTAACAATCGACACTCTTATTTACGAAGTCAGTAATCTCCTGAGGCTCTTGTCATGAGCTACCAAGGCTATGGAAGCCTCTTGAGTTCACAGACTCCGACCTTATTTAGACAAGGCCATAGTCTAAGTGGAAGTTCTCTCCTACTTTCAGAGAAAGGTACCTCCTTCTTTGAGGGCCCCTTCTTTCCGCTGGGATCTCACTCAGAGATCTTTCATTTAGGGTTTTTTTTTTTTTTTTTTTTTTTTTGCCACAGTGTCTTGGGTTTCCATACCTGAGGAACTCTCAGGGAATTTTTAGCCGGATCCGAATACCTTAAGGGCTGATTCTGAGGCCAGAGCCTGCATCTATTCTTAAGAAGTCATTTCAGGATATACTCCATGAAAAATAAGGGAGCAAATAAGGAAGGAGGAAAACATGAGAGGATTCTGTGTGAAAGAGCATGGAAGGCCACCTCATAATAACACAAGACCCTGGGCCACTGCTTTGATTGGAAGATACTGGAAGAGAGCAAGTTAATGGTGTAGCTTACACAACGAAACAATGTTTTAAAAAAATGAAGATAAATGAAGAAATTTTAAGAGAAGACTAAGAAATTAAACCATGGTAATGGTGTTTAAAATTTTTCCATTTATAAAATTTTTAAAGAGTAACAACTTACCTGATTTTTTTTCTAGTATGATTTCTGCTTTTGATATAATGCTTAGGCAGGCTGTCCCTAGCTAAATAGTAAATGTGTATTTACCTAGATATCTCTCTAGTACTTGAGTTTTTTTTTGAAGTCATTAAGAAGGCCAGCGCCGCGGCTCACTAGGCTAATCCTCCACCTAGCGGCGCCGGCACACCGGGTTCTAGTCCAGGTCGGGGCGCCGGATTCTGTCCCGGTTGCCCCTCTTCCAGGCCAGCTCTCTGCTGTGGCCAGGGAGTGCAGTGGAGGATGGCCCAAGTGCTTGGGCCCTGCACCCCATGGGAGACCAGGAGAAGCACCTGGCTCCTGGCTTTGGATCAGCGCGGTGCACCGGCTGTAGCGCGCCAGCCGTGGCGGCCATTGGAGGGTGAACCAATGGCAAAAGGAAGACCTTTCTCTCTCTCTCTCTCACTATCCACTCTGCCTGTCAAAAAAAAAAAAAAAAAAAAAAAAAAAAAGAAAAGAAAAACAAACCAAAAAACACATGAAACGTGTCCTGGAGGATTTGTGGGGCAGCTGTAGGGGAAGATCCCTGTGCAGGCACCCATGACCTTGTTTGTAAACATCCACATAGGCAAGACTTGAACGGCTGCTGACCTGGGTCTTGGTAGAACACTCTGATCCTCCTGGAGCGTGAGTTCAAGGGCAGCTCTGGAAGCTACCAGGGCCGTGTTGCTTGTTTCCCAATCACGTCCTGGTTCACCTTGCTGCCCTTTGGGTACGGCTGGAAGCTATGAAACAGCTGCACCACTTCTATAACTGGTCCTTTTTCTCATTTTGGGGTCTCCCTGACCCAGGGCCACAGGGAACTATACCCTTGGCTATCTTCTTTATTATGTAAGTACTGAACTGTCTGAATCTAAAAAGGGCTTATTTCTCTGCTGGCTGAATTTGTCACCCTTGTCTTGGCCTTGTGCTTCACAGTAGCAATCTATTTTCTGATGGCCAGTAAAACCTTCCTGACATCATTTACTAAATGTTTCATTCTTCTGTTGATTCCCTTTTTAAAAGAAATTTTCTTACATACAGAATTATTTTGTATTTGCATTTGTTTCCAGACCTTTTACTATATTCCATTTTCCCTCTCTCTCTGTTCTGGGGCCAGAACCACCCTAATTTTTCTGTTTATAATCCATTTCAACATTCAGTAGGAAGAACCCCTTCATATCCCTGTTTCCTAGATTTTTTTCTGGATATTCTTATAAATTTATGCTAACAAAATTTAAAATAATTTGGTCAAAATCTAGTTTTAAAAAGTCCCAATCCACTGCAATTGCAGTTTCTTTGGGGTGAAAAACTGATTATCTTTACACTGCGGAATCCTCCCATTCAGGAACAGGGTTCCCTCACATTTATTAAAGTCTTTACTAATGTCCCACAAGACAGTGTAAGAGTTCTCTTCAAAGAGGCCCCACACATTTCTTAATGCCTCATAGCACGTTTATGAACACGCCTTTTCCATTTTCTGTAGCTACCATGACTGGGATCATCTTTGCTATATTTCCTTCTGGTGATTGTTTATTGAAGGGTTTAGGCAGGGAATGGCATGGTCAAAGCTCCACTGAGGAAGGAGGGGAGCGGTGGCCTGGCAGGAGGCTCCAGCCTGGACAGGAGCTGTGCTGTCTTTAAGGCCTAGGACCTTAGGAACATGGCTCTGATGCTCCGCGAGCTTCGTCGCCTCTGTCCTCCCAGTTTTTCTCACTGATATCCTTTCTTTTTTTGCCCTTGTGGCCTCTTTGAAAATGAAACTCTTCAAGACAGTGGCCTGATCCCAGCTCTTCTTTAACACACCTTCTGGAAAAGGGCTTCTGAGACAAACAGCTGGACTTCTGGCAGGGCATGACTGTTGAGGAAATCTCAGGATGCCACCAGAACTCTCCTCTCTGAAGTCAAAACTCTTTCAGTTCTCACCACTCTCCCTCTGCCTCAGGCTCTGCACACAGAGAAGAATGTGCTGCTTTCTACTCGTCTAACCTTGAGCAACCACTTCTCCCCCACTTTCTCAGAAGAGAGGTGCTTCAGCACCCGGGACAGGAAACCGGCCATATGCCTCTCTCAGGAGCGTGAACTCAACGGATTTCTTCCTTTTCCTCTTTTCCCCTCCTACAGTACCTCTGACAGCTAGTCAGATGAGAACAGGACATTTTAAGAGCTTCCATATATAAAAAGATTCCAAGTTAGGAAGCACATGGGGGTTGGGAGAGGCTCTGTGGGGGTGTGATTTAGGAAAGGTGCAAGCAACACATCCACAAGAGCATCACACATGACATCAGCAGCACAAATAAAATGACACCTAGCAATTCACTGAAAGATGGCTCCAAGGCGGATCCCATTTTTTGGCCCAGACACAAGGGGATCTGGGCCCAAGTCCCACCTGCAGAAGCTTGAGTTGTTCTTCTCTCCCTTTAGCTCTCACCCCTCCCTCTGCCCTACTCCCCACTAGGAGTGGTTCCATCCAATTGGTCCTATTTCTGAGAAGGTACCCTAAGGACAGGACAAACCTCACCTTGCTCCCTGGGTCTGGTGCTTCTAGTGTCCAGCCAGGGCTGCTTCTGGAAAAACTTCCCAAGCCTCTACTCCTTTGGTTCTTGCTTTCCCCTCTGTGCTCAGCTGGGTGCCCACCACCTAGTGCCAGCATCCAGGCTTGCACCAGGAATGGGCAGCAGAGAATCTATCTCTGGGAGGCAGGACCTCAGAAGCCATGGCCCCCACTTATCATGTTTCACTGTGCCACCAGATTTCATTTGCAAAACACACATTCAAAGGTCAAATTATTCTAACAATTTCAATTGAAATTAGGGCCATTATACCCTAGGCAACTGCACTTAGGCCGGGACACTGGCTGGGATCTGTAGTTAATACTTTTCCTCTTGTTTTATAGCTGACTGGAAATTTAGAGGAGAAGGACAAGGGTAGTTACTCTCACCCTCCAAGAGCCTCCAACAGGTCCATGAACTGCATTCTATTATGTCACATCCAATCTTCAGCTTTGCATGGTGGGATTGTTAAATTCTGTATAAAGGAGGAAACTGAGACACAGATATTTAAATAATGTTAAGGCATAAAACTAATAACTGGCACAACTAAAAGTCAGTCTAGCATCCTTTGGGATACTGTCCTACTCCATAGTGCTTCTTCCAAAATAGCTAACATCCAATCCACACCATCTGGTATTCATAGAGGCCTTGCTCCATGCCTAGCATGGTGCTAGGTATTGTGGAAGAGGGGGAGGCAGCTCTACCCCAAGGAGTTTGGAATTACTGCTGTTTCCATGTCTTGTCTACGATGCATGTGGCTGAGTATCTCAGGCCATGTCTAACTAACAAATGAACTATCTCTGTCTCCCTGCCCCTATCTATTCTAGATAACTGAGTTCCCTGCTCAATGGACCAGCTTTGTTTCAGAATACAGAAGCTCTACTGGCCAGTGGGGCAGTGAAGTTATAAAGACCCTTTTTCCAGGAACATGAATGACTTCAAGTTTTGTAATACAGAAACAGTCTCACAGAGCAAGTTGGGCAGATGAAAAGAAGGAAGCCATGAAAGCCGGACACAGGTGGCACTTTGTTTTGTTTTAAAGATTTATATTTATTTATTCGAAAGTCAGTAACACACAGAGAGAAGAGAGGCAGAGAAGGGGGAGGGAGGTCTTCCACCCGCTGGTTCACTCTCCAATTGGCCACAATAACTGGAGCTGTGCTAATCTGAAGCCAGGAGTCAGAAGCTTCTACTGGGTCTCCCACGTGGGTGAAGGGGACCAAGGACTTGGGCCAACTTCTACTTCTTTCCCAGGCCATAAGCGAGCTGGATCAGAAATGGAGCAGCTGGGACTCATATCAATGCCCATGTGGGATGTTGGCACAGTAGGCAGCAGCTTTACCCATTATGACACAGTGCCAGCCCCACGGGTGACATCTTTTAAATATTAAGCTAATCCTCTATTTCACTTAAGTTTCTGTGACTGCCATTTCTAATCCTAGCAACTAACAATGCAAGTGTGGGTCATACCATGCTTTGAGGGGCCACAGAACCTCTTAATTCAGAACCAAACCTTTGTGACAGAACTAAACAAAAGGCTTTGAAATTTTTAGCCAGTTCCTGCTATTAGCAGAGCAAGGTATGAGGAAGAAGGTATGAAGTCCCTAAAATATGCCTGCCAGACACTTGAAGTTTACATTGGTCAATGCCTACAAAACTCCCTCAAGACTACTGTTACTGTTGTTTCTGACTGTGGAGCAAAGCCTGAGGACTAATTAACATCAAGTCAAGCATAGCAGTAGATGGCTTAGCATCAACAGTTACAGGTCTTAGTCTTCTTTCATTAAAGTTTATTTTAACTTCTCTTATGTTTTCCTTCTCCATAAAATGGGGAAAATAATCACGCCTACCTTAGAGGGAGTGGTGTCAATTAGATGAATGCAGCACGGGTGCACTTGGTGGTCATTCAATGTTTGCTGTACTAAAGCCACAGGTAAAGCTGGGCTTCGCACCCAGGCCCACCTGGCTTAAAAGCTCTGGCTCTTTCACACAGCATCAGCATTCGAAGGGTATGACGGACCCCTCAGTCATTCCTATACAAGGTACTTTTGCAAAGAGGACACAGGGCAGTCTAGCTAAGTAGGCTATAAATCTGAAGCCGACACGTTTGTGTGTGTTCTGGGACTGAGACAAGTTCTATGATGTTTTACATTAAAAAACTACTTGGGCCAGTGCTGTGGTTAGTGGAGGAAGCTGCCGCCTACAGTACCAGCATCCCATATAGGAGCCGGTTCAAGTCCAAGCTGCTCCACTTCTGATCCAGCTCTCTATGGCCTGGGAAAGCAGCAGAAGATGATTCAAGTGCTTGGGCCCCTGTACCCAAGTTGGAGACCCAGAGGAAGCTCCTGGCTCCGGATTGGCACAGCTCTAGCTGTTGTGGCCATTTGGGGAATGAACCAGCGGATGAAAGACTTTTCTCTGTGCCTCTCTGTAACTCTGCCTTCCAACAAAAAAAGAAAGAAAACCACATGGATAGGAAGAAAGAAATCATGGAAACTAGCTTTTTTCTGATTCTTCCTGAACCTATCAAGCTCAAATAGGAGAAGTTGCAGCTGAGCTTACAGAAACTTCATTTCCCGGAGTTCTGGCTTTTAGTAGAGCTCGGTTGTGTCCCTCTCACCTCTCACCTGGAAGACATGCCTTCCAGGACAACAAATAAAATCCTATTTCCAACTAGGTTTTCCTTTACTTATTTTTGGATTTGGAATGCCATAGGCTTTTTATCTAATGCACGTCGGTGTGAAAACTCTAATAACTTTCAAGAGAAACATGGCAGCTGAATACCAGGAGAAACAAGTGAGCATCATGTGCATCCTAGAAACGCTTACAGAGCTTCTGTCTCTGATCATGGAGTGCCTGCAGAAGGCTGCACCATTTACTGATGGACAATACTCTTCCATACCAACAGGAGGTCCAACATGGAATTCCTTTAATCTTTCTTCACACTCTTAAAAAATGCACAGATAAAATATTATACATTAATTGATCTTAAATCAATGAGAGAAGTGGGGGGGGGAATTAAACGCACAAAGAAACACAAAGCACATAAGTTTTCTTTTGAAAAGAAAGTATGCAACATTTTATAAGCTGCATAAATTACAACAAAAATTTGGAACACAAATTTAGCTATTTAGATTAAAAATATTTATTACAAGCAAAGTTCCTTTTCTCAATTAAAAAGAAAACATGATTGGAAACACTGATAATGGAGACTGGGTTCAAACTATTCCCATGTCCATTATAAAATAAGGTATGAATAAAGGAAAAGGTATTTTGGGATTTAAAATTAGGGAAGTCTACAAATGATTTAGATGACAGGAAAGTGGGGGTGGATAAAAAGAAAAAACTAACCAAAGCCAAGATGATCCTTAACATTTGAGTCTTTAATTAAGCACATAAAACTGTACTACTTAATATATTTCTCCATAAACTTCTTGTGAAATTCAGATCGCAGTGTATCATTTACAAATCTTTTGTCTTTCTTTTGATCATCTACACCTTTTGCACAGTTCTTGAAGACAACATCATCATCCCACCTAAACAGGGAAAAAACATAGAACACCCTATAACGTTTGTATCAGGAAGGCACCACGCGAACTGCAAAGCTTAGTCTTTATACAGAAATATGCTCGACATGCACATCATTTGATGCAGCAATTATACCCAGAAGATTAACGTAATCCTTAATAATCGTGCTTTATTTTAGCAGGAAAGACAATTCTTACTTAGAGAATGTAAAGTTTGCTGTTTCCCCAGTAAAAGAAACTGAGTTATAAAGCAGAAATATACAGAATATACAGGATAATCCTCATTAATATAGATGTCACTAGATGAGAATAACTGATCAATTTACTATAGTTTAGATTATGACATTTTGAGGATATTATATAATCTTCTTTATTAGTTAATTTAGTAATCATACTATAGCAGTAACATTGTGGGGCAAAAGGAACAGGAACTATCAGGTAGAATAACTAAGGTTCTTATATTGACTCACATCTACATAAACCACAGAAAGATAGCACTTAAAGAGCTCAAGGTAGAACTCTGTTTGCATACTTCTGGGTGGATTTTGTACTGCGTAAGTATTAAAAAAAACACCCGTGGGTGGACTATAAAATAGATGTTAGAGAAAATAAGATAAGATTGCATAACATGACCCAGCATATAAGATATAAGCTCAAACAAATGATACGAGTGTAAAATACAAGCCTATTCAAACGTGGTTGCGTGTGTTGATGTATGTATGCCATGAGAAACGGCACAGAAGAAATAAGAAAAGAATGTGGGCATTTTTGAAATATAGCATTAGTGAAGTCATCATTGATACAATACACAGAAACATAAAAGTGTAAACAGATCAACATGACTAGAATATAAGACATGTTTCCATCTACAAACAATTCCATCTGCATCCAAAAAGGAAAAGAAACTGTTTATCCTTACCTTTATATATAATCAGTAAAATCAATATACATTTTTTTCTATGTCCACTCTCTTCCCAACTCTTTGTCCCTCCTCCCCAACATCAAAATTATCATTCCACGCCACTAAATGGTAGCACTCATTTACGTGTCCTGACACCAATATTTGCCCTAAATGATCATGCCTCTCCTCTTGCCACACCAATCTCTTAGTTCTCTGTTTCACTGGCTGTTCCTTCTCTGTCTAGTTTTCTTCCATTCAAAATTCATTTACTGTTTCAGGCAGTGATAGCTAATCATCGACTCAACCTCTGAATACAACACCATGCTCAGTCCTAGGACTCCTCTCTAGCTATACTCATTCTTGAGGTGATCTTTTTTTTTTATTTTATTTTTTTATTTTTTTTTATTTTTGACAGGCAGAGTGGACAGTGAGAGAGAGAGACAGACAGAAAGGTCTTCCTTTGCCGTTGGTTCACCCTCCAATGGCCGCCGCGGCCGGCGCACCACGCTGATCCGATGGCAGGAGCCAGGTGCTTCTCCTGGTCTCCCATGGGGTGCAGGGCCCAAGCACTTGGGCCATCCTCCACTGCACTCCCTGGCCACAGCAGAGAGCTGGCCTGGAAAAGGGGCAACCGGGACAGAATCCGGTGCCCCGACCGGGACTAGAAGGTGGAGGATTAGCCTACTGAGCCGCGGCGCCGGCCTTCTTGAGGTGATCTTACGCAGTGTCAGAACTCCTATAAGCAGACAACTCTGAAATTTATTACCCCAGCTTGGACTGGAATCATATTAAGTTACCTCCTTAACATTTCCTCAGAGATGCACGTATCCTGCCAAACTTACTGTGTCCTAAGTTTGCCACCTCCCCTAACCCCAACCTTAGTCTACATTCTTCACTATCTCTATCCTTTCACAATTGTTTGGGTCAAATAGCTCAGACTCCAGTCTCTGATAAAAATGTCACCTTGTCAGCAAATCCTTCCTTGACTATGCTGCTGCCTCTGCATGGAGGGAGATTTTTACAGCTTTAGAGACCACTGTAAGGACTCAAGTTTTTACTGCAAATGAGTCAAGAAGCCATGGGAGGTTTAGTAGAGGAGACTGTTGCTGTAAACTTCAGTTTAAAAGGATCACGCTTCTGTGTCAAGAAAAATCTGGGAGTGAAGAGGGTGGCGAGTGTGCAGGAGAACAATTAGGGGCACTGCATCACTATGGAAGACGCAGCAATGGAGATGGTGAGAAATAATGGATATAGTTTAAAAGTTAAGCCTCCAGGCCGGCGCCGTGGCTCACTAGGCTAATCCTCCACCTGCCACGCTGGCACACCGGGTTCTAGTCCCGGTCGGGGTGCCGGATTCTGTCCCGGTTGCCCCTCTTCCAGGCCAGCTCTCTGCTATGGCCCGGGAGTGCAGCGGAGGATGGCCCAAGTGTTTGGGCCCTGCACCCACCTGGGAGACCAGGAAAAGCACCTGGCTCCTGCCATCGGATCAGCATGATGCGCTGGCCGCAGTGCGCCGGCTGCGGCGGCCATTGGAGGGTGAACCAATGGCAAAAGGAAGACCTTTCTCTTTGTCTCTCTCTCTCACTGTCCACTCTGCCTGTCAAAAAAAAAAAAAAAAAAAAAAAAAAAGTTAAGCCTCCAAGAGCCTTGATCACTAAGCTTCCTTCACTCAGCACTTCCTATAAAACTTTATTTTTCTGCATATCATCTAAAATACCATAGATAGTACTTTTTGTTTATAGTCTCTTCTCCTTTAACTCTCTACCTCAGCCCTCCAAACACACTGTACACTAAAGAGTTATGATAGCAGGCTGAGAACTGCTCTCCTTAGAAAGGGCTGGCATTTGGAAACCCAGGTTTTAGGAATCTTCTCACCATCACTGTACCTACAATGTATAAATAATGTAGTTTATACTGACCATTTACTTTCCTTTGTGGAGTCTGGATTTTTTTATTAGGTGCAAGGCAGAAGTTGCCCCACATGACAAACTCCAACAAAAATCTTAGAGACTGAATCTCAGCTAGGCTTCCCTGTGCAAAAGCACTGATGTGCTGCTGCATTTCTGTTGTTGAGGGAACAACGTGCTCTGTATGACTTCTCACGGGAGGGACAGAGTCTCAGGAAACAAGCAGATTCCTCCCATTTCTGCCTGTGTCTTTTCCCCTTATGATTCTGTTGTGTATCTTTACTGTATTAGCCACAAATACAACTACAGGTCAAGTCCTCTGAGTGTCTTTGGGAGACCCTTGACACAAAAATGTAAAATGTAAGCTCTGTGGAGTCAAGGGTTTACCTCATTACTCTACCCCTAGTGCCTGGATCATTGTTTGGTACACAGCTGGTTATTCATTCTCCTCTTTCCACGGCTCCAAAATCTGACAGAAGAGCATCAGTGGAAGATGGGGTTTTTAGAAGCTTTATACAATGTAATTTGTTATCCAACTCAAAATCAGTATACCCATCCAATCCATTACTGAATAGTACCTTCTTTTAACTTTGAAGTTGGCCTGAGGCTGGGATGGGCCAGTGAGATTAAGCAGAGGATTTCCACTCAGAATGTTTTCCATTCGGATCCTCTCTTCTTCAGCTTTTTGTTCTTGTTCCTGTTAAGGACAGAGTAAGATTCAAATTATATTAACTCTAGATCAATTTTCTTATATTATCTGATTGAAAACAAAACAAAACCCGTTTGTATTTTTTCAGAACATCACCAAAACAGGTTTTTGCTTTTTTTTTTTTTTTTTTTTTTTTTTTAAGAAATAAGAGAAAAGTCTCATTTATAAAAAATAATTCGTGGCCAGCGCCACGGCTCAACAGGCTAATCCTCCGCCTAACGGCGCCAGCACACTGGGTTCTAGTCCCGATTGGGGCGCCAGATTCTGTCCTGGCTGCCCTTCTTCCAGGCCAGCTCTCTGCTGTGGCCAGGGAGTGCAGTGGAGGATGGCCCAAGTGCTTGGGCCCTGCACCTGCATGGGAGACCAGGAGAAGCACCTGGCTCCTGCCTTTGGATCAGCGCGGTGCGCCAGCCACAGCGCGCCGGCCGCGGCGGTCATTGGATGGTGAACCAACGGCAAAAGGAAGACCTTTCTCTCTCTCTCTCACTGTCCACTCTGTCAAAAAAAAAAAAAAATCGCAATTTTTATTGTAAATATTTCGTACTGGTCATCATAGTCATTAGTAACTCCTAGCTTCAAAATGTTGAGCTGAATATTTAAATCTATTTTCTCTCTTAAAGAACAAGCAACATTAACTGCTTTAAATTTTCAGAGGATATATAAATACAGTCAGCCAACCTTTTTTTAATTTAAGAACACATTAGGGGCTGGTGCTATGGCGTAGTGGTTAAGCCTCTGCTTGTTACACCTGCTTCCTATACTGGAGTGCTTTTTCCAGTTCTAGCTACTCCGCTTCAGAGCTCTCTGCTCATCCATCAGGGAAAGCAGCAGATGATGGCCAGGTACTTGGGTCTCTACCACCCTTCTGGGAGAACTGGAGAGAGTTCTAGGCTCCTGGCTCTGGCCTGGTCCAGCGCTGATAACTGCCAGCATTTTGAGGAATGAACCAGCAGATAGATTTCATTCTTTCTCTTTATTCCTCTCTCCCTGTCACCTTGCCTTTCAAATAATTTTTTAAAATGTATTCAAAAAACATAAAAAGACATATTTGGCAATTATCTCAATTTTTAAAGAGCTATATGTAACTGTGATTAAAAATATATTTTACTGGGGCCAGCACTGTGGCACAGCAGGTTAACGCCCTGGCCTGAAGCGCCGGCATCCCATGTGGGCACCGGTTCTAGGCCTGGCTGCTCCTTCTCCAATCCAGTTCTCTGCTATGGCCTAGGAAAGCAGTGGAAGATGGCTCAAGTCCTTGGGCGCCTGCACCCACGTGGGAGACCTGAAAGAAGCTCCTGACTCCTGGCTTCAGATCAGCGCAGCCATCTGGGGAGTGAACCAGCAGATGGAAGACCTTTCTCTCTGTCTCTACTTCTCTCTGTAACTCTTTCAAATAAATAAAATAAATCTTTAATAAAAAAATATATTTTACTTTGAATTTAAAAAAATTACTTTGAATTACTAATATGAACTCCTCTTTCTAGAACTGATTACAAATTATTAAGAATGACTTCTAAAATAAGACACATTACCATGTAAAAAATTACACATGAGGCAGGCATTTGACTTGGTGGTTAAGACACCATGTTCCCTACTAGCGCACACAGGTTCCATACCCAGCTTCCCACTAATGCAAGCTCTGGGCAGGCAGTAGTGATGGTTCAAGTGTCTGGGCTCCTGCCACCCATATGGGAGACTTGAACTGTGCTCCTGGTTCCTGGCTTCCACTCCACGGTCATGGCAGGCATTTGGGGAGTAAACCAGTGGATAGGAGCTCTCTGTCACTATGCCTCTTTTTGAATAAATTCGTAAACGCCTTTTATGAATAAACTCATAAAAATGAAAAAATTTCTCTCTATATATGTATGCAATTAACATGCAGTTTTACTAATTTACCTGAGGTATATCCATTTTGTTCTTACAATTTCTTGTTGCTATTTTTATATTTCTCATCCTTTGTCAGTTTGTCTTTCTTCCTTTTATTATCTTTTAGAAATGTTTAAAAAATTTAGGAATTGGAGAGACAGAGACAGACAACTGAGAGAGCTCCCACCCTCTGGTTCACTTCACAAATGCCTGCAATGGTCAGGGATGGGTCTGGGGCCAGAAATAGGAGCCAGGAACACAATCCAGGTCTTCCATTTGGGTGTCCGGAGCCACCCTGCTGCCTCCTAAGTCTGCAGTGGCAGGAAGCTGGAGTAGGGAGCCAGAGCCAGGAACCAAACCCAGGAACTGATCTGGGATGCAGGCATCTTAACCACTTGGCTAAATGCCTGCTACTCCTTATCTTTGTTCTTTTTATTTTAGCACCAACTTTTTCAAACTCAAATCACCCTCAGTTCCATTTCAGAAGCAGAATATAAAATGTCTAAAAGCCTGAACTATAACTTCTAGGTCTTCCTGACAACACGCTATCTGAAATCAAACATAAAGCCCATTTTGCTGTTTTGGAGATGACAGAAATCAATGACTTAATGGATCAAAGAAGAATAGGCTGTCTGGAAATCATTTTAAAATGAACCTTTAGGCGCCAGCATTGTGGCCTAGATGGTTAAGCTACTGCCTGCAACACTGGCATCCCATATGGATGCCAGTTAAAGTCTCAGTTTCTCTGCTTCTGATCCAGCTCCCTGCTAATGCACCTGGGAAAGCAGCAGAAGATGGCCCAAGTAGTTGGGCCCCTGTACCCACATGGAAGACCCAGATGAAGCTCCTGGCTTCAGCCTGGCCCAGCCCTGACCACTGAGCAATCTGGGGAATGAACCAGTAGATGGAAGACCTCTCCCTCCCTCCCTCCCTCCCTCCCTCCCTCCCTCTCTCTCTCTCTCCCTTTCTATCTGTAACTCTGCCTTAAAAATATATCTTAAACAAAAATATAATGATCTCACTTTCTATACAGGTTACAGACACTTCATTTTAATATTCAAATATGAACAGTGGATTATTTTTATGATGATAAATAAATGGGAGGTGAGAAGATGCACTCAGAATTTAGGCAAATAGAGTTAGCAAGGATCATAGACTATGAACAGATAGCATTCTAAAGACTTTACTTTTAACAAATTACATTGATACTGAAGTGCCAGAGAAATAGCTCAAGTACACAATTCATCCAAACTTACAATAATGTATATAACATATAAGGTTTTTGCTTGCTTTATGTTTGAACTATTATTTGCTTTAGACTTACTGAATGATTGTCATATGCAGCACTAGGAACAAAAGGCAACAATTCTTCTATATTTAAATACCAGGCAAAATATCAGCTAGTGAATGGGCCTGCCCACAGGTCAAATCCAAGCCAGAGTTGTGCTGTTCTGACAAAGGCCGTATGGCTAGCCAGCTTAATATACTTACTGTTACAGAAAGTGTGCCAAACCTTGATCATAAGGCTGATTGATATGAAAATGTTATTTTGGGATACCTCAAAAATCAGCTGATGGAAAGGGAAAAAAGGACAATATGGAACTGTCACTGAGCTCCAAGAAAGTCCAATAAATTTTTTGTATAAAGCATTTGTATAAAGCACAAAACTACAAGACCTTCTGTCGGAATGGTCAACCAAAAGCATTTCAATTGCTTGTCTAACTGTATCCAGAGCTGTCAGGCAAACAAAGAGTTTGGAACAACTGCCCTCTAGTGGCCAGCAAGTGATATTGGGAATTTCCTACAACTCTTCTCAATTCTTTCCTGACCATTCTGACTCACTATTTTTCTCTAAATTTCTAGCATTAATCCAAGTCAGTGTTTTTTTCCTAAAAAGTCTTTTTCCTTATTTCTTCTTCAAAAAACAGTAATTCGTGGCTCAAGTGTCATCTTATATAAAAGTCCACAAATGAGCTGTTGCTACTCTGGCTGAAAATGGGGGCAGAAATCTTTACCTGAATGACAGACAATGTGCTGACCTTAACAGGTTCAAAGTGGAATTCATCCTCTCTCTCTGCCTAAACATGCTCATTTTTCTGCAATCCCTATATTATGTATGGCACCAATATTTACCCAGAAACTAGGGGTCATCTTCGCTGCCACATCCCACCAGCTAGTTCTACCTTCTTAAGAGTTCTTTCAGTATCTGTTAACATCTTTAAATTTCAACTCCTATTATACAAGTGAAAATTCTCCTAACTGCATGTGAGGATTACTAGAACAATCTTCTCAGTTTTTCCCAATCTATCCTCCTTATTTTTTGTTACAGTAGTCTTTTTTTTTTTTTTTTTAAGAAACCTTTTATTTAATGAGTACAAATTTCTTAAGCACAACTTTAGGAATACAGTGATTCTTCTCACCATACCCACCCTCCCATTGCCAACTCTCTACTCACTTCCTCCTCCCTCTCTCATTCCCAGTCCCATTCTCCATTAAGATTTTCAATTAACTGTATACACAGAAGACCAATTCTATACTAAGCAAAGATTTCAACAATTTGCACACACACACAAACACACAAAATATAAAAAACTGTTTGAGAACAA
Organism: Oryctolagus cuniculus; assembly: GCF_964237555.1. Taxonomy (NCBI): domain Eukaryota; kingdom Metazoa; phylum Chordata; class Mammalia; order Lagomorpha; family Leporidae; genus Oryctolagus; species Oryctolagus cuniculus. The sequence goes on from NC_091432.1 coordinate 86,200,000, forward strand.
GTTTTACAGTTAATTCTCATAGAACAACTCCTTGAGGGCAGAGGTCCTGCATGGGGAGTTAGTGCACAGTGACTCCTGTTGTTAACTTAATAATTAACACTCTTATGTATGATGTCAAGGATCACTTGAGGCTGTTGACATGAGCTGCCAAGGCTATGGAAGCCTTATGAGTCCACAGTCTCCATCGGTATTTAGACAAGGCCATAAGCAAAGTGCAAGTTCTCTCCTGCTTTCAGAGAAAAGTACACTCTTTGATGGCCCCTTCTTTCCACTGGGGTCTCTCACTCACAAAGATCCTTCATGTAGGACATTTTTTTGCCACAGTGTCTTGGCTTTCCATGCCTGAAATGCTCTCATGGGCTTTTCAGCCAGACCAGAATGACTTAAAAGCTGATTCTGAGGTCAGAGTGCTATTTAGAGAGACTTTCATTCAATGAGTCTGCTGTGTAAACTGCTTCCCATGTTGGAACATTCTTTCCTTTTTTATCTATTATTATTACACTTATGATCCCTTTAACACTTAATCCTATCTATATGATCAATTTAACACTTAATATGATCCCTTTAACACTTAAGATGGCATTATTACCACCCAGATTAATGGGATTTGGAGTCCCATGGCAAGTTTACAGTTTTTCTAAAATGAATATATGATCCTGTCAATATCCTGCTAAAATCAAATGGCTCCTTATATCCTTCAGAACAAAATCTACACTGTTCTAGCATTGGTTTATAAACTTCTAATGTGTCTGTCTCTCCAGTTTCACCTTTTTACTCATTAGACATCCTTTACATAGCAAAATGGGTAATTCGAAGTTTTAACCATCTTTGAGTTAGACATTCTTTTTTATAAAATTATTTATTTAAATTATCTGAAAGGCACATGGACAGAAAGAATTTCTTATCTGCTGGTTCAATCCCCAAGCACCTGTAATAACCAGGGCAGGTGCTATTTCTCTGAAAACAGAAATGGAGGGTTTGGTGCTGTGGCATAACAGGTTGTTATGCCAACTACAGCGCTGGCATCCCTCTTGGGTGTGGGTTTCAGTCTCAGCTGGTCCACTTCTGATCTAGCTCCCTGCTGATGGCCTGGGAAAGCAGTAGAGGATAGCTCAAGTGCTTGGGCCCCTATACCTGTGTAGGGGACCCAGAGGAAGCTTTTGGCTTGCAAATGCCCAGCTCCAATCATTGCAGTCATTTGGGAAGTTAACCAGAGGATGGAAGAACACTCTCTCCCTGTCTTTCCTTCTCTCCCTCTGTAACTCTGCCTTTCAGATAAATAAATCTGTTAAAAAAAAAAAAAAAAAAAAAAGCTGGGAACTCAATCCTGGTGTTCCATGGTGAGTGCAGGGACCCAACTACTTGAGTCATCATCTGCTGCTTCCCAGAGTGCACATTAGCAGAGACCTGGAATTGGAAGCAAAGTCAGGACGTAAAGTCGACACTCCAGGATGGGACTCAGGTGTCCCAAGCAGCATCTTATGTAACGCCCATTTATGTAAAGCCCTTCCCCCTGAGTTAGACATTCTTTCTATCCCCTGCAAGAATGAAGAGACTATGGGTACTTAAAGAAGTTAGGTAATAACTTGCCCTAGGTTATAAAAAATCTATTCACAGCTTGACTCAACAAGTGTCTAGGCAGGAGGCAGAGATAATCTTTGTATGCCAGGAGTATAAATGTCATACAAACAATCAGATTTCTAGATGTATATATGCTACAATGCTTAGACATGGTGAAAAACATTTCTAATAAAAAGTATTACTTGAATTTTAAAAAATGTCTAATGTATTATGTGTGAGAAGACAGGGTGGTGTGTAGTTAACACTGGGATTTTACCTTCCTGGCCTGCTCTTCAGCTCGCTCTTTTTTAATTTTTTCCAGTTCTGCAAGAAGAGCTGCAGTGTCATCATCATCACTCTCCTCTTCAAAATCTTCATCTTCCTCCTAATAAGAACAGATAGCCCAGGAGATTGGTGAGAAAATACACATTATTCATTTTTTTTTTTCCACAAAAATTGCCCTTGCCAAGTAACTTTGGGGCAGAATTAAGTTTCTCCATGGCAAAGATAAATGCACCTAAATACTAAGATTAAAATCAACAACCAAATTACAACAAAATATAAAGTCCCACAGAAGAAGTTTACAAATACTCAAAAATGTCAATCCCTGACAAAATACCTTTCAAATTTACATGGCTAAAAAAAATTTCCATCTGAGAAGGTTTCCAAAACCAGAGAGGAAAATTTTACACTGAAACACTGTATAAATGCACACTGTATCACTCTAAAGAGTCAAAACACTTTATGTAGCTCAGAACAACTTTAAACCAGCAAGGATAATCAATAGCATGAACAGAATGCCAAATTTCTAGAAGAAAATATTTTGAAATGAATAATCATTTAAGTTTCATGTAAAATCAGTATTCTATTTAATTACTGTAACTCCGTCAAGTCTAGAATTAATTGCTTATATACATAATTAGAAACTATCCATGAAAAGCCATTCAGATTTTTTTCATTGTCTATAGAAACCTACAAATTAATTACAGACTGTAGGGTCTCCATGGATTTCAATATTAACTGAGAGGGTACTGTTTATGGAAAACCTAGTATAAGAGTACCCTGTGAATAACCTGGTAGCCCCACCTCTAGGTTTAATACAGGAAATTATTTTGGGGGGAAAGTACACATTTCAACAGATTGCTTCCATTTTTGGTTCTTCATAGATCAAATTTGTTTGTGAAGTTCTTAACACAAAATAACATCTTTTATTTTAAAGTCAACTGCAAAGTTTAACATTGAGCTTAGGGCTGCATTTGAACAATAGTGAGTGAAAACAAACACATGTGACTTCTTAAATACAAAAGCATAAAAATATATTTCAGAAAAATGCAGTAAAAAATGACTAGATAAGAGGTGAAAGTAGGAAATGAAACATACGTCTGTTAAAGGATCATCTGCGTCAAGGTTGGCAGCAGGAATCTGGTCTAACCGAGGCTTCTTGGATACTGAAGAGGAAGTTGTATGTTCTGGGGGTAGGCAAACATCACCTAGTTACTGACACACGTTTCTTACGATTCAGGGACTCATGGGCACAAAACAATCACACTAAAAGCATCCCAGCAGCAGGGCTCATACAGTGGCTAGCAGATAAGCATTTGGATAAATATTTATCGAATGACTTAATGAAAGCACTGATTTTATACAGGAACTGCGGCCTCAGGAAATTCAGGGAATAGTTTATACATGTTGGGAACCTAAACCTGATCATCACTTCTAGGCTAGTTAAGAAAGCACTGTAATTCACACTAATACTTAAAAGCAAACAAACAGAAATATTAACAGTTTCTAATTAACACATAAAAAAATATGGAGAACATAATTTTATGAGACAAACGTTTGGGATAGCGTTAGTACCCCGGGTTGGACGATCCCTATTTTTCTCTCTGGCAGCAGCTCTCTCTCTCTCTTCCAGCTCTCTCCTGAAGTCCCGGTTACGAACCTCTTCAGGGGCATCCTGAGTAGTTTGCCTAAATTATAAACCAATCAGGGTCAAAAGGTTACTAGAAAGAAAAAAATACATGGCTGTAGCAATGAAATATAATTCATCACAGCAACTTTGTCCTTTAAGCCTAAGAGGAAAGTTGTCAGAATTATGACACAATCTGAAGGTTGAACTGCATACTTTCCCATAATACAGCTACAGATTTATTATAATGTCCTTAATTTTTTGAACTATGCACTTGGCTCAGTGGTTATGGTGTTGTTTGGGACACTCCATAAAGGAGTGTCTGGGTTTGAGACTCATCTTTATTCTCCATTCCAGCTTCCCAGTAATGTGAACTCTGGAAGGCAGAAGGTGATGGTTCAAGTACTCAGGTCCCTGTCATCTACCACATGGGAGACACAGATTGAGTTCTTGGTTCCTGGCTTAAGTATGGCCCAGCCCTGACAGTTGCAGGCGTTTGGGGAGTGAACCAGCAGATGGGGGATCTCTTTCACTCCGCTCTTCAAATAAAATAAATAATTTTTTCCCTAAAAGCAGGTATTTAATTGTTGTATTATTAGAAATTCAGGGCCTGTTACAGTAACGCTTTCAATGTCATGTTGACTAATGCTGGTAAGTGCATAGTTTCTCTGAGATAATCCACTAGCTACCATTCCATCTCCATATGGAAACTCCTGGATAATAAGAATTTGGGCTGCAGGAAGGGGATAGAACTTTAAAATCACAGAGTGTAATTTTGATGTTAAACTTTCTATTGTATTCTATTCCTCTGAAAATGGTAACTGAAGTGATACAATTCAAACCTACCCCTACTACACATCATGGCCATGCTTTTCAACAGATTAGGCCTATTTCATGAGCAAGAAAAAGCTGCGAGTCTTTATACCTATATTTTATCTTTGTATGGGAAGGTAAGTCTCGGCTGGAATACTGCTTTGAGAGTTGGCTCAGATCACCTTCCCCTTTTCCTCTTCCACCTCTTGCAGGTTCAAAAGTTGGTCTGGCTGCTGTCGTCATCTTTGACGCTATGGGGGAAAACAAAGTTGTTTCTAATGCGACATACTTTCACTGTGTAAGGTACTAAACAAATATCCATCCTTGTGAAATAATCTCAAAACTTGCTTCAATAACCCTCCCAAACCAAAGTTCTGAAGGAAACCAATTATGAGGTGCAAGGGCAGCTTTTATCTCACACCAAAAATTCTGTGGTGAAGACCTGAGTTTCTGCTCCTGTTCCCCTTCTGTGTGGCCTTGGACAAGTGACCAATCTTTCATTTATAGAATGGGGCTATTCCTCAAAGAATTATGAGATCCCACATGTCAAAGCCCTAAAAGTTCTCAGTTTAAACCTTAGTTTAAATGTCCTTAAGGAAAAGACAAAAAGAAAGAAAATTTAAAAATCACTGACAAACTCTTAAGTGTCCCAGAGGTAAGTGTGCTGAAAATCAGTGGGAAACATTCTCCAACAATCTTGTGGATTCGATTTTCTCCTGGGACAGTCCTCACAACATACACGTCAGGCTACAATTTAAGAAATGCTCCAATGACAGAAACCTAATCCTCAAAGGAATCTGATAACGGAAAGAATACTGCCCAGCTGATGGGGCTACTAAGAGCCCAAAAGCCCGTTAACGTCAGAAAAGCAAGTGTCTGGGGAGGGTGCAGAAGACGGCAGGATTATTTTGTATGCTTCCCTCGGTTTCCAAAAGGCCGTGAAAGCCTGCGTAAGGAGAGAGAGAAGCAGGTTTTCTAGGGTCGGGGGCGCCGCCGCTTCCCAAAAGCTTCAGGTTGATCACTCCGGCCGCCCGGGAGCCCGCCTTTCGCCTGGCTGGCCTGCTTCAAGCCCCGGCTTAAAGCCACAGAGGGCAGAGCTTCGTTCCGCGCTGGAGGCCGGGGGCTGCGGGCGCGCCCGGCCGGCACCGGGCTCCACCGCCCGTCCGCGGCTCCCGGTCTTTCCCGCCGGCGCTCGGCACTCGGCCAACGCCAACTCTGACCCCGACTGCCGTCTCCCACGCCACCCGGATAAGAAACACAAACTGCTCTCCCCGTGCCGCTCACCTAGGAAGACGTCCGATACTACACTCACGGAAAATCATACAGACGCCATTGTGCTTGATAGCTCCCAGAAACCTCTGCGCCCAGGGCCAAAGCCCAAGACCCGGAAGCAAAACCCGAGCATTTTTAACCGCCCCAAAGAGGTGGCGGCAACGACCAATCCTCAGAGGCCAAAGTGGAAGTCGGTGTGACGACATCAAGGGGCGGGGCTGAAACGGCCCAGGGGGCGGGCATTTGAAATCAGTGCTTTAGAGCAGACCTTGAACATCATCTTACGCTTTCGAGAGCCAGTTACTTAATGTCTCTTCCGTCTTTCCCTTCCCCAACCCCCCCTCCCAGACTCCTTCATTCCGGCACTGCGTGGATGGAAAACCCGGTGTAGCCGACACCACATCCATGGCTAGCGGGAGAGAGCGTGCAAAGGGATTTCACCAAACAGTTTAAATCCAACGATTCTGTTTCCATCCTTTCTCCTGAGCTAGAGCCAACAAGCCTAGAAAACTAGGCTGCGGAAACACTAGTGTTTTCATTTAATTGGATATGAAGAAAGAACAAATATGTGCGGGGGCAACCACGATCTTTATAAAGGTACCATTCCTGCAAAAATATTAGACTTCACAGCAAAGGTTGTATTCGTATTGTTTGCTAAGTTTTTTTTTTTTTTTTCCCTTTAAAATGCCCTTAAGTTCTGTGAGAGGGGAGATGTCAGCATTAGCGTTTACGACCTTGAACGTTTAGAACGGTGGGCCCAACCGCCAGTGGCACGGGGTGGAATTATTAAGATGGCTACTGATGCATTAGGGGAGGTTGTAGTAAGACCAGGAAAAGGCAAAAAGTAAATCACCAGTCGTTTTTCTTTCTCCCCTGAGAAACAAGCACTCTGAGAGCAGGGATCTTGTTTGTTTAGTCCTTCCTGGTAGAGTGTCACACATGGTAGTATCCTGCGCAGTATTTGTTAAACCAGTGAAAATTTAAGTTTTCCCAATTTAGTGTCAAAATTGAACATTGAAGGATTTTTCCTGAAAATTCTTTCTTTGAAACTTTTAAGTGAAACCAATGTAGAAAAAGCGCCTTCCTCTGTAAGGTTCAAGTTGGAAAATTTTGTGTGTGTTTGCTTTTTCTTTCAAATATATTCCTCCCCAAGTCCTGCACATCAGTAAAGGATGCAGCCATCACACTAGTTACTCAAACCAAAAACCCCAGGGCACCTACTTAACAGTTGCTTTTGCTTCACTATTCACATCCTGTTCCTTCGCAAGTCTTGTCAAAATTTACCCTAAATTCCATTCCACAATCATGATCTCATCAAAACCACCATCATCTTCCACCTGGATAGTGATTAATCATAGCTAGCATTCCTCACTTGCATAAAACCCCCTGCACTTAGATTAAAGACCACCTTTCTCACCGTGGCCTGTGGAGTCTGGCTCCTGCCTTATCTCCCTGATTTCACTCTGAAGCAGTCATTGTTACACACCAGACTCTCCATGGCTGGAGGTGCAGCTACGTGGGCATTTCTGTTTCATAAAATAAGGCAGGATTGGTCCTTACCTTAGAACTTTATAGTGGCTTTTCTCTGTTGCCTATAGTCCAAGATAACTGTTGCCATCCTTCAAGTAGCAGTTCAAATGCTACCTCCCCAGGGAGATTTTCCCTGACCTCTGCATTTGCATCCCCGCCCCTCCAGCATGCAAAGTCGTATCATTATCCTGCTTCATACCAGTGAATACTACCTGAACCTGTTCTGTTCCTTCTTTATTGCTTTGTTGCTTGTCTGAGAGGCAGCATAGCAAAGCCATTAAGCGAAAGCCCGACTGTCTTGGTTCTAAACTCCAGTTCTGCCCTTTTGTAGCTGTATAACCTTAGGCAAGTTATTTTCCCTTTCTAATGCGCTCAGTTTCCTCATGTATAAAATGGAGAAAATTCTAGTTCCTACTTCATAATGTGACTGTAAGAATGAATATTTGTAAAGTGCTTAGAACTGTCTCAGCAAATAATACTTGCTAAGTAAATGTTAGCTATTATTATTAATATTATTTTATTATTGTTGTCTATCTTCTTGTATTAGAACATAAGTTCCAGGAAAGCAGGAATCTTGTCTGTCTTGCTCACTGGTGTGTTCTCTGCATATAGAGCTGTGCCTGACACTTAATAGGTGCTGAGTAAGTATTTTCTGAATGAATGAATGAATGAATGATGCACTATGAAATAGAGGAATGTAGCAGCGATGGCAAGATGGTAACACAATTATAGCAAATAGTTTTTATGTTCCAGCTGCCCTTTTCAACCCTGCATGAATCACTTTAATCTGTTTAATTCACAGCCCACTGCTCCATCTTTTGACTGCTAACTGCTACTCTATAATTTCATTAGCACCAACATCTAACATAATCAGTCCACAAAAACTAAGAGCTTTTGACCTATTGACCTGAAAGTATTAAAAGAAACTACATATGACATGAAAGTACTAATAGGAAAAAGTTCTGATTTATTTCAACAGTTTGAAAGTATCAGAAAGGAAAAAATATGTTTACTGAAGACTTAACATTCACCCTATCATTTAACTCTGCTGGCCAAAATCATATAACCTCCCAAGAACTCTTATTTTAAATGTATTATTACCATAATATAGTTGAGCTTTTGCGTCTGCAGTCGTCTTTTGTCCCTCTATTTTTCCCCTCTCCAATAATATTTACCACATTCCCTTCTTTATTCAAGTCTGTGTGCCTTTTCCATCTCCTTCCCCTTCCGCTTCCTTTCTCCTATGAGTAAAACATCTTAATTCTCGGGGAAAATAGATCTTGAAGAACCCCTCATCTCCCCTCTGGGCAGATCTATAGGCTACCTTTGGCTGTGCCCATATCCTCAGCATTCTATTGGTACTAGAGCTGAGGTAACCTGTGCCCTGGGTCTCAGTCACTTCACTCTTACTGGCACCCTGCTGTATTTCCTGTTTCTCCTACTCTGCGAAGCCTTCCCTTTTACCACCTTTTGTACATGGGGTAGTGCGTCTTAACCTTAAAAATGTTCCTTCATTTTAATATGAGAAAGGTAGTATTCTAATTTAATAGGAAACAATGTTTTCTATAATAAACTGAGACTGCAAAACTGGCTATTCTTATAATCATATAATTATAATCATAATCTTATGATTCTAGCTTCAAGGCTTACACAAAAGCAATACCCAAAAGGGAAAACAAAAAAACATTAAACCAAAGGATAAAATTTAAAGCTTACCTATAGGAACTAGTTTGGAAAGATTTTTTGATCAAAGCAGTATACCTGAGTTTTAAAATATATAATTTTACAATTTTGTCTATACAAAAAATGGATTTTATTGCAGAAGCTGCCCAAAACAAAATCCATAGGTAAAGGCCAGGTTAGCATATAAGGTTTTTTAATGTATATAACATATAAAGGATTACTACTACCATAGCAATACACATAATATGAAAAATTTGAACCCAATAAAAATGGACAGAGAATGTAAATGGCCATTTAGAAAAAACAATTCAAACTTGACAGTAGACAATAAACATGAGAGATACTCAACTTTCCAATGAGGAAAACGAAAATAAAATAATAATAATCACATTGGAAACAATTTAAAAAAACGAATGCAGTTGGATGGGATTGAAATAAGGGGCATGCAGTGAGACAGTGGGAGAGGCATGGACTCCCCATTGCTCTCTCAATAGAAGCCCAAGTGCTCACAGTGGCAGCGGGGTTTTCCATGGTCCAGCCTTTCCCCCGTCTCCTTGATGTCATCACTTAGGCTTCCTGGTGTTGCTTGAACAAGAGCAGCTGCTCCTGCTGTAGAGCCCCTACACTAGCTATTTTCTCTGCCAAGAACACTCTGCCCTATCTAATTCAAGTGTTCAAACGAGGCCAACCAGTCTTGACAGCCCCTTTAAAACTGACTGTTCTCTTCTGTACCCTAACATTCTGTACTCGTATCTCCTTACCGTGTTCTTTTTATGTAGTATGAATCATCTTCCGTGATCCTGAGTAATTCAAATATGTTCATTGATTGCTTCTTTCTCTTCCAAGCAAATATAAATTCTACAAGGGAGAGCATCTCTGTTTCGCTCAGCGATGTAGATCAAGCATCTGAAATAATGCCTGCCACTAACAGTTGCCCAGTAGACATTTTCCAAATGAATGGATGGATGGATGGATGGATGTCTTAACAAGAAAAAAAAAATCACATCCTGTTGAAAACTCATTGCCTTAATATGTTTTATACTTCCAAAGAGAAAAAAGTAACTTACGTTCTAGTAGTCTGAAGTCTTGACTTTTAAACAAAGAGGTGATAAGATCCGGAAAGATGATTTCCAGGTTTGTCATCAGCATTCTATTTAAATCAGACATACCCCCAGTTCAATCACAGCTAATCCAATCTCTATCTCTTCCAATGGATTTAGTTCTCCCAATTCTAGTAAACTCCACATCACAAAGTTCTCAAACTATAAAATGTGCAACTTTTGCTTAAAAATGTTTTTTGAGGATTTTTAATTAGAGATAGAAAACCTTAATACCCGTGAGTCAGAAATCACATTTAAAATAAAGTAATATAAATAATGAAATCTTTGAATTTTTTAAACTTTTATTTAATGAATATAAATTTCCAAAGTACAGTTTATGGATTACAATGGCTTTTCCCCCCCATAAATTCCCTCCTACCTGCAACCCTCCCATCACCCACTCCCTCTCCCATTCCATTCACATCAAGATTCATTTTCAATTATCTTTATATACAGAAGATCAATTTAGTATAAATTAAGTAAAGATTTCAACAGTTTGCACCCACTCCGAAACACAAAATGTAAAATACTGTTTGAGTACTAGTTATAGCATTAATTCACATTGTACAACACATTAAGGACAGAGATCCTGCATGAGGAGTAAGTACACAGTGACTCCTGTTGTTAACTTAACAAATTAACACTCTTGTTTATGGCGTCAGTAATCATCCTAGGCTCTTGTCATGAGTTGCCAAGGCTATGGAAGCATTTTGAGTTCGTCGACTCCGATCTTATTTAGACGAGGTCATAGTCAAAGTGGAAGTTCTCACCTCCCTTCAGAGAAAGGTACCTCCTTCTTTGATGGCCTGTTCTTTCCACTGGGATCTCACTCCCAGCGATCTTTCATTTAGGTATTTTTGTTGTTGTTGTTGTTTTGTTTTGTTTTTGCCAGAGTGTCTTGGCTTTCCATGCCTAAAATACTCTCATGGGCTCTTCAGCCAGATCCAAATGCCTTAAGGGCTAATTCTGAGGCCAGAGTGCTGTTTAGGACATCTGCCATTCTATGCGTCTGCTGTGTATCCTGCTTCCCATGTTGGATCGTTCTCTCCTTCTTAATTATATCAGATAGTACTAGCAGACTTTAGTCCTGTTTATGTGATCCCTTTGACTCTTAGACCTATCATTATGATCAATTGTGAGCAGAAATTGATCAGCGGGACTAGTGAGATGGCATTGGTACATAACACCTTGATGGCATTGAATTGGAATCCCCTGGTGCATTTCTAACTCTACTGTTTGGGGCAAGTCGAATTTTTAACCCAAAAATCACTCATCTTCTAATGTAGAAAGCTAATGCTTTAACATGTTTTAACAAGTGAGAAGAATAGAAAACTAAAATGGCTTGCCTTCTATCACACAAAATCCTGATTTTAAATGAAGATACCCAGGCTCAGGGAGATGATTTCCTGGAGATATCCTCCAAATAAAATATCATTTGCTGCTGATGCAGACTAGCTTACTGGATGATAATATAACAACTTATCATCTGATCTAATGACATAGGCACTTTATTAGCAGGACAATCCCTTATTACTAAGATAATCAGAAATGGAAAAATATTAAAAAGTAGTGAAAAATCAGCTAAGATATATTAGAGAATTCAGGATATTTATTAGTGGAACATGGAATTAAAAGGTGAGTTTATTTTGTTGCAAAGACATTTTTAAATCCATGGTAGACTTTTCATCCATGAACTTTTTGAAAACATCTCATACACATGGATTTCAAATTTTTTTGTCCACAAATAAATTTATTTTGTAATTCCATTTTCCTCAAACATTCTGATGTACCTTTATAGAAATAAAGGAATAGGAAAGACATGCCAAACAAATTATAAACAAAATTTATTCTGTAGCAAAATTAGTTACCAAAAGTAATATTTATATCGAGTAACGTTAATAGAGGCAAAGAAGCATCACAAGAAAAATCCCACTAGGATATATTATATTTTTAGACATATATGCAGCTAGCCACATAGCTGGAGAAATATGAAGCAAAAAGCAAAGCATTAGAAAGGAAGAACACTACCAAATCTATGACTGTGGGCAATTTTTAAACATACATTTCTCTCAGATTGGTAGATCAAGTCTAATATTTATGCTGTATGTATGTATATGTTTCTTACATGTGTATGCTTATTTATGTCTATAAAATTTTGTAGCTAAGATTCTTTTCAATAAACATAGGACATTTACAAAAATTAATGAAGAATAAAGCCCCAAAATACATTTCAATAACTGCCTGTGTATGCATTTCTGAATTATAATAGTCTTGCCAATTTTGGGATGTTATTTAAATGTTCAAAATTTTATATAAATGAGTTATATTATTTTTGTTTTGTATTTTTCCTCACACTTAATATATGGTATGTGTAACTATGGTACATGATACAAAATTTCATTATGTAAAAATACTACCATAATTTATTCTAATAATTCTCTATTCATTATGGCAGTTTTAAAGATAATGCCACTACAAACACAATTGTAGATGTACAAAGGTGTATGTGTGTGTATTTCATATAAATATTCCATTAGCTGTATGAGAATTCTTGTTCTATAATCTCATCATAAGAGTTCTATAATCTCACCATACTTGATATTGTCTTATTTTTCAATTTTATCTCATCTATTAAATGTATAGTAATATATAATTAGGTCTCATTTGCATTCCTTAATTACCAATTCATATATTCATTGCCCATTTGAATTTCTTTTGCAGGTTATCTCTTTAACTCTTTCTTTTGGTTTGTCTTCTTTGGGCTTTCTTAATACTTGGAACACCAGTTCTCTACCACTTACATGTGCTGCACATATAATTTCCCACTTTGTGGCTTCTCCTTTTGGTATATTTTGATAAGCAGAAATCTATAATTTTAGAGTACTTCAGTTTATCAATTATTGTTTTTTGTTTTAGTGCATATTTCTCCTTTGAATTCATAATGATATTATTCTCAAATATTGTTTTCTAAAAGATCTATAGGCCTTTCAGAGTTTCACTAGAAATTCAGTTTTGTGCATGATGTGATGGAGGAGTCTTGAAATCTGGTGGAACAAGGCCTCTTAACTTGATCCTCTTTAATGAGAATGTCCTTGCTATTCTCTGCCCTTTGGACTTCACTATAAAATGTCAAGTTCTACAGAAACATATTTGAGATTTCAATTGAGATAATCGAATCTGTGAGTATAGCTTAAGAAGAATTGGCATTTTTACATTGTCTTCAAATCACCTAATAGGCTATAGCTTTTCCATTTTTAAGACCCTCATTAAATATTTTAAAGTACCTTTAATATATGTCTACTCCAAGGATATTTGTTATTGTCTTTATAGAAATGTTGCAAAATTTTGTAGGTATCCCTCAATGCTTAATGCTATTATAAATGGCATCCTTCATAAATTTTGCTTGTCACTAGTATATAGAAATGTATATCGCTATATAGAGATATTTTAAATCAGAGACCTTTCCAAACTCTTGTTAATTAAAATGATTCAATCACATTTTTTTGACATACACATACAGAATCATATCACCTACCAGTAATGACAGCTTTGTTTTTTTCTTTTCCAATCTCTTTCCCTTCCTTCTCCTTTTTTACCTTGCTTTCTTACTTTGATTAGAACTTCTAGGATGATGTTGAATAAACATGCTTACCACAGGCATAATTATCTTTTTCCTGATTTGCAAGGGAGAGCTTTTAACTTCACTGAAGTGTGATTTGGCTGAAGGTTTTTGGTAGATGCACTTTATGCTATTAAAATTTTTCCTACTATTTTTAGTTTGCTGAAATGATGATGGATTTTTGATAGATTGATTTGAAAGTCAGAACTACAGAGAGAGAGAGAGAGAGAGAGAGAGACAGATCTTTCCTGCTCTGATTCACTCCCTAGATAGCCACAGTGGCCAGGGGTAGGCCAAGCCAAAGACAGGATCCAGGGGCTTCTTTCTTTCTTTTTTTTCTTTTTAAATAAACTTTATTTTGTATAATTAAGGCATGTAACATGTCATGAGATACATGTGTAGTGAATGGTTGTTATGGTGAAATAAATTAACATATCCATCATCTCACATAGCTACACTTTTTCCCCTCCCTTGTGACAAGAGTAGCTACAATATAATCATTAAGAAAAAATCCTGAGTATGATACAGTCTTGTTAACTCTAATCCTCATGTTGCACATTAGGTTTTTTAAAAAAATTTTATTTAAGGTATACAAATTTCAGTTATTTCATATATACAAATTTTGGAACATAATGATACTTCCCACCTTACTCTCCCTTCTGCCCGTGCTCCTACCCTTCCTCCTCCTTCCTCTCATTCCTTTTCTTGATTTTTACAAAGATCTATTGTCAGTTTATTTTATACTCATAAGATTATTCCTACACTAATAAAGAATTCAATAAATAGAAGAAAAAACACTGTTCCTCAACAGTCGAGACAAGGGCTGTAAACAATCACCAAATCTCAAAATGTCAATTTTACTCCTATACATTGCATTTTTACTACTCTATTAGTTACCACAAATCAGGAGAAACTTATGGTATTTTTCTCTTTGGGATTGACTTATTTCACTAAGTATAATGATTTATAGTTGCATCCATTTTTTTTTTTTTTGCAAAACACAGGATTTAATTCTTTTTTATGGCTGAGTAGTATTCTATGCTATATATATATACTGCAATTTCTTTAACCAGTTGTCAGTTGATAGACATCTGGGTTGATTCCATGTCATAGTTATTATGAATTGAGCTGAAATACACATGGGAATACAGATAACTCTTTCATATGCTTATTTCATTTCTCTTGCATAAATTCCTAAGAGAGATTTCTGGGTCATATGGGATATCTATTTTCACTTTCTGAAGTATCTCCATACTGTCTTCCACAATGGCTGTACTAGTTTTCATTTCCACTAATAGTGGATTAGGATACCTTTTCCCCCACATCCTCACCAGAATTTGTTGTTTGTTGATTTTCTGTATGACAGCCATTCTAGCAGGGATGAGTGAAACCTCATTATAGTTTTGATTTGCATTTCCCTTATGGCTAGTGATCCTGAGCATTTTTTCATGTGTCTATTGGCCATTTGTCTTTCCTCTTGAAAAATGCCTGTACAAATTCTTTACCCATTTCTTAACTGGGTTTTTTTTGTTTGTTTTGTTTTGTTTTGTTTTGCTTTGCTGTTACTGAGTTTCTTCAGCTCTTTATAAATTCTGGATATTAATCCTTTATCAGTTTCATAGTTTGCAAATATTTTCTACCATTCTGATGATTGCCTTTTCACCTTACCGAGTGTTTCTTTTGCAATGCAGAAGTTTCTCAGGTTGATGTGATCCCATTTGTCTATTTTGGTCTTGATTGCATGTGCTTCTAGGTTCTTCTCCAAGAACTCTTTGCCTATGCCAATGTCTTGCAGAATTTCCCCAATGTTTTCCTCTAGTAATTTGATGGTATCATTTTGTAGATGTAAATCCTTGATCCATTTTGAGTTGATTTTTGTATAAGGTATAAGGTAGAGGTGTTGCTTCATATTTCTTCATGGGGAGATCCATTTTTTCCAGCACTGTTTGTTGAAGAGACAGTTCTTTCTCCAGGGATTGATTTTAACTCCTTTGTCAAAGATTAGTTGGTTGTAGATGCATGGATTGATTTTGTTCCACTAATCTACAGGTCTATTTTTATGCAAGTACCTAGCTGTTTTGATTATAAGTGCCCTGTAGTATGTCTTGAAATCTGGTATCATGATGCTTCCAGCTTTGTTTTTTGTTGTATAAAATTCCTTGAGCTCTTGTGTTTCCATGTGAATTTCAGCATCATCTTTTCTAGATCTGAGAATAATGTTCCTTCATATTTTGATTGGAATCATATTGAATCTGTAATTGCTTTTTGTAGTATGGATATTTTGATAATATTGATTCTTCCAATCGATGAACATGGAATATTTTTTCATTTTTTGTGTCTTCTAATTCTTTCTTTAATGTTTTATAATTTTCATTATAAAGATCTTTGACATCCTTTGTTAAATTTATTTCAAGGTCTTTAATTTTTTGGAGTTGTTGTGAATGGGATTGACCTCCAAGGTTCTTTCTCAGCCATACATTGTCTGAAACTTTTAAAGTGTCAGATAGAAAGACTGTTGATTTTTGTGTGTTAACTTTATATCCTGCAACTTTTCCCAACTCTTATTTTATGAGTTTCAATAGTTTCTTTGTGGAGTCTTTTGGTTCCCCTGTATATAGAATCATGTCATCTGCAAATAGGATAGTTTGACTTCCTCCTTTCTGATTAATATCCATTTGGTTTCTTTTTCTTGTATAGTGGCTCTGGCTAAAACACCCAGGACAATATTGTATCACAATGGTGAAAGTGGGCATCCTTCTCTGATACTGGATCTTAGTGGAAATGCCTTCAGCTTTTCCTTATTCAATAAGATGCTGGCTGTGAGTTTTATCATAAATTGCCTTGATTGTGTTGACAAAGTTCCTTCTGTACCCAGTTTGCTTAAGGTTTTCATCTAGGAAAGATGTTGTATTATATCAAATGCTTTTGTTGTAACTATTGAGATAATCATGTGGTTTTTATTCTTTAATTTGTTAATGTGAAATATCGCATTTATTGACTTGTATGCATTTATCCCTGCATACCATGGATAAATTCCACTTGGTCCTGGTGAATGATCTTTCTGATGTGTTGTTGGATTCGAATAGCTAGTATTATGTTGAGGATTTTTGCATTTATCTTCAAGTGGGATATTGTTCTATAGTTCTCTTCCTCTGTTGTATTTTTTTCTGGTTTTGGTATTATGGTGATGCTGGCCTCATAGAATGAGTTTGCGAGGATTCTCTCCCTTTCAGTTGTTTTGATTAGCTTAAGAAGAGTTGGAATTAGTTCTTCTTTAAAAGTCTTTAAATGTCTGGTTGAATTTAGCAGTGAAGCCATCCAATCCTGGGCTTTTCTTTGTTGAGTCTTTAAGAATTTGTCACTGCTTGTCCAGCATTACAAAAGATGCTTAAGGATGTGCTACATACAGAAACACAGAAAGATAGTCATCATTATGAAAGAATGTAAAGGCAGAAAATATCACAGTAGAAGTAGAAAAGGAAATCCAAAGCAAACAATGGGGATATTTACAAAAAAGTTGCCAGGGCTGAGTCAGTACTTATCAGTAGTAATCTTGCATGTAAATGACCCAAATTCTTCAATTAAAAGATACAGATTGTTTGAATGGATTAAAAACCAATACCCATCTATTTGCTGCCTACAAGAAACACACCTAACCAACAAAGATACATGCAGAGTGAAAGTGAAAGGACAGAAAAAGATATTCCATGCTAATGAAAAGCAAAAACAAACAGGCATAGCCATCCTAATATCAGACAAAATAGACTTTGCCACACAAACTGTTAAAAAGAGACAAAGAAGGGTACTATGTAATGATTAAGGGATCAGTTCAACAGGAAAACATGACTATAATAAATGTATATGCACCCAATACCAGGGTGCCCAGCTATTTAAAACAAATGTTAATGAATCTAAAGGGAGACATAGCTTTCAAAACTTTCATCAGTGGATAGATCAGTTAGACAGGAAATCAATAAAGAAACAACAGAGCTAATGGGCACTGTAGACCAAATGGACCCAACAGATATTTGCAAAGAATTTCATCCCACAGCTGAACAATACATATTCTTTTCATCAGTGCATGAAACTTTCTCAAGGATAGACCATATGCTAGGCCATAAAACCACTCTCAGCAAATTCAAAAAAACTGAAATCATATCATGTGTCTTTTCTGACCACGATAGAATAAAGCTGATAATTAACAACTCAAGAATCTCTAGTAAATATGCAAACACATGGAGACTGAACAACATGTTCCTGAATGAACAGTGGGTCATGGAATAAATGAAAAGGGAAATTAAAAAGTTTCTGGAAACAAATGAATATGACAGTATAACATATCAAAATGTATGGAATACAGCAAAAACTGTTTTAAAAGGATATAGCAATTGACACCTACATCAAGAAATTGGAATGGCACCAAATAAATGAGCTATCAAAACATCTCAAGGACCTAGAAAAAAAAAGAACTAACCAAACCCAAACTTAGTAGGAAGAAAGAAAGAATTAAAATTGGAGAAGAAATAAGCAAAATTAAAACCAAAAAAAGCAATACAAAAGATGAGTCAAATTAAGTGCTGTTTTTTTTGAAAAAATAAATGAAATTGATACACCATTGGTCCAACCAAAGAAAGAGGGAGAACCCAAATTACTAAAATAAGAGATAAAAAGGAGATGTAAGAATGGATATCTCAAAAATAATAAGAATCATCAGGAATCATTACAAAGGGCTACATGCCAACACATTAGAAAATCTAGAAGAAATAGATAGATTCCTGGACACATACAATCTATCAAAATTGAGTTGTGAAGATATAGAAAAACTAAACAGACCAATAACCAAGATGGCAATTGAATCAGTAATAAAGACCCTCCCAACAAAGAAAAGCCCAGGATTGGATGGATTCATTGCCAGGAGGCTCTTCCAGGTCTCCCACATGGGTGGCAGGGGCCCAAACTCTTGTGCCATCTTCTGCTGCTTTTCCCAGGCCATTAGCAGTGAGCTGGATCAGAAGTGGAGCATCCAAGACATGAACTGGTGCCCATATAGGATGCCAGTGTGGCAGGGCATGGCTTTACTCATTAGTTAAGCCATGATGCTGGCCCCAAGGATGATGGATTTTATCAAGCATTGTTTTTTTTTTTTTAATCTAGTGAGAATCACTTGTAATCTGTTAATGTGCACTATTAGTTATTCTTTAAGTTTCCACTAACCTTGCATTTCTGGAATTTACTCATGGATCATGATGTTTTTATTTATGAAATCATTTTGCTCAGATTTTATTTAGGATTTTGGCTTCAACATTCATAAGCAAAGTTGGACTTTCTCAATGTCCTTATTAAGGATTAGTTTCATAAAATTTATGTCACAAAGTTTATATCATAAGATGGGTTGGCAAATATTCTTTTTCTGTTCCCTTGGAAAATTTGTCTAAGATTGGAATTTCATCTGTATTCAGTTTTTGGTAAGTTGCTACTGTAGCCATATGGTCTTAGGGTTTTGTTATTGTTAAGAGTTTTGAATACTGTTTTCATTTGCTTGGTAGTTAATGGAGATATTTAGTGTTCTATTTCCTTTTTTGTCAATTTTGCTGTTATTTTACCAAGAGGTTATTTCATCTATATTTTAAAATGTATTGGGATAAAGTTGTTTGTATTCTTTCTTTTTTAATGTCAGTAGCATTTGAATGATAGTCTCTTTATCTTTCCTGATGTTATTTATATTTAGTTCAAACTATTTCCTAATTTCTATTTTTTATTTAATTCTCATTAAATGGTTATTTAGAAATGTATCTTTAATTTTATAAAATTCTGAATCTCTTAGTTATTTTTCTTTGTCCTTAAAGAACATGCTGTAACTGGTTTCAGCCTTTGACATTTGTTCATACATGTTTTATGGTTAGTTTTATAAAATTTTTATTTTACAAAAAACAAAAACAAAAAAAAAACACGTTCCACAGTTGGAAATACAGAGTTCTAGCTGCCTATCTTTTTTTCTTAAACTGCTTTATGAGTCAGTAGGGTCTTGGTTGATGCTTGTTATTTCTGGGTCCCTTTTGCTTTTAGGAGGGTCTGAGATTAAGTGATAAATAATTGGATGTAATTTAAAATTCTCTAAGAAAATGTACTGAATATTTGAGACAAAATAGAATTTCTACTACCTTATTCAACATTCATGCATTTTACAGGACATTCTATCTAGTTATATAGACTTCCCTTTCTGCCCAGCTCCAAAATGAAAAACAATAGGTATGAGTAAATGGAAGAAGAGGAGATAAAATTTTTGTATTTTTAACAGAAAATATGATAATCTCTATGGAAAACTCTGAGTCAGTAGTCAAACTAGTAAATTTACTAGGAAATAAAAAGGTGCAAGGTTTAAAAAAATACAATCAGTAAATAATGAGAAAAATTATTAGAAAAAATGTGTCCATTTTTTACATGCTCAATAAATTATAAAATCCCTAAAGATATATCTGAGGAAATATATTATGTTTGTAGATAAAGTCCTGGAACTATTCAAATATACATAACAAAATCTGAATAAATATAGAAATATGCCAAGTAATGGATAGGAATGCTTAATACATAAAGTATGAAACTATACCCCCAATTTTCTCTAATTTCAATGTATTTCTAATTTAAATCAACAGGATTTTGAAAGAAATGGAAAAGTTTACGCTAAACTACTCAAGTTTAATTCTATAGATCTAGACAAATTAATTTTAAAAATAAAATGAGTAAGAATATGGGGACTTGCCTTACCAGACACCTGTGTTAAATATAAAGTTGTGCTAATTAAAACAGTAAAGTATCAGCACGGAAATGGGCAAATGAATCAGTGGACCAGATGGAAAATTGCCAAAGAGACCCATGCTTATAACTGAAAGGAGGATTTCAAGTCAATGGAGAAAATGGTAGACAACTGGATTTCTAAAAAATGTCCAAGCAAAACAAAGCTTAGATCCCTGCTTCTCAACGATATGATGTTCTGAGTGGGTTAAGCAAAAAAAAAAAAAAAAAAAAAAAAAAAAAGTAAAAAATATAGCAATTATCAATTATAGGAAAATATGATCTTAGTGACTTCAAAGAAAAAAAATGGGTTACTAAACAGGAACTAATGTGGAATAATTGATTCTTCTTTTTAAAAGCATTTGAGGCAGGAACAAGATCTTTTAGGATGTCTTTTTTTCACTGGTTCTTTTCAACATTGCACTGGATGCTTCCAGCCAGTGTGATCAGGCAAGGGGAAAACAGGCACCTGGATTGGAAGGAAGAACTACAACCGTCTTCACCGACAGATGGCAAATCCCAAGAAATCCACTAAAAAAATCACTAGTACTAAAAAAGTTTAGCACAGTTGCCTGATTTAAATCAGTATATGAAAAATCAGTTGATATATACTAGCATACAATCTGAAAACAAAACTAAGAGAACAGTTCTATTAAAAAAAAGTACAAGACTTTTACACTGGAAATTGCAAAATATTATTAAATGAAAGCTAAATTAATTGGAAGATATTCCCTGTTCATGGATCAGATGACAATATTGTTAACATGGTAATATTGCCCAAATTGCTCTACAGATTCAATGTAGTCTCTATCATAATTCCTGCTAGCTTTTTTTTCCCTAAGAATTTAAATGTTGATCCTAAAATTTCAGTGGAAACCTAAAGTATCCAGTATAATGAAAACAATCTTGAAAAACAAAAACAACATGGATGGTACATACTCTGCTGTTTAAACTTACTACAGAACTCTAATAATTAAGACAGTGATATAAATACAGATATATGGTTCAGTGGTATAAAATTGAAAGTCCGAAACAAGCTTACATTTGTAGTCAACTGATTATCAATAAAAATTGCAAGATAATTCAATGGAGAAAAGAACAGTCTTCAACATATGGTGCTGGAGCAACTGGATATCTACATACAAAATTATGAAGTTGGATCCCTACCTTTCACCATACACAAAAATTAAGTCAAAATTGGTCATAGATTTTTTAATTATTTAGAATAAAACATAGAAAGTCTTCATGAATGTGGGCTAGACAAGACCAAGTTAGAGATTACACTGAGAATATAAGTAGCAGCAACGAAAATGAATAAGTTGGAGTTCATCAAAACTCAGGATTTACCCACTTGAAAAGGTATATCAAGAAGGTGAACACAAAACCCAGAGAAAATATTGCAAATCATATATTCAGTAACCAGGACATATAAAGACCTCTTGCAACTCAGAAATAAGGAAAAAATAAATTATAAAAAAACAAGCTGGGGCCAGTGCTGTGGCACAGTAGGTTAATCCTCTTCTTGTGGTGCCGGCATCCCATATGGGCGCTAGTTCTAGTCCTGGCTGCTGCTCTTCTGATCCAGCTGTCTGCTATGGCCTGGGAAATCAGTAGAAGATGGTCCAAGTACTTGGGTCCCTGCACCTGCATGGGAGACATGGAAGAAGCTTCTGGCTCCTGGCTTCTGATGGGCACAGCTCCAGCCATTGCGGCCTTTTGGGGAGTGAACCAACAGATAGAAGACCTCTCTGTCTTTCCCTCTCACTGTCTGTAACTCTACCTGTCAAATAAATAAATTAAATTAAATAAAAAACAAACAAAAGTACTTGAATACAAATGTATCTAAAAATATATGAATGGTCAAGAAGCATATGAAAAGATGTTCAATGTTGTTAGACAGTAAGGAAATACAAATCAAAACTACAAGGATTAATACTTTGTATCCCTAGAATTGCTGTGACAAAAATGACAATCACCAACTCTTGATGAGGATGTAAAAGAATTGGAACTTTCATATATTTTAGGTGGGAATGTAGAATGTTGCAGATATTTTAGAAAACTGTCATGGTTTCTCACAATGTTAAACATAGAGTTATCAAATGGCACAGCAATTCAATTCCTTGTATCTACCCCCCCAAGCAAAAGCATATGTCTACACATAGACTTGTACACACATCTTTATGACAGCATTACTCATAGTAGCCTGAAAATGAAAACAATCCAAATGTCCATAAACTAATGAGTGGAAATGTAACATGTAATATACCCGTAGCATAGAATATAATTTGGCCATAAAAAGGAACAAATGCTGATACATACTACAACATAGATGAACCTCAAAAGTATGCTGAATGAAAGAATCTAGACACAAAGGCCACATGTTATATGATTCCATTTATATTATGTGTCCAGAGTAGATAAATCTATGAAGGTAGAAAGTTGAATAGCAGTTACCTGAAGTTGGCATAGAAATGGACTATGAATGCAAATGGGAATAAACTTTCCTTTTGGAGTGATGGAAATATTCTAAAATTAGGTTGTGGTGATGGTTGTATAACTTTGTAATTATCCTAAAAACCGTTGAAGTGTACACCTAAAATGAATGAATTTTATGTTATGTAAATTCTCAATAAAGTTGTTAAAACCTACTTGAAGCAAATTTAAAATATTCAGGTATCTATTCTGGCTGGTTGGAATGCAGGTTTGTTACAGATTATGTTTTCTATATTTGTGATATTTCTCAAAGATGGAAACTCAGACACCATGAATTCTTGAGCAGCAATTTCAGCTGAGAGGAATATGTGAAGTTGGAGTCTTCATTAGACCCTTTCCTTCAGTTACTGACAAGGGTCTTCATCCCCAAAGGAACCAGATCCCCCAGGACTTCATCCCCAAGGAC
The DNA here is from genome assembly GCF_964237555.1 of Oryctolagus cuniculus. Taxonomy (NCBI): domain Eukaryota; kingdom Metazoa; phylum Chordata; class Mammalia; order Lagomorpha; family Leporidae; genus Oryctolagus; species Oryctolagus cuniculus. The sequence goes on from NC_091432.1 coordinate 86,223,177, forward strand.
TAGATCCTTGCTAGTACACTCTCAGAATCCACCACTTATGCACAGAAAATGCAACCCTTTAATGCCTAACTCTTAAAAACAAGCCAAGAATAACTAAACATTTATGGAATACATTCAACATGGAAACAGAAACTGAAACATCTTGGAAGGGTTAATTCAGAGGAAACAGACACAATGTAGAGAGAAAATGAATCCTTAAAAGCTCTGTAATTATTCCTAATTGAGAAGAGAAAATCTGCATCTATGGGCAATATCAGAAATCTGTAATGAATATTCCGAGAAAAAATTCTGGAAATTAAAAATAATTGATGGAAATTTGGAAAGTAACAAAAGAAAAGAACATTAGAAAATAGGAGAAAAAAGACAAGAAAATTAGAGGGTCAATCGAGAGGTTTGAAGTCCAACTAATTGTATTTTCAGAGACAGACTGAAAATGGAGTTGAAAGGAATATAGCAAAGAAATGATACAAGACAGTTTCACAGCAATGAAGAATATGAGTTTCTACTTTGGCAGGCTTAGCACAATAATTTACAAAAGTGACTTACCAATCATATCCTAATGAAACTTTAGAGGATAGGAAACAAAGGAATATCCAAACAGGTTGTTAAAGAGGATCAGAAAACAGACTAGCTTTGCAATTCAAGAAAAGAACAAAGACATTTTCATACACATAAACTCCGGTAAACAGATGTGATATTTGTGGATACCCAATAACTTTAAAATTCCCTTTTTATATTTGGAGACATTTTCACACTGTGAACTCTGCCCCAGCAAAGTTGAAGCTAGAACTCAATTATCCAGCATCTATTGCAGCAAAAATGTAGACTATGAGCTAGGCTCTTATAATCAGGTACTTCCACGAAAGACCTAAATTTAAAGAAATGTGAGAAAGTGTATTTTGCAAAGGATCTGTTCCTGGAGGAGTGTGGTAAGAAACAGCTTTCAGAGGCAGTAGTGGCATAGATTGTACTTGGAAATGTCTTTGCTTAGTCTTGGTGCCTTTGACCAGGGGAGATACAGAAATACCACTTGTTGCATAATTCCCATCTTGTTCCTGAATGCACAGTCCTCAGATCCTAGTTTCTATTCCTCCTAAGATTCTGTGAGCCACTTAATTATCTAATGAAGCTTCCAAGGATGGTCCTAGTGACATGTTCTTTTTTAAAATTTATTTTTATTTATTTATTATTTTTGATAGGCAGAGTGGACAGTGAGAGAGAGAGACAGAGAGAAAGGTCTTCCTTTGCCATTGGTTCACCCTCCAGTGGCCGCCACGGCCGGCGTGCTGCAGCCGGCGCACCACACTGATCCAAAGGCAGGAGCCAGGTGCTTTCTCCTGGTCTCCCATAGGGTGCAGGGCCCAAGCACTTGGACCATCCTCCACTGCACTCCCTGGCCACAGCAGAGAGCTGGCCTGGAAGAGGGGAAACCAGGACAGAATCCGGCGCCCCAACTGGGACTAGAACCCGGTGTGCCGGTGCCGCAAGGTGGAGGATTAGCCTATTGAGCCACAGCGCCGGTCTAGTGACATGTTCTAACAACACAAGAGAGTAAAGCCAGGAAAAGAGACTGAGCTAGAAAAGGAGATCTAATGCAATAGAGAAAATCCTCAGGATTATAGTGAATAGCAATCTTGGGATACAGGCTCTGCAACAACCAAAAGACTAATCAGTCTATATTCAAATAAATATATGAGGGCTCCTGAAATTTGATTCAGTACATGATATGTTTCATATATGGAAGAGATTTACATGTCTGGAAATTAATCTGGTAATGAATTAATATGTATCAGGGTACTTCAGAAAGTTCATGGAAAATGGAATTAAAAGATGTCTATTTTGGTGAAAAAAATTTGAAATACATGCTTGGTTATTTTTATGATATATAACTTTTCCATGAACCTTTTAAAGAACTGGCACATAAAACCAAACAAACTAAAGAAGGAGAGGATTATTAGCTATAAGATGAATAAAATTTATATACAGGTCCTTTTTTGATTCATGAATATGATGATTGGAGTTCCACACCACTGAGATGTACCTCCCTCAAACCCTTTCACCTGTCTGAAACAACAAGAAAAAGGAGAAAGTATTTACACATGAATGGCAGTGCAATCATAGTACTCTACATGGTTCAGCTGAAACTAATTTTACATGGAAAAAATTTAGGCTTTGAAGTTAGCCCAAAATATTGACATATGAGAAAAATTAGGGAAAGTCTGGGTGTGCTGAGGTGGGGCATAAAAGGACAAAATCCTTTCTTTTACAGTATGAGTGTCCACAATATTTAAAACTGGAAAGTCAAGATCCATAGGAAAAAACAAAACAGAAAAAATACCTGAAATATATTAATGATTGCCTTTGAAGAGTGGGAATGTGGCAGGGGAAATATATTGGTCAGGGTGCTTTAGTTGTGTGCTATAGAATTCACTGTATTATAAAGTTTAAGCCAAAGGGGATGTTTTTAAAGTAGTGATTAGTTACAAAGACCTTGAGAGAGTCCAAGAACTAGGTTTACATGCTACTCAAGAAATGTATTTAAATAATTCATAGAAGTGTATTTTAGAAATTGCCTCAAACTCTAAATAGAGTGGTGTGTCCTTGTAGGTAGATGCAAGAGGACTTTTGACTCTCACCTCTCTGTTGCTAGATACCACTATTACTGCCGCCACATCTGTGCAACAGATATAAATAAATAAAGATGACTCAAGATTCATAACTCCATGTTTAATTTGTTATATGTCACAATGAGATCATAATGTGACACTTAAATCCTGATCTCTGGGTTCTGTCACACAATTTAATCTATGCTTTCATGCCGATGTTTCCTGCCATGTATGTTTCTCCTTTATATCCACATTCCTGGATGTTCCTAAGTAGAAAGTCCATAACAATTACATGTGTAAGCACAGGGAAAGTTGTCCTTTCATCTTCCCTTTTCTATACAGCTTGTCAAGAATGGAATATCAAAGCTTGCAGGGCAGAGACATACATATATCTTGGAATGAGAAGCAAGGACATCCCACGGAAGAAGTTTGTTACATTAAATAAGTACCTGTCAGAGGTGACAACTGCCTATCAAGTACAACAGCGTCTGGAGAATTCTCACCTCAGCAATTTGTACTAAGCACCAAATGACCCAGGCAAATAGTACTCATGGAATGTTGAGGATAGAATCCTCACCAAGATCTTGGGTTAGCAGAGGAGGATTCCTTATGCAGCAGAGTCTTGGCTTGGTCTGGAAGGCAGGAGTTACAATGCAGAAAAAGAAGTGAGGGAGGAAGAGTTTAGAGGGACAGTGACCAGAGGTATGTGAGTAGAACCAAAAGTCTGTATAAGGAACAATGGAAGATACACTTGGGAAAACAAAAAGCAATAAAAGATTGTGGCTTACTTTCCTTCCTTCAAAAATCCCACTAATGTGGCAGTAACAAGATTTATATTTTAAAAAATAAACTAGGGGCTGGCGCTATGGCATAGCCAGTAAAGCCACTGACTGCAGTGCCAGCATCACATTTGGGCACCAGTAGTCCCGGCTGCTCCACTTCCAATCCAGCTCTCTGCTATGGCCTGGGAAAGCAGTAGAAGATGGCCCAAGTCCTTGGGCCCCTGCACCCACGTAGGAGACCTGGAAGAAGCTCCTGGCTCCTGGCTCCTGGCTCCTGGCTCCTGGCTCCTGGCTCCTGGCTTCGGATCGGCACAGCTCCCACCATTGCAGCCAGTAGGGGAGTGAACCAGTGGATGGAAGACCTCTCTCTCTCTCTCTCTTTGCCTCTCCTTCTCTCTCTGTGTGTAACTCTGACTTTCAAAATAAATAAATAAACTTATAAAGACAGAAAATGGTGAATGACAGCAAAATTCTAGAAACTGAAAAACAGGGTGATTTATCAAACCCTGTAAAGTTGAATCCTAAACTGTCAATAAGGAAAGCTGAGAAGCAACATGATGGTCTCTATAGAACCCAAAATGCTTAGGATGTTATGGCATTAGGTACCTCTGGCAGGGGCAGTTGAAATGAGGCCAAGGAGGATTTGTTAAAAATCCATCTAAGAATTAGCAAGAATTCCAGATCCCCATCCTTCCTCCGAGCAGCTTTCTTGCCGTCAGCTTGGCACAAGATTGAGCTTCATTTTCTAGAGCGGGTGAAAAAGACACTCTCTGGACTGAAAGTTTCCAGGAACCATTGAAGTGGGAGTGTCATATGGAAAACAAATTTAGTAAACTTTATATAACGAATAGTGAAACTTAAATACGTATTTTCCTATTTGGTTAGGAAGCCAGACCTGTCCCCTCCAGGAGAAATATTGGAGGAGCCTTCACTGAGGAATTTGACCAGACCTACAGATATCAGCATTAGGAGTTCACCCAGGAAACAGCCCAGCTGGATCAGCATGAAGAGAATATCAGCAAACCCATCCACACACCCTGAGTTTTCAATCAGCTTTTTTTGAGCTATGCTTTTATATATAAGCCTACTACTGAGGATTACCATACATTTAGGAAAGCCTTAAACTTGAAAGAGATCAAGTAAAATAATGGACAAAAAGTAATGTGAAAGAAATAAGTTGTGCAGTGGAAAAAACCCCAAAACTTCAAAAACCATTTACATTTCAGTGTTTTCAGAGAGATAAAAGAAGACAAGCATCCATAAAATAAGAACAAGATGATAAAAAAAAAAAGTATGTACTCACATACAAAAAAAATCTAAGGATGGGGCAAGTGTTTTGGTGCAGCAGGTTAAGTCACTGCTTGTGATGCCATACCCATAGCGGAGTGCTCATTAGATACCCAGCTACTCTGCTTCTGACCCAACTCCCAGCTAATGTGCCCAGAAAAACAGCAGAAGATGGTCCAACTACTTGGGCCCCTGCCACCCATGTGGGAGACCTGAATGGAGTTCCAGAGCCCCAGGCATTGTAGCCAAATAGGGAGTGAACCAGCAGATGGAAAATTTCTCTGTACCTTTCAAATATAAATCTTTAAAGAAAACCTAAGGGACCATAAATGATCTATTCAAAGTTAAAAGTTTGATAAATGAAAATAACAAATATGAAGGGATTTGGAAGATAAAGATGAGGAAATTTTTCAGATGATGCAGTATAATGACAAAGTTGGTAGAAAAAAAAGTAAGAAAATTAGAGGTCCAATCCATGAGAGACTCACTGTGCAATTAACGAAAGGAGTAGATAAAGTCATAAAACAAGTAACAAAAAATTTCCTACAATTTAAGACAGGACTTTTAATATTGATATAAAATTTAACACTAAGAAAAGCTCTAAACAACACATACACAATAAACAAGTTATCTATCAAGGTCCAGGAAACAAATTTATATTTTCCTTATATCCATCATCACACCAACATTCACAAAATATTTATTTCAATTTTTTCCTCTACTTGAAAGGCAGAACAACAGAGAGGGACGGAGAGAGAGAGAGAGAGAGAGAGAGAGAGAGAGAGAGAGATCTTCCATCTGCTGATTCAATCCCAAAATGCCTATAATAGCCAGGCTGAAAGAGCTGGACTAGGCCAAAGCCAGGAGTTTGGGTCTTCCAAGTGGGTGGCAGGAGCCTAGGTACTTGAGTTATCATCTCCTACCCCACAGTCTACATTAGCTGGAAGCTGGATTAGAAGCAGGGCAGCTGGGCTTGAACTGGCACTCCAATGTGGGAGATAGTCATCCCAAGCAGCTGCTTAACTCACTGTGTGACAGCACCACCCCATAAGCCACTTTTGAAAGTTAATGGGGGCCGGTGCCGCGGCTCACTAGGCTAATCCTCCACCTAGCAGCGCTGGCACACCGGGATCTAGTCCTAGTCGGGGCGCCGGATTCTGTCCCGGTTGCCCCTCTTCCAGGCCAGCTCTCTGCTGTGGCCCAGGAGTGCAGTGGAGGATGGCCCAAGTGCTTGGGCCCTGCACCCCATGGGAGACCAGGAGAAAGCACCTGGCTCCTGCCTTCGGATCAGCGCAGTGTGTCGGCCGCAGCGCGCCAGCCGTGGCGGCCATTGGAGGGTGAACCAATGGCAAAAGGAAGACCTTTCTCTCTGTCTCTCTCTCTCACTATCCACTCTGCCTGTCAAAAAAAAAAAAAAAAAAAGTTAATGGGGATGGGAGGGCAGGTGTGGGGGGTGTATAATCCAAAAGCTGTACTTATGAAATATATATTTATTAAATAAAAGCTTTCTTAAAAAAAGGAAGTTAATGACTCCTCACAAAAAAATCAGAATTAAGGGTAAATTAGATATAAGTAGGAAAATAATATTTATCTGCATATAAATAGGGAAATAGAATCTACAACATAAAACATTGAAATATAAAAATGTCTTAATTTTTGTTAAAGAAATAGAAATGACAAACAAAAGTAGTTATTGACATCTAATAAATTTTTTAATATATACAATATTAAGTAGTATGTAAAATGTTCATATAAGTAGATCAGAAAACACACTAGGATCCTATTAGCAAAAATAGGACAAAAGTATGAAACAATACATTAGATAAAAACCAATGGCTAATTATCTTGAAAAAAAATCAGTCCAAGTGGTAATCCAAGAAATATAAATTAAAATTTGGACTACATGTTCTTATTTATGAAATTAGTGAAAAAAATATTTTTCCAATATAAAGTTATTCAATGTTGAGAATTTAAAATTATACATTCTTTCTGAGATGTTTTTGCATTATATGTTGACAATTTTAAAATATTTAAACCCTATAATATAAGTCAAAATAAGTTTCTTATCTGAGGAATTTCATTTCACCCAACTCATGTTTTATTTGGTATACTGTTTTATATACTGATATATGGGATAAATATGTAAGTATAAATGAGAGTAATAATGGTAGAAAAGTAAAAACAATGTATTTAATAAAGTGTGAAAATTGAATCACTTATCTCTATAAAATAGGGTTTTTTTATATTTTATTTTATTTAATGAACATAAATTTCCAAAGTACAGCTTATGGATTACAATAGCTTCCCCCCCCATAACTTCCCTCCCACCCACAACACTCTCCTCTCCCACTCCCTCTCCCCTTCCATTCACATCAACATTAATTTTCAATTATCTTTATATACAGAAGATCAATTTAGCATATAGTAAGTAAAGATTTCCACGGTTTACACCCACACAGAAACGCAAAGTGTAAAATACTATTTGAGTACTAGTTATAGCATTAATTAAACACCTAAGAGTAATTGTGTATTGATTACAGAGTTCAACCAATAGTTTTAAGTAGAACATAAAAAATACTAAAAGGGTAAAGTATTAAGTTTTTTTTTCTTTTTTTTTTGTTTGTTATATAGTTATTTTTTTATTTAATAAATGTGAATTTACAAAGTGCAACTTGTGTATTGTTGTGGCTTCCCCCGAAACCTCCCTCCCTCCCGTGGCCCTCCCCTCTCCCACTCCCTCTCCCATCCTGCCCTTCATCGACTTTCATTTTCAATTACCTTCATATACTGAAGATCAACTTAGTATATACTAGGCAAGGATTTCAACAGGCTGCACTCATACAACCGCACAAGGTATAGGGTATTGTTCCATTAGTAGTGTTGTTTTTAAGTGTCATAGTAAATCACATTAAGGACAGAGATCCTACGTGGGGACTATGTACCCAGTGACTCCCGTTGTTGATTAACAATTGGCACTTTTATTTATGACGTCAGCAATCACCTGAGACTCTTGCTATGAGCTGTCTAGGCTATGGAAGCCCCTTGAGTTCACTGACTCTGAACTTGTTTAGTCAAGGCCGTATCACAATGGAGGTTCCTTCCTCCCTTCAGAGAAAGGCGCTTCTCTCCTTGATGGCCTGTTCCTTCTGCTGGGGTCTTGTTCACCAGGATCTTTCATTTAGATTTTTTTTTTGCCACCGTGTCATGGCTTTCCATGCCTGTGAGACTCTCATGGACCTTTTAGCCAGATCCGAATGTCCCAAGGGTTGATTCTGAGGCAGGAGTGCTGCCATTCTATGAGTCTGCTGTGTGTCCTGCTTCCCCCGCAGGATCATTCTCTCCCTTTTATTTCTATCCTTCATTATTTGCTTACACTGGTCTTATTTGTGAAATCTCATCAACACATACTCAATCTTTTTGATTGGTTGTGTATTTATACTTATCACTTTACCAAGTGCGCTGGCTTTGGTACCTGCCTCCTTGATAAGATTGAGTTGAAATCCCCTGGCACATTTCTAGTTCCACCATTGGAGGTAAGTCCGAGTGAGCATGTGCCAACCTATATATCTCCTCCCTCTCTTATTCCCACTCCTATATTTAACAGAGATCACTTTTCTGTTAATTTTTAAACGCCTAAGAATGATTGTGCATTGATTACAGAGTTTAACCAGTGGTCTTATGTAGAACAAACAGAGCAACAACAACAACAACAACAAAAATACTGAAAGGAATAAAATAGCAAGTTGTTCCTCAACAGTCTAGACAAGGGCTGATCATGTCATTGTCTCTTGTAGTGTCCATTGCACTTCAATGGGTATCATTTTACATGCTTGTTTAGTTGCCATCCATCAGGGAGAACATATGATATTTGTCCCTTTTGGACTGGCTTATTTCACTCAGCATGATGTTTTCCAGCTCCCTCCATTTTGTTGTAAATGCCCGGATTTCATTGTTTTTTACTGCTGTATAGTGTTCCATAGAGTACATATCCCATAGTTTCTTTATCCAGTCATCCGTTGATGGACATTTAGGTTGCTTCCATGTCTTAGCTATTGTGAATTGAACTGCAACAAATACTGAGGTGCAAATGGTTCTTTTGTTCTCCCCTTTAATTGTATTTGGGTAAATTCCAAGGAGTGGGATGGCTGGGTCCTGTGGTAGTGCTATATTCAGGTTTCTGAGGACTCTCCAAACTGTCTTCCATAGTGGCTTTACCAGTTTGCATTCCCTTTTCCCCCACATCCTCACCAGCATCTATTGTTGGTTGATTTCTGCATGTAAGCCAATCTAACCAGAGTGAGGTGAAACCTCATTGTGGTTTTGATCTGCATTTCCCTGATGGCTAGGGATCCTGAGCATTTTTTCATGTGTCTGTTGGCCATTTGGATTTCCTCTTTTGAAAAATGTCTGTTAAAGTCCTTGTCCCATCTTTTTATTGGGTTGTTTGTTTTGATTCTATGTGTTTCTTGATCGTTTTATGGATTCTAGTTGTTAATGCTGTTGCAGTTGTGTAGTTTGCGAATAATGTCTCCCATTCTGTTGGTTGCCTCTTCACTTTCCTGACTGTTTCCTTTGCTGTAAAGAAACTTTTCAATTTGAGGTAATCCCATTTGTTTATTTTACCTTTGATTACCCGTGCCTCTGGGGTCTTCTCCAGGAATTCTTTGTCTGTTCCAATATCTTGAAGGGTTTCCCCTATGCTCTCAATTAGTTTCATGGTGTCGTGGCATATCTCTAGTTCTTTGATCCATGTTGAGTGGATTTTTGTATAAGGTGTAAGGTAGGGGTCTGGCTTCATACTTCAACATGTGGACATCCAGTTTTCCCAGCACCATTTGTTGAAGAGGCTGTCCTTGTTCCAGGGGTTGGTTTTAGGTCCTTTGTCAAATATGAGTTGGTAATAGATGTTTGGATTGATCTCCGGTGTTTCTATTCTGTTCTATTGGTCTATCCATCTGTTTTTGTACCAGTACCAGGCTGTTTTGATTATAACTGCCTGTAGTAGGTCTTGAAGTCTGGAATTGTGATGCCTCCAGCCTTGTTTTTATTGTAAAGGATTGCTTTAGCTATTCTCAGTCCCCTGTTTCCCCGTATGAATTTCAGCATCGTTTTTTCTAGGTCTTTGAAGAATGAATTTGGTATTTTGATTGGTATTGCATTGAACTTGTAAATTGCTTTTGGGAGAGTGATGAGAGAATCATTTTGATGATATTGATTCTTCCAATCCATGAGCATGGCAGGTTTTTCCTTTTTTTTTTTTTGTGTCGTCTTCTATTTCTTTCTTTAGTGTTTTGTAATTTTCATCATAGAGGTCTTTGACCTCCTTGGTTAAATTTATTCCAAGGTACTTTATTGTTTTTGTGGCTATTGTGAATGGGATTGATCTTAGAAGTTCTTCCTCGGCCCTGGCATTGTCTCTGTATACAAAGGCTGTTGATTTCTGAGCGTTGACTTTGTATCCTGCTACTTTACCAAACTCTACTGAGTTCCAATAGTATCTTATAGGAGTTTATCGGGTCCCCTATATATAGTATCATGTCATCTGCAAATAGGGATAGTTTAACTTCCTCCTTTCCCATTTGTATCCCTTTAATTTCTTTTTCTTGCCTGATGACCTTGGCTAACACTTCTAGAACTATATTGAATAGCAATGGTGAGAGTGGGCATCCCTGTCTGATGCCAGTTTTCAATGTAAATGCCTCCAACTTTTCCCCATTCAATATGATGCTGGCCATTGGTTTATCATAGACTGCCTTAATTGTGTTGAGGAATGTTCCTTCTAACCCCAATTTGCTTAGGGTTTTCATCATGAAAGGGTATTGTATTTTGCCAAATGCTTTCTCTGCATCTATTTTGATAATCATATGATTTTTGTTTCTCAATTTGTTAATGTGATGTATTACATTGATTGACTTTCAAATATTGAACCATCCCTGCATACCAGGGATAAATCCCACTTGGTCCGGGTGAATGATCTTTCTGATGTGTAGTTGGATTTGGTTTGCCAGAATTTTGTTGAGTATTTTTGCATCTATGTTCATCAGGGAGATAGGTCTGTAGTTTTCTTTCTCTGTTGTGTTTTTTCTGGGCTTAGGAATTAAGGTGATATTGCCTTCGAAGAAAGAATTTGGGAGGATTCCCTCCCTTTCAATCGTTTTGAATAATTTGAGAAGAACTGGGGTTAGTTGTTCTCTAAATGTCTGGTAAAATTCAGCAGTGAAGCCATCTGGTCCTGAGCTCTTCTTTTTTGGTAGTGCATTTATTACTGATTCAGTTTCTTCCATGGTTATGGGTCTGTTTAGATTTTCTATATCTTCATGGCTCAGTTTAGGCAGGTTGTATGTGTCCAGGAATCTATCCATTTCTTCCAGGTTCCCCAATTTGTTAGCATACATCTCTTTGTAGTGGTTTCTGATGATTATTTTTATTTCTGTTGTGTCTGTTGTTACATTTCCATTTTACTATCTCTGATTTTACAGATTAGGGTTCTTCTCTCTCCTTTTTTTGTTTGTTGGGTCCATGGTGTGTTGATTTTGTTTATTTTTTTAAAGAACCAGCTCCTGGTTTTGTTGATCTTTTGTATTGTTTTTTTGGTTTCAATTCTGTTAATTTCTTCTCTGATCTTTAGTATTTCTTTCCTCCTGCTAGATTTGGGCTTGATTTGCTGCTGTTTTTCTAAATCCTTGAGGTGCATGGAGAGTTCTTTTGTTTGGTTCCTTTGCAGCTTCTTGATGTAGGCACCAATTGCTATAAATTTTCCTCTTAGCACTGCTTTTGCTGTGTCCCACAGGTTTTGATAGGTGGTGTTATCATTTTTATTTGTTTCTAGAAAGCTTTTGATTTCTCTTTTAATTTCTTCTATGACCCACTGTTCATTTAGGATCATGTCCATTCTCCATATATTTGCATATTGTGTAGAGATTCTTAGGTTGTTGATTTCGAGTTTCACTGCACTATGGTCTGAGAAGCTGCATGGTATAGTTTCAATTTTTTTGAATTTGTGGAGGCTCCCTTTATGGCCTAGTATATGGTCAGTCCTAGAGAATGTTCCATGTACTGGGAGAAATACGTGAACTCTGTGGCTGTGGGGTGGGAGGTTCTGAAGATATCTATTAGGTCTATTTGGTCTATAGTGTCAATTAACTCTGTTGTTTCCTTGTTGAATTTCTGACTGGTTGATCTGTCCATTGGTGAGAGTGGGGTGTTGAGGTCCTCTGTTACTATTGTATTTGAATCTATATCTCCCTTTAAATCCTTTAGTAATTCTTTCAGGTAGCCAGGCGCCCTGTAATTAGGTGCGTATACATTTATAATAGTAATGTCTTCCTGTTGGATAGATCCTTTAATCATTATATAGTGCCCTTCTCTGTCTCTTATAACAGTTTTTATGTTAAAGTCTATTTTGTCTGATATCAGGATGGCCACACCAGCTCTTTTTTAATTTCTGTTAGCTTGGAGTATCTTTTTCCATCCTTTCACTTTCAGTCTGCGTACATCTTTGCTGATAAGGTGTGTCTCCTGAAGGCAACATATAGATGGATTCTCTTTGTTGATCCAGTCATCTAGTCTATGTCTTTTGGTAGTAGAATTAAGACCATGCACTAAAGTAGGTTTTTTTCAGCTATAACATATTTATTGTCTTCTATGATTTGTAAGAAGGGTAAGTAACTTTTCTAACTTGAGAAGAAAATTTTGACTAATCATAGCACTTAAATGTTGACTGTCAGAGAAATAATGGCTAATGTCTGAGACATTTTGCTCACCACCCTCCAACTGAAATTATGTAACATAAATATGTATACCACATGAAAGACAAAAGGCTCTGCTGTTGTCCTATAATTTGGGCAAAGGCTGCAGTGAAACAAATTGTTAAATGTAATCCATTTTTCATCTTCTCTAGCTTAAAACACACGTGTGTGCATACCTACACACACATGCATGTGTGCATACACACACGCACATCCTTAGGAAGCTTAAGAGGCATTTTTTAAAAAAAGATTTATTTATTTAAAGTCAGAGTTATACAGAGAGAGAAGGAGAGGCAGAGAGAGAGAGGTCTTCTATCTGCTGGTTCACTCCCCTATTGGCCACAGTGGCTGGAGCTGCACCAATCCAAAGCCAAGAGCCAGGAAATTTCTCCCGGTCATCCCACACAGAGGCAGTGGCCGAAGGACCTGGGCCATCTTCTACTGCTTTCCTAGGCCATAGCAGAGAGCTGGATGGGAAGTGGAGCAGCTGGGACTCAAACCAGTGCCCGTATGGGATGCTGGCACTGCCGGTGGAGGCTTTACCCTCTATGTCACTGCTCCAGCCCCTGAGGCATTATTATTTATTTATTTTTTTTGCCAGAGTTAGACAGTGAGAGTCCGCTGCCCTCCCGGGCCACAGCAGAGAGCTGGACTGGAAGAGGAGCAACCGGGGCTAGTACCCGGTGCCTGAGGCATTATTTTTAAAAGAAAGGGAGATAAGTCTTAAGAAAGCCATCAAGATTATGGGACCAAGTATTTTTTTTTAAAGATGTATTTATTTACTTGAAAGTCAGAGTTACACAGAGAGAGAAGGAGAGGCAGAGAGACAGAGGTCTTCCATCCGCTGGTTCACTTCCCAGATGGCCACAATGGTGGGAGCTGCACCGATCCGAAGCCAGGAGCCAGGAGCTTCTTCCTGGTCTCCCACTTGGGTGCAGGGGCCCAAGGACTTGGGCTGTCTTCTACTGCTTTCCCAGGCCATAGCAGAGAGCTGGATCAGAATTGGTGCAGCCAGGGTGCAAACCGGCGCCCAAATGGGATGCCAACACTGCAGGCGGTGGCTTTACCCACTACACCACAGCACCAGCCCCCAAGTACTATTTTTTAATCATTCTCATAGGAAGAAAATACTTTTTAATTGTCAGAACTGTTGTTTCCCTAAATGAAGAATTCCACATAATTGTGGCTATGGTGGATAAGGAAAATCTGAAGTGACCGGCTAATTATTTACCATTACTTGTCATTTCAGTTGAAAGAAGCAAGAACACAGTTTCACAGAGAAACCTTTTGAGACTTATAGAACACAATTTCAAGCTTGTTTTAATTGTATATTCAATAAGAATATTCATGGGAGCTTATGTGATATTCCTAGTCAGCATTTTATTATTTCCTGGGAGGGAAAGTCTTCAGCATGGTATTTAAGTTTCTGATACTGAGCTCTTTCTAAATAATGTCACCTTTTTCTTTTTAAAATATTTATTCTAGAGGTAGGGAGAGAAAAAAGAGAAAGGAAAGAAGGAAAGGAAAGAAAGAAGAAAGGAGAAAGAATAGAAAGAAGGAAGGAGGGAAGAAAGGGAGGGAGGGAGAGAGGGAAGGAGGGAGGAAGAAAATGCTCCCATCTTCTGGTTCAGTGCCCACATTCTCACAATAGCCAGGGCCGCGTCAGGCCATGACCAGGAGCCAGGAACTCAATCCCAGTCCCCTGCATGGGTGGCAGGGTCCCCACTACTTAAGCCATCACCTGCTGCCCCCTCGGATACACATTATCAGGTAGCTATAATCAGGTGTGGAGCCAGGACTCAAACTCAGGTACTCCAATATAAAATACAGATGTCCCAAGTGGCATCTTAAGTTCTTCATCAAACTCCTGCCCCACTTATTCTCTAGAGCAAGTTTTCAGGTAGAAAGAATGAAGTTTTTGATATATATTATAAACCTATAAAGAATTTACAGTAAAATCATTAAAGAGAAAAATTTTAGGAGCCATTATTGTGGCATACTGGGTAAAGCCTCTTTCTGCAATGCTGGTATCCCATAATGGGTGTGGGTTCCTGTCCCAACTGCTCCACTTCCGATCCAGCTTCCTTCTAATGGCCTGGGGAAAGCAGCAGATGATGGCCCAAGTGTTTGGGTCCCTGCCACCCACCTGTGAGAACCAGATGAATCTTCTGACTCCTGGCTTCAGCCTGGCCCAGCCCTGGCCATTGTGGTCATTTGGGGAGTAAACCAGCAGATGGAAAACATCTCTCTCTCTCTGCCCCCCCCACCCCGCCCACATACTCTTTCAAATAAATAATATTTTTGTTTTTCACAAAAAAATTATTTTTTTTTGTTTCAAAATGATTTATTTATTTATTTTAAAGGCACTTAGAGAGAAATACCCTGATGTTCCATTTGCGGAGTCACTCCCCAAATGGCTGCCATGGCCAGGGCTGGGCCAGGCTGAAGCTAGGAGCTTGAAACTCTGTCCAGGCCTCTCAAATGGGTGGCAGGGGCCCAACTACTTGGGTAGTCTGCTGCTACCTTCCCAGGTGAGTTAGCAGGGAGCTGGATTGGAAGTGGAGCAACCCGGAGCCTAGAAACTGTGCTCAGCTTAAGCTCTCTCTATCCCCTGATAGATCATCTAATGACAAACCTTCTCTGCATTCCTGTGAAAAACTCTGTCTTGTCATAATGTCCTTTGAATATATTGTTGGGTATTATATTAGTTTGCTGTTGCTGCTGTAACTAATTACTACAGACGTAATGGTTTAAAGCAACACAAATATATCATTTTCAGTTCTGGAGGTCAGAAGTCTCAAATGGATTTCAATGGGTCAAAATCAAAGCACTGGCAGTGTTCCTCACCTTTTCTAGCTTCGAGAGGCTGCTTAGATTCCTAGGGTCACCCCCCTTCCCCAAACAGCAGTGTAGTATTTCTTTGACCTTTCCTATCCTTGTGTATAGGTTAGATCTTGTTTTATCAAATTTGACAATCTCTGCCTTAAATTCTTTTTTTCTTATTTAAGAGAGAGAGAGACAGACTATACAGACATATATCCTGCACTCTGGTTCTCTTTGTAAGTGACTGGGGCTGGGTTGGGACAAGAACTAGCAGCTGTGAATTCAATCCAAGTCTCCCACATGGGTAGCAGGAACCCAATTACTTGAGCCATAACTGCCACCTTCCAGGATCTACTTTGGCAGGAAGCTGGAATGAGGATCCAGAGCCAGGAAAATCAAACTCAGCACTCTGATGTGGGACATGGGTGCTTAACTGCTAAGCTAAATGTCTGGTCCCAAGAGTCTCTCCCTATTAATTGGTGTTTTGACTACCTACATTAAATGTTATTGGTTTGGTTAAGTTGAGTCTGTTATCTTGCTATGTATTTTGTATTAGTCCATGTTTACTTTATTACATTTCCCTTTCTTTTGGATGCTATTATTTAAAATTCCATCCCTCCCCCTTTGTGTATTAGCTGTAACTCTTTGTTTTCTTTTTTTTTCCCAAAGAAATCTATTATTTAAGGAATACAAACTTCATGCATTTACTAAGTGCAACTTTAGGAACACAGTGATTCTTCCCACTGGCTCGCCTCCCCACCTGCACTCCCACCTCTCATCTTCTTCCCTCTTCTATTCCCAGTCTTATTTTATACTAAATTCTATTTTCAACTCACTTTATACACTGAAGATTATTTATAGTAATCAAAGAGTTCAATAATTGGTATGAAAAAAGAAAAAACAAAAAGAAAAAAACCCTGTTTCTCAACAGTCAAGACAAGGGCTGTTCAAAAGCATTCCATCTCGAAATTAATTTCACTTTTTTTTTTGAGAAACTTAATTCACTTAAAGAAGCACCCAAAAATGATACATCTTTTGGGAGCACTAAGACATAACTGCAGTTTATGAGACATAAGAATAGCCTCCACTTAATATACTAAAAGAAAGTAAATATTTGGGAATAAGCTTAATCATTAATTAAAGAAGCACCAAGGAAACAAACATGGAGTTGGACACTTTGGTGTAACTGAAACTTATAAGATATAATAATACCTTCCACTTAATACACTAAAATGGAATAAATCTTTGAAAACAGGTTTTACTTCTAACTCTCCTAATCTAACTCTTTGAGAGCATAGGTCCTGCATGAGAAGTTAGTGCACAGTGACTCTTGTTAATTTAACAATTAACACTCTTATGTATGACATCAGTGATCACCTGAGGCTCTTGCCTAGGCTATGGAAGCCTTTTGAATTCACAAGCCCCATCAATATTTAGACAAGGCCATAAGCTAAGTGGAAGATCTCTCCTCTCTTCAGAGAAAAGTACACCCTTCTTTGATGACCACTTCTTTCCACTAGGATCTCACCCATAGAGGTCCTTCTAGTAGGACAATTTTGGGTCTTGACTTTCCATACCTGAAATGCTCATTCTAGTAGAGAGTGAGAATTCTTGTCCCACATCCACACCATCACTTGTATTGATAATCTTATAACATTTTAGCCTATCTTTGGAATAGTAGTTTCTCATTCTGGTATTTATTTGGTAATTCTTTCATAACTTTTTTCCAAACATTAATTTTCAATGTTTCTATATTCTTTCTTTCAGATTTTGTATTAGACACAGCACTCATATATACTCAACTACATCTGAGTCACCCACCCAAGTCTAGGCTATTCAGTAGACCTCAAGGAGGTAGAGCCAGCCACCACCTGAGGAACAGTACCAATTGCAGACTCACTGACCATCAGAGCCTGGACAAAGCTGCCACCAACAGTGGAGTGCCCCTGGTGACACAGCAAGCCTAAAAGGGATTATTACCTTATTTGCAAAAAACCTTAACTGGTGGATCCTGCTACCTCCTAGAGACAGCAACTCAGATTTTCAAAGGTGGACTTTTCTTCCATCCTGAACCATCTTGACTTAGCTAAACATTGAAAATTGGCTGCTTATTAAATTGAAACTATGAAGTCTAAGGCCCATCGTGCTCAGAATCCAAATTGCAGCATAATGGTATTTCATCCAACCAAAGAAGAGTTTAGTGATTTTGATAACTATATTGCTTACATGGAATCTCAGGGTGCACACCGGGGAGGCCTGGCCAAGGTCATCCCACCCAAGGAGTGGAGGGCCAGACAGACCTATGATGACATCGATGACATCTTAATAACTCGCCCCCTCCAGCAGGTGGCCTATGGCGGGGCAGGTGTCTTTACTCAATTCCATAAAAAGAACAAAGCCATGACTCTGAGCGAGTATCGCCAACTTGCCAACAGCACAAAATACCAGACCCCACCGCACCTGAATTTTGAAGATTTAGAGCGAAAATACTGGAAAAACCGTCTCTACGATGCCCCAATCTATGGTGCTGATATCAGCGGCTCTCTGTTTGATGAAAACACGGCACACTGGAACCTCAGGCGCCTGGGCACCATTCAGGACCTGTTGGAGCAGGAATGTGGTGTCGTCATCGAGGGCGTCAACACGCCCTACCTGTACTTTGGCATGTGGAAGACCACGTTCGCCTGGCACACGGAGGACATGGACCTGTACAGCATCAACTACCTGCACTTCGGGGAGCCCAAGACGTGGTACGCGGTGCCCCCGGAGCACGGGCGGCGCCTGGAGCGCCTGGCCGGGCAGCTGTTCCCGGGCAGTTCCCGCAGCTGCCAGGCCTTCCTGCGGCACAAGGTGGCCCTCATCTCGCCCAGCGTCCTGCGGCAGAACGGCATCCCCTTCCGCCGCATCACTCAGCAGGCTGGCGAGTTCATGGTGACCTTTCCTTACGGCTACCACGCGGGGTTCAACCACGGCTTCAACTGCGCCGAAGCCATCAATTTCGCCACCCCGCGCTGGATCGAGTATGGCAAAGTGGCCTCCCAGTGCAGCTGCGGGGAGGCCAGGGTCACCTTTTCCATGGATGCCTTCGTTCGTATCCTGCAACCCGAGCGCTACGAGCTGTGGAAGTGCGGCCAAGACCGGAAGGCCGTGGACCACACGGAGCCTACGGCACGCACCAGCCCAGAGCTGACCAGGTGGAAGCAGGATCGCAGGCTCTGGAGGGCAGCCCGAGGCTTGGCCCCCAAACTCGCTAGGTCCCTGGCTGCAGGTGATGGTACTAGCTGCAAGGCTCCCAAGCGCCTACGGGCTGCCAGGGAATCTACAGCACAGCCAGGGGGCGTTGCCCACAGTTCCCGGAAACCTCACGCAGCCCCGCGGACTTCCCTGGGTCCCTGTGCCCCAGAGGTCCTCTCAACTGTCACACGTGGCTGTCGGCGTCGCTCTAGGGAACTGGGGGTGCAGGAGCCAAGCCTCCAATCTCCAGCAAAGAGGCGCCTCTCAGTCAGAACAGGGCGCACAGCTGCGCGCTCCAAGCCTCAGTCCTCACCTGAGCGTGGTATCTTGATGGTCAATCCTGCACCAAGCCTGGGGCCGCAGCTCCCCGCTTAGGCTTCCGGAAGCTGCTTGGGCCCTTCATACTCCCCTGCTCAGCTGCATGGAGGTTTGCTGACTGTCACTTTTACGGGGCAGAGTGCTGAATGAGTTTGCATTAACGGGTCCTGCAGAGAACGCCCCCGTGTTGGTGTACCCTGAAGCAGCACTGCTGAGTGCTGGTAGTTGCCAAATTGACCATCCGTGTTCTTCTATTCAGACCCTGGAATGCCTTGGGACTTTGATAACTTCAGTCTCTCTAGTTGAGGTTTCATCCGCTGGCCATTGCTGTGTCTCTGCGAATCGGGTTCTGCCAAGGTTTCTGGAATCTCTCCTACACCCATCCCCCACTCTCTCTTGGGCCTGAGTGGAGGCTGCTCTGCTTCCAAAGAATTCTGGACTTTGGTTTTCCTTCCACTTCTCCTCTACCCCCATCATCCTCAACCATTTCTTGAAAAATGAAGCAGTTTTGAATTAGGTTCATAGAGTCACAGAAAGAAACGGATGACCTAAGTTATGGTTGTATTTAAAATGCACTGTCATCAGTATTCATTCACAAATATTAAAGATAACCGAATGGTAAACTCTGCCTTTGTTTCTAATATTTTACTTTCAAACAGCAGGGGGAGGAAGGGTTATTCTTTTATTCATCTTAATGATTTCAAAACATTAAAGGCAAAAGTGTTCATGGGCTAATTACAGTGTGAGGTGATGATGAGTGGGTTTGTTGGGATCTGGCTGGCTGGTGCCACTGGGGAAGTTTGGTTTGCAGCTATGCTTTGGGATAACTTGGTAGTTGGTAGTTCCCCAGATCTTCACTTCTTTTGTAAGACATACATAAATTCCCCACTATCAATTCATTTACTCATAACAATATGCAAGTCTATAAATAAATGAGCAGGATTATATCAACTAGTATTATACACTGTGAAGAACCTAAAGCAAGGTAGAATGGAGGAGAAGGCCAGGGCTGGCCCTGGTCCCTGGCCAAGCAAGGGTTCACAGAGCAGAGTTTTCCATTTGCAGGGACCAGCAAGTACCATAAACTCAACATGGGGCTTTGGGGTTTTGCTTTTCAAGGAATGGAATAGAAGTCCATTTGCTTCTGGTGCCTGAAGAGGAAGGAGAAGGGGAGGGGGGACAAAGCAGGGAGGGCCTTGCATCTCATGTTAAGGATCTGAATTTTTTTTTCTTTTTTAAAGTTTTTTTTTTTTTTTTTTAATTTATGTGAAAGAGTTAGAGAGAGGAGAGGCAGAGAGAGAGAGAGGTCTTCTATCTGATGGTTCACTCCCTAATTGGCTGCAATGGCTGGACCTGTGCTGATCTGAAGCCAGGAGCCAGGAGCTTCACCGGGTCTCCCACGTGGGTGCAGGGGCCCAAGGACTTGGGCTGTCTTCTACTGCTTTCCCAGGCCATAGCAGAGAGCTGGATCGGAAGTGGAGCAGCCGGGTCTCAAACTGGCACCCATATGGGATACCAGCGCTTCAGGCCAGGGCGTTAACCTGCTGCACCGCAGCACCAGCCCCAAGGATCTGAATTTTTTCAACTTCAAATAAGAAGGCACTGAGGCCAGCGCCGCGGCTCAATAGGCTAATCCTCCACCTAGCAGCACCGGCACACCGGGTTCTAGCCCCAGTCCGGGCGCCGGATTCTTTCCCGGTTGCCCCTCTTCCAGGCCAGCTCTCTGCTGTGGCCTGGGAAGGCAGTGGAGGATGGCCCAAGTGCTTGGGCCCTGCACACCACGGGAGACCAGGAGAAGCACCTGGCTCCTGCCTTCGGATCAGCGCAGTACACTGGCTGCAGTGCACCAGCCGTGGTGGCCATTGGAGGGTGAACCAATGGCAAAGGAAGACTTTTCTCTCTGTCTCTCTCTCTCACTATCCACTCTGCCTGTTAAAAAAAAAAAAAAAGTACTGATGAGGCTGGTGCTGTGGCGGCATCCCACATAGGCACCAGTTTCAGTCCCGGCTACTCCACTTCTGATCCAGCTCTCTGCTATGGCTTAGGAAAGCAGTAGAAGATGGTCCAAGTCCTTGGGCCCCTGCACCCATGTGGGAGACCCAGAAGAAGCTCCTGGCTCCTGCCTTCGGATTAGTGCAGCTCTGGCCATTGCAGCCTTCTGGGGAGTGAACCAGTGGATGGTAGACTTTCTCTCTCTCTCTCTCTGCCTCTCTGTAACTCTGCCTTTCAAATAAATAATAAATCTTAAAAAAAAAAAAAAAGAAGGCACTGGAAGTTGAAAACCACAGTTGACATGATGTCATTTACGTATTCAAACCATCAGCACAAATCTTCGGAGAATTGGGGGCAGAAAAAGCATAGCATCTAATATCGATGAGAATGATAGCTATTTAGACAAGGTATGCACCTCTGAAATGCACAAAGTGAAGAAATGCGGAATATATTTTGGGAAATGGAAAATGTCACTTTGGGTACAGAAAGACCTGTTTCAGAGGAGCAAGCCACTCCTCTTCTTGGAAACACCTTTCTTTTCTCCCCCTACATAATTATGGTAGCTCTGCAAGTCAAAGCACGAGGTAAAACCAAAAGCAGGACTAAGGGAAATGAGTTCTGAATGAGGAGGGGCATAAACCTTTGTCTTCCCCTCTGTGCACAAGGCTAGGCAGCTTTGCTTTTTGTAATACAAGTGATAGGATCTTATTGTTTGGATCCTGGAGGCTGAGAGACTGATCTCAAGAGACTCCAGGCACAGAGGAGGGTGAGGGTGTTGACTCAGAGAACGGTTAAGTCAATATTGAGATGGTGGAATGACAAGATGGAGCACGCAGGATTCACTTGGAAGGGAGATGTCCTGGAGAGCTGCTGCACCCACAGCAGATTTGGATGAGCAAGAAGTCAACTTTTATGTGATAAGACCTTGAGCCTCTTTGTCCTTTCTTAAAGCCCTAATGCCCCAGGAGTGCAGGAGGCAGATAGCCTTCAGCTTGCCAGCACCTTTGGCTGTGGGAGCTGCCTCACCCAAGGTCATCCCTCTTCCCAGCTTGGTGCACTCCGGGTCACAGCTCCTTGCTGGAACATAAAAGCATGGCTGTCTCCGCGCAATTCAGGACAACTTCCAAGGCCACTCATCCCCAGAGCTCCCTGCAGGATTGCAGAGACTGTCTTTGGAACTGCACCGCAGCTCCACTGTTCCCTCTGCTCAAACCTGCTTCCCTCTCCTCCCTCCTTCCCTCAGATGAGGGCCGTAAGGGCGATTCCTACCAATGACACTATAGTCTTTCTTTGTGTGGTTATTCAGTGATCTGGGGAGATAGAAATGGACAGATGTTAATCTCAGCTTCCAAGAACTACTGTTGTTTTTCTGGATGAAAGCATGCTCCTTTGCATACTAGAAGTCACAGGACAAGAAGCAAGCCTTTGGTGTGATAGACCCCAGTTTTCTCTGTGGGTTTCTGGAACCACATATTCTCTGAGAAGAACAGTGCCACATTCAGAGCAATTGACATTCACATTGCTTATGGGATCATAGAATCATGTTGAAATAGTTGAAAACTATTTGTCAGAGTCTTGTGAACTTAAGCATACAACTATCCATAAGCAATTCTATTCTTAGATATTTACACAATTCATAACAATTTAGACGTCTGAACAATCCATATATCACTAAAAAGAGTGGAAAATTGTAACTATTATTCATCAATTGAAAGATACTAGTACCATTGCTGGTTCACTCCCCAAATGGCCATATCAGCCCAGCGCCAGGCCCGGCCTAATAGGAGCCAGGAGCTTCTTCCCAGTCTCCGTGTGGGTGCAGGGGCACAAGGATTTGGGCCATCCTCCTCTGCCTTCCCAGGAGCAATAGCAGGGAGCTGATCGAAAGTGGAGCAGTTTAACCTGCTGTAACACACTGCTGGTCCCTACACTTTAGATTTACATAAGTTATGACTATATAAATGGACAATCGCATTAGAACAACCTCCCCACAAACACACACATACACAATTTCCCATATGACTGAAAATAAAAGAACTGGTATCGATGAATTCTTATTAACTAAAGGCAACAATTGATCCTGATTCTCTTAATTTTTCCTTAATGTCCTTTTTCTGTTCCAGGATATCATACTACATTACATGCGGTTTTTATGTCTCCCTAGATTTCTCTCAGCTCTGATAGCTTCTCGGATTTTCTCTCTTTTTAAGGAAAGACTTATTCAGAAACCTGACAGTTTTGGGGAGTGAAGGGAAGCACTATTGCAGGACGCCCCTCTGATGGAACCTGCTTCCGTGCTATGTCACAGCGCCAGCCCTGAAGAGTACATTTTTAATCCCATGGTGTTAAGGGTGTGTCTTCTCAACCAGATTTGTGCTTCTTGTTAAGGGTGTGTCTGTCAACCTGATGTATGACTGGGGAGAGAAACACAATGACTTACTTGGAACTCTGAAACAAGAGACATTTGTCTCATCCACAGTTTGTTTCTTTATTCAGTATTTATGTATTTCAGTATGAACTCATAGATATTGATTTTGTCCTTTACATTTTACCTCACTCATTCAAATTCTGACAACCAGGAGCCATTTCCTTGGTTCCTATATATTTTGTTGCTTTTCTTTTTTCTTTTAATAGTATTATTACTTTTATTCACAGCTCTACTGAGCAGTATTTAAGAAATAGTGTTGGGGAAAAAATTACCACAATGATTGGAGATTTGTTCGTTTTAGCTTGAAACAGATTTTCAGCGTCTCAGTGCTGTGTGGTTAGGTGCCTAACATGAAATGCTTTATCCCTATTCCTTTTAAAAAGAAAGATTTTTGGTATAGTCACATACACAACTTCTATTTATTAAATGGTGTTCTTTTAATTTATTTGAAAGGCAGAGTGACCGAGAGAGGGGAAGAAACAGAGCAAAGAGGAGATCTTCCAGGGAGGCTAGCAGGGAGCTGCACTGGAAACAGAGCAGCCAGGAGTCCCGCACAGCCGTGGGCTGCTGGAGCCCTAAGTGGAGGCAACACAGCCTCGGCTCCACCTTCTTCACTTTAGTCCTTTCCTACTGAACTCACTTGAATCCTTTCTACCGAATGCGTCTTTTTCTTAACTATGAAGGATCTTCTAAAAGTTGCTAGAAATGTATTAAGAGGCTGGCGCCGAGGCTCACTTGGCTAATCCTCTGCCTGTGGTGCTGGCAGCCCCGGTTCTAGTCCCAATTGGGGCGCTGGATTCTGTCCCAGTTGCTCATCTTCCAGTCCAGCTCTCTGCTGTGGCCCAGGAAGGCAATGGAGGATGGCCCAGGTCCTTGGGCCCTGCACCCACATGGGAGACCAGGAGGAGGCACCTGGCTCCTGGCTTGGGATCGGCACAATGTGCCAGCCGCAACGGGATGGCCATGGCAGCCATTTGAGAGGTGAAACAACAGAAGGAAGACCTTTCTCTCTCTCTCTGTCTCTCTCTCACTGTCTAACTCTGCCTGCCTGCGAAAAAAAAAAAAAAAGAAAGAAAAACTATGTTTCTATATCAATTTTTAACACTAAAATAATTGTATTTTAAAGAAAGGAATTTTGCAAAAACTTTGAAAAGGACTTTTGTGTAAAATGTCCCCTTAGGGGCCTGTAGGGTGAGAGAAAGGATTAGTTCACACCCTACAGGGCTGACCTCCCATAGTGCATGTTCTGGCCACTCCCCTTCCACTCCAGCTTTCTGCCACTGCACCTGGGAAAGCTGTGGGAATGACCCAAGTACTCCAGCCCCTGCCCCTCTTGGGGAGACCAGGATGGAATTCCTGGCTCCTGGGCTCAGCCTGGCCCAGCCCTGCCTGTGGCTCCCAGCTGGGGAGGGAGCCAGCAGATGCAAGACAGGTTGCTGTCACTCTTCCTTCCCAATGAAGCTTTTCACAAAGTACCCGCTCCATTCGTTTGATATTCGTGTTGCTCCCTGGGATTTCTTTGGTTGTATCTGTCAAGGTTGCCTGTCCCCAACACTTGATTTTCAACTCTGATGTTCCTTTGAGTTTGGCTACAAATGTCAACGCAAAGGGTGGGGCAAAATGAAGCTGGGCTGTCAGACAGAAACCCAGCTCTGGGATTTCCTGAGCTGAGGGCTGATTGGATTAGAACCTTGCCCAGGTATAAAGCCGGAAGGAAGCGCGGAGAGATGGAGCCTCCTTGCGACTGCAGCGGCCACGGGAAACCACCTCTCTCTGAGTCCTAGAGTGTGTTCACCTGGATCAGGATTTCATCCACGGCAGGTAGCTCAATTTCTTATTCTGTTAGACCGTATTTGATACCTGTGCTTTTGAGAAAGTCCTTATGCTAAAAGTGTTGAAGACTCAATTTCAACTTTAAAAATGCCTTTGGGAGACGTTTAGCATTGCCATATTTTATCCTAATATGCTTTATATGCATTTTCTTATTTTCTTGTAAAGAGTTACTCCTCTGTGGTTCCTTTTTTGTACCAAGAATAATCTTCGATTCTTGTCATCAGCCGTGTTAGTTGTACTGTCGATAATCATTGCTTCTGTTTATTGTTTTTGGAAACTTACTTTTGCTTTGACACTAATTCATTGACACGCTTGTGGAGTACCTAACTCACTATTTCCAAGCTTGTTTTTCTTCACCCAGTGGCCCCCTCCTTTAGACGCGTGCTTATTTAAGCTTCAAATCTGACAGGAACATCGCCTTTGCAATTCTGTTTGGCTTGATGGTACCTCAGTGGTGATTTGCACCACTTACGATAAAGTATTTTTCGTTCTTTTTTTATCTTTTTAAGATTTATTTAATTACTTGAGAGGCAGAGTTACATACAGACAGAGAGGATGGACACAGAGAGAGGTCTTCTATCTGCTCCTTCACTCCCCAAAAGGCTACAACTGCGGAGTTGGGCCGATGGGAAGCCAAGAGCTAGGAGCTTTGCTCCTGCCTTCCCACACAGGGATGCAGGGGCCCAAGCCTTTGTGCCGTCTTCTGCTATTTCCCAGGCCATCGGAGGGAACTGGATTGGAAGTGGAGCGGTTCTCGAACCGGCGCCCATAAGTGTTGCCAGCAGGCGGGATACTTAACCCGCTCTACAGCTCGGGCCTCTCTCTCTCTCTCTCTCTCTCTCTCTCTCTCTCTCTCTATCATCTATCAATCTTTTTAACTGACTTTGCTTTATCGAAGGAGAAGAAAGTGGCGGGAAGAGGCACGGCTAGGGGTCGGGAGGTGACAGCGCTGAGCAAGACCTGGGCTGAGGACCTCATACGGGGGCGGTGGAGGGAACACCTGGTGCGGGCGAAGGGTTCCGCAGTGGGCGCCGTGGGGTGGGAGAAGGTCGTGGGGCCGGGCAGGTCAGGGCGCTGCGGCCCTAGCAGGAACAGCTGGAGCTGCGCCCTGCCAGCCATGGCAGCCAAGGCCCGCGGCATTGTTGCGACCGCCAGGGGGCAGCAGGGAGCAGTCTGTGTAGGGCTCCAGACTTGGAGGAGGAAGGACTTGGGCGTGTAGCACTGCTCCTGCATGCCATGCACCAGGTGAGCCGGCGGCCCTCGCGCCAGCAGCGCCACGTCCTCGCCGCTGTGCGTCTGCCCACGGCTGCCAGCTGCTGGTACCCGGGGGTACCTGCTCTGAGTTTCGTTCAGGTCTCGGCGGCTGCCCCCTCTCAGAGCTTAGCCCAGATGGTTGCCCTCCAGGATGGAGGTGTAGTTCTTGCCGTCCAAGGCCTTGCTCAGAGCCAGCGCAAAGATGGAGCTGCCCCTCATGTGTAGCCCCCAAAGGAGAAGATGGGGGGTGGTCGGGGGTGACTGGGGTCAGCGTGTCCCGCTCGCTGGTGAGCTGGCCGCCCTCTCAATGGCAGTCTCAGTGAGCGCCTGATGAGCTACACCCTGGTGGTGACGTGCTCGCGGAGGACCCCCTCCACAAAGAGGAAGAAACCGAGGGGGTTCGGGCTCAGCAGGTGCACGGCAGCCTTGGTCAGGATCATCAGGGAGGGGTCCTGCTGGGGCTCTCCTTCGGTCTCATATTTCATGTCTGAGGGTTCAAAGAGACCCATGAGGTGGGTCAGCCTGCAGTCCTGAGCCGCCCGCATGAGCTTGCGTGGTTCCACACACACTGGGGCCCCTGCTGCTTTGTCAGCCACTCCTCCTGCACCAGGTTCTGCCCGTCCAAGCTGGTCCCATTCTGGCTGGAGTCACTTGGGTACTCAGGGCCTGGGGTCCCCTTAGGAAACATGTACTTGCGCCCCCGCCCAGGATCTTGTTGATGTCCGTGTTGGAGACCACGTGTGTGGCAGTGTCCTGGCAGCTCTGCTGTAGCACCGAGGCAGGCAGTGGCACCAGCACCGAGTACCAGTTGTGGTTCACAGTGAGCACCTGTGTTCTGCTGGTGAGGTGTGCTGCACCAGGTGGTGTCACCAGCACCCCACCCATTTCCCTTCTTGGCCCTGTACATCCCCGAGAGAGCACCTCGTTGCCCTGGATTGTGTTGTACTGGTCGTAACCAGGCCAATGGTCTTTACATTGGCCTTGACCACGCACAGGTAGGCTGTGGCTATGCCAGCACTCTCTGGCACCTATTTTTCACGTTGTAGGTCTTGAATGGAGCAGGTGTGGGAAGTGGCCCATGGCAGAAGGTATCTCGGGCCCCAAGTTGCCCCTCATCTGCCCCTTAAGGACCATGTGGCTGTCACTATGGAAACCCCCATCCCGGCTCCCAGGAAGAGGATGGGGTTCTTGGTGGCCTTCTGGATGGGGTGCATCTTCCTGATGGCAGCCAGGGCCTCCTTTGCCTCTTGGTTCCAGAAGTCTGGGCAGGCTGAGGCCTCAGGCTCAGGAGCGGTGACAGCAGCGGCAGCAGCCAGGTCCCCTGCTGGACTGGATGGTGTCGGTGCGGCCAGCCCAGGACACCGGGCCTCCCCACCTCCATTCTTTATTGAAGGTTAGCGTGTAGACTTCCTTGAGGACCTTCTGATGTAGTGGGGTGAGGAGCTACCAGGGATCAGGACAGACCTCAGAGACAGTGAAAGTCCTGACTGAGTCAGGACATGGGTGAGGAGCCTGCTCCACCGGGGGACTGCCCTGTGGGCCTGGGCCTGTCCACAGTGAAGTCCTGCTATTGAATTAATAAGCCTGGGACATGAACCTCTCATTTCTTCAAAAGTTCAGTGTGTGTCACTGCTTCACCTATAAATGAAGCCACTTAGAATAAAGAGCAGAGGGGCCAACGCTGCGGCTTAGGAGGTTAAGCGTCTGTGTGTGGCAAAGCAGCCCGTAGGGGCTCAGGTTCGAGTACTGGGAGCTCTATTGCCAATCCAGCTCCCTGCTGACAGCCTGGGAAAGCAGTGGAAGATGGCCCAAGTGCGTGGACCACTGCACCAACCTGGGACACCCGGAAGAAGCTCCGGTCTTTGATTTCCACTGTGACCGTTGTGGCCAATTGGGGAGTGAATAGGCAGGTGGAAGACCTCCCTCTCTGTTTCTCTCTATTTCTCTGTGTGTCTGTCATTCTGCCTGTGAAATGAATGAATCCATCTTTACTAAAGAGAGACTACGTAGAGAAGATCCTCTGGGGGAAATTCTAGGGGGACGATCTAGAACACACCTGGGGACTCAGAGTCGCCCACTTTCCTGTCTTGCAGCCATGACGCCTGAGAGCTCCGGCCCCCAGAACCCCAGCTGCCACATCATGACATTCTACCCAACCATGGAGGAGTTTATGGACTTCAACCAATTTATCGCTCAGATGGAATCTCAGGGTGCACACCGAGGAGGCCTGGCCAAGGTCATCCCACCCAAGGAGTGGAGGGCCAGACAGAGCTACGACGACATGGATGACATCTTGATAGCCCGCCCCCTCCAGCAGAAGGCCTATGGCGGGGCAGGTGTCTTCACTCAGTTCCACAGAAAGAGGAGAGCCATGACCCTGAGACAGTATCGCCAGCTGGCCACCAGCACAAAATACCAGACCCCAGCGCACCTGACTTTCGAAGAGTTGGAGCAAAAGTACTGGAAGACCCGTGTCTACGATGCCCCGATCTACGGCGCTGACATCAGCGGCTCTCTGTTTGATGAAAGCACGGCACACTGGAACCTCAGGCGCCTGGGCTCGCCTCTGGACCTGCTGGCGCAGGAGTGCGGCGTCGTCATCGAGGGCGTCAACACGCCCTACCTGTACTTTGGCATGTGGAAGACCACGTTCGCCTGGCACACGGAGGACATGGACCTGTACAGCATCAACTACCTGCACTTCGGGGAGCCCAAGACGTGGTACGCGGTGCCCCCGGAGCACGGGCGGCGCCTGGAGCGCCTGGCCGGGCAGCTGTTCCCGGGCAGTTCCCGCAGCTGCCAGGCCTTCCTGCGGCACAAGGTGGCCCTCATCTCGCCCAGCGTCCTGCGGCAGAACGGCATCCCCTTCCGCCGCGTCACTCAGCAGGCTGGCGAGTTCATGGTGACCTTTCCTTACGGCTACCACGCGGGCTTCAACCACGGCTTCAACTGCGCCGAAGCCATCAATTTCGCCACCCCGCGCTGGATCGACTATGGCAAAGTGGCCTCCCAGTGCAGCTGCGGGGAGGCCAGGGTCACCTTTGACATGGACCCCTTCGTTCGTATCCTGCAACCCGAGCGCTACGAACTGTGGAAACGCGGGCAAGACCGTGGCGCTGTGGCCCTCCCGGAGCCCATGGGCCAAACAAGCCAGGATCCACACACTAGCCGGGAGCCAGGCACCAGCCAGCCGCTTCTCACCAGCCAGGGGCCAAGCCTCAGCCAGGAGCCACGCAGCAGTGAGGAACCTCACAGCAGCCAGGAGCTTCTCACCAGCCAGGGGCCAAGCCTCAGCCAGGAGCCAGGCACCAGTGAGGAGCCATGCAGCAGCCAGAAATCACACCGCTGCCTGAAGCCGCGCCCCAGCCACGCGTTGTGCACCAGCCAGGAGCTGACGGCCTGTAGGCAGGATCGCGGGCTCTGGAGGGCTGCCCTGGGCCTCAGGCAGCTTTCCTCGCCCCAGGCTAGGTCCACTGGGCCTGTGCCGGCCTCTGGTAGCACCCGTCGAGCTGCTCCTGTGGGCCCCGGATCTCAGTTGGCTCTGGGCCGCAGCAGTGATGTCACACTGCACACTGACCTTCGCAGGTCCAGGCAGCCCGACCTGGCCTGGTTACCGACTCCAGCTCTGTCTGCCGAGGCTGTGTGCCTGTCAGCTGCTAGACCTGGTCATGGTAGTGGTCGGCGTCCTCGGCCACTGCAAGCTGAGGAGCCCAGCCTGGAGGTTCCACCCAAGAGGCGGCTGTTGTCCCCCTCTGCACACACCGATGCTGGCGCCGAGGCTCCGCCCCTGCCCAGTGATGGAGATTTGGAGGTCAACACTAAGTAGAGTCCTGAGTGCCCATTTCCTGCCAAGGCTTCGGGATGTTGCTGCGCCCCGGATCTTCAACCCTTGGGGCCCCCGCTGGATCCCCATGCCCCGATGCACCCGGGCCCCTGCCTGCTCTCCTTGGACAGCATCACCGTGGGTCTCCCTGACGTGGTGCCGCTGACTCCTCCCAGCACCAGCGTGCAGCCATTCAGAAGCTTCTGCAGGGACACTGCTGGGGACTGGGCGTCTCCTGGGAATCAGGCAGAGGATGGGGTGGTGCGCCGCACTTGCGCCTCCAGAACCTTGGCTGCGTCTGTGCTTGTCCCCGGCCCTGGTGTTCCTGATGCTAGTCCCCTCTGGCTCAAGCCACAGGGAGGTGCTTCTTGGTGGCATGAGCCAAGTTCAGCACCAGTGAACGCTCTTCAGCCCCTGAGCCCTTGACCATCTGCTCTGTGACTGTGCAGTGGCCCCTGACCCTCAGAACCTGTAAAGTTCCCAGCCACGGGAGCATTCGTCCTGGCCTGTCCCCACTGGAGACCTAGTACCTGACTGGCATTTCTGATTTCTGCCTGTTATGTATTCCTCGTGCAAAGAGAAACGAGAACTCCTTGGCGTGTTTTTCAACTTAAATTGTATATGAAGCAGAGTAGATGAAAGGTAGTCAATGATTGTATTTTTGTATTCTTGTTGCTGAAGTTGTTTGAATTGCTCAAATAAACTTCACTGAATGAATTTAGTGTAAGTTTTTTCTCTAAGCTGGTTTAAAAAGAAAATGTAGGAATAAGCTTATCCTAGCAATGCAGTCAGAACAAAAGTGATAGGATCAAGTACTCATGAATGCCAATGGCAGCTGACAAAATTCAAGCCTAGGTAGGCCTTGTTTCAAAACATACCACCACGAGGAAGCTGCATACCCTCTGAAGATGCAGACTTTTTATTTAGTTACTATTTAGTACCAAAGTCAGCATTTTACTGAAGAAGAAATACTTGATACATGTCTAGCAAAATATATAGAATTTAGAGGCATCCCTAATACAAAATGAAGGTTATATGTACAGGAAGGCAGGTGGCAAAATGTATTTTGTTGTTGCAGTTGGTAGAAACGGAATAGTAGGACAACCCGGGGTGGGGAGAGTCTCGTCTTCCTTTTCTCCCCTGATCTTCACCCTAAGAGGGATTCTTGGCTGCCCAGAATTACAGCCCCAGACTCTTTAGTAAAATGCTCACGGGCATGTCGGCCATGAGGAAGCAGATGATAAGTTTATTTTTTTTTAATTTAGTTATTTGCTTGAAAGTCAGTGTTAAACAGAGAGAGAAGGAGAGGCAGAGAGAGAGAGAGGTCTTCCATCTGCTGGTTCACTCCCCAATTGGCCACAAGGGCCAGAGCTGCGCCGCTCCAAAGCCAGGAGCCAGGAGACTCTTCCAGGTCTCCCACGGCTACGCAGGGGCCCAAGCACTTGGGCCATCTTCACTGCTTTCCCAGGCCACAGCAGAGAGCAGGATTGGAAGTTTAGCACCCTGGACTCAATCGGCGCCCATATGGGATGCTTGCAGGACTGGCAGTGGCTTTTCCCTGCTATGCCACAGCAGTCTCCCTGCATATGCAAATCGGAATGACATACCACTACACTCTCACTCGATTGGACAACACTCAAAAGTTGATACTCATCCAGAGCTTGACAAAGTGAAAAGCGTAAATTGTCCTCCTAGGCAGAGAGTGTTTCAACTGATACAAACTTGGGCAAAACAGTTTGAATGGTCAAGTGTGCATTCACATACACGTTTTCCAAGATGTGTCCTTCTCTTTTTGAAAGATGTATTCATGTATTCGAAAGGCAGAGTTAGAGAGAGGCAGTGATCCTCTGGTTCACTCCCTAATGGCCTCAACCTCCAGAGCTGAGACGATCCTATGCCAGGATCCAGGAGCCAGGAGCCAGGAGCTGCTTCTGCGTCTCCCATGTGGGTGCAGTCCTGGGACCATCCTCTGTGGCATACCCAGGTAAAATAACAGGGAGCTGGACCTGATGAGGAGTCGCCTGGACTGGAACTAGCATCCATGTGGGATGTTGGCCCCATAGGTCCTAGACATCGGCTTTACCCGCTGTGCCACAGCGCCGGCCCCTTCCACAGAGCTTTGAAGTACACTTGAATGAGGCTGCTGCCAGCACATGACATGCTGGTTGACAATACACAGTTTTATGAATAGAATGAGCACACTGACATTGAATGAAAAATGAATACATACATTAGAAATAGTTGTTTATCGTCAAGTACTGCATGCATAAGACACTATTTAATTGCGTTTTAAAAATTTAGCAGATGTATAAAATTGTACATATTAATGGGATGCCATGTGATATCTTAATGCATGTGTATATTGTGTAATAGCCAATCATAGGACTGGTGCTATGGCCTAGCGGGCAACACCACCACCTGCAATGGCAGCATCCCATATGGGTTCCAGTTTGAGTCCCGACTGCTCCACTTCTGATCCAGCTCTCTGCTTGGCCTGGGAATGCAGTGGAAGATGGCCCAAATCCTTGGGTCCCAGCACCCATGTGGGAGACCTGGAAGAATCTCCTGGCTCCTGGCCTTGAGTGGGTTTATTTCTAGCCATTGGAGCCCTCTGCAGAGTGAACCAGCTCATGGAAAAACCTCTTTCTGTCTCTTCCTCTCTGTAACTCTGCCTTTCAAAAAATAAATCGTTAAAGCAAATCCAATCATGATGCATACATCTATCTCCTGCAGCATTTCACATTTCATTTTGATCTGATTTCCACATGCCTATCTTCTTTGTCCTTCTTTTTATAGAGAAATATACTAGATATTGTCTATAGTCTTTCTACTCTCAACAAAACACTACAACTTCTTTATTCCTACCTGGCTGTAAGTTAGTACCTGTTCTTCATACTACTTTTTTCCATCCTTGTTAACTTTTATTGAGCTGTCAGGCAGAGAGACAGAATAAGAGTGAGCCCTCCCCACCCTCTTTTTGTTTGTTTGTTTGTTTGTTTGTTTTTTTGGATTCATTTTTTATTGGAAAGGCAGAGTTACTGAGAGAGAGGAGAGAGACAAGGATCTTCCATCTGCTATTCCACTCCCCAAGTGGCTGCAACAGGCCGGCCTGGAGCCAGGAGCCAGGAGCTTCTCCGGGGTCTCCCATGTGGGTGCAGGGGCCCAAGGATTTGATCCTTTCCCTGCTGCTTTCCCAGGTGTATTATCAGAGAGATAGGTCAGAGTGGAGCTACCAGGACTTCCAGTGCTCTAATACGGAATGCCAGCCTTACAGAGCATGGGTGGACGCCCTGGGCCACGATGGGAACCCAGTGAACCAGAATTTCAGGGGATCA
This sequence comes from Oryctolagus cuniculus, assembly GCF_964237555.1. Classification (NCBI taxonomy): domain Eukaryota; kingdom Metazoa; phylum Chordata; class Mammalia; order Lagomorpha; family Leporidae; genus Oryctolagus; species Oryctolagus cuniculus. The sequence goes on from NC_091432.1 coordinate 86,256,640, forward strand.
TAAACAGCTTGCCCCTGATACGGCATGTTTCATTTCTTGGCCCTGAATATCTGCTTTTGCAATCAAGGTTTTAGATCAGCAGCAAGTGACACGTTTTCTGTTGTGTTTTCCCTTATGGCATAAAACATTAAAATGATGATTTTCTATCAGAAAGCACTTCTTGGTTGAGTATCTCATTTGTTTATGCATAGAGCGAACAAACTTTAAGTACATGTCATTCTTAGATTTCCATATTGGAATCTTGGTCTTGTTGTTAAAAGGATTAAAATCCTTTTTGTTAGGCCCTTTTCTAATTGATTGGTTTTTAAGATAATTTTATGAGTATGTATTTCTATCAGATTACTTATTTTCATTGCTCTATGTAGCAGTTTCTGAAGAAATGGTGTTGGAAAAAACACCTGCCAGGATGATTGGAAACTGAGGTGTTTCAGCTTGAAATCAGTTTTCAGAGTCTCAGTGCTGTGTGGTTAGCTGCATAACATAATCAGTTTTTTTTATTTTTCTTTTTTTTTTTTTAAAGGTTTTTGGTATGTAGTCACATACACAACTTCTATTTATTAAGTGGTGTTCTTTTAATTTATTTGAAAGGCAGAGTGACCGAGAGAGGGGAAGAAACAGAGCAAAGAGGAGATCTTCCAGGGAGGCTAGCAGGGAGCTGCACTGGAAACAGAGCAGCCAGGAGTCCCGCACAGCTGTGGGCTGCTGGAGCCCTAAGTGGAGGCAACACAGCCTCGGCTCCACCTTCTTCACTTTAGTCCTTTCCTACTGAACTCACTTGAATCCTTTCTACCGAATGCGTCTTTTTCTTAACTATGAAGGATCTTCTAAAAGTTGCTAGAAATGTATTAAGAGGCTGGCGCCGAGGCTCACTTGGCTAATCCTCTGCCTGTGGTGCTGGCAGCCCCGGTTCTAGTCCCAATTGGGGCGCTGGATTCTGTCCCAGTTGCTCATCTTCCAGTCCAGCTCTCTGCTGTGGCCCAGGAAGGCAATGGAGGATGGCCCAGGTCCTTGGGCCCTGCACCCACATGGGAGACCAGGAGGAGGCACCTGGCTCCTGGCTTGGGATCGGCACAATGTGCCAGCCGCAACGGGATGGCCATGGCAGCCATTTGAGAGGTGAAACAACAGAAGGAAGACCTTTCTCTCTCTCTCTGTCTCTCTCTCACTGTCTAACTCTGCCTGCCTGCGAAAAAAAAAAAAAAAGAAAGAAAAACTATGTTTCTATATCAATTTTTAACACTAAAATAATTGTATTTTAAAGAAAGGAATTTTGCAAAAACTTTGAAAAGGACTTTTGTGTAAAATGTCCCCTTAGGGGCCTGTAGGGTGAGAGAAAGGATTAGTTCACACCCTACAGGGCTGACCTCCCATAGTGCATGTTCTGGCCACTCCCCTTCCACTCCAGCTTTCTGCCACTGCACCTGGGAAAGCTGTGGGAATGGCCCAAGTACTCCAGCCCCTGCCCCTCTTGGGGGAGACCAGGATGGAATTCCTGGCTCCTGGGCTCAGCCTGGCCCAGCCCTGCCTGTGGCTCCCAGCTGGGGAGGGAGCCAGCAGATGCAAGACAGGTTGCTGTCACTCTTCCTTCCCAATGAAGCTTTTCACAAAGTACCCGCTCCATTCGTTTGATATTCGTGTTGCTCCCTGGGATTTCTTTGGTTGTATCTGTCAAGGTTGTCTGTCCCCAACACTTGATTTTCCACTCTGATGTTCCTTTGAGTTTGGCTACAAATGTCAATGCAAAGGGTGGGGCAAAATGAAGCTGGCTGTCAGACAGAAACCCAGCTCTGGGATTTCCTGAGCTGAGGGCTGATTGGATTAGAACCTTGCCCAGGTATAAAGCCAGAAGGAAGCGCGGAGAGATGGAGCCTCCTTGCGACTGCAGCGGCCACGGGAAACCACCTCTCTCTGAGTCCTAGAGTGTGTTCACCTGGATCAGGATTTCATCCACGGCAGGTAGCTCAATTTCTTATTCTGTTGGACGATATTTGGTGCCTGTGCTTTTGAGAAAGTCCTTATGCTAAAAGTGTTGAAGACTCAATTTCAACTTTAAAAATGCCTTTGGGAGACGTTTAGCATTGCCATATTTTATCCTAATATGCTTTATATGCATTTTCTTATTTTCTTGTAAAGAGTTACTCCTCTGTGGTTCCTTTTTTGTACCAAGAATAATCTTCGATTCTTGTCATCAGCCGTGTTAGTTGTACTGTCGATAATCATTGCTTCTGTTTATTGTTTTTGGAAACTTACTTTTGCTTTGACACCAATTCATTGACACGCTTGTGGAGTACCTAACTCACTATTTCCAAGCTTGTTTTTCTTCACCCAGTGGCCCCCTCCTTTAGACGCGTGCTTATTTAAGCTTCAAATCTGACAGGAACATCGCCTTTGCAATTCTGTTTGGCTTGATGGTACCTCAGTGGTGATTTGCACCACTTACGATAAAGTATTTTTCGTTCTTTTTTTATCTTTTTAAGATTTATTTAATTACTCGAGAGGCAGAGTTACATACAGACAGAGAGGATGGACACAGAGAGAGGTCTTCTATCTGCTCCTTCACTCCCCAAAAGGCTACAACTGCGGAGTTGGGCCGATGGGAAGCCAAGAGCTAGGAGCTTTGCTCCTGCCTTCCCACACAGGGATGCAGGGGCCCAAGCCTTTGTGCCGTCTTCTGCTATTTCCCAGGCCATCGGAGGGAACTGGATTGGAAGTGGAGCGGTTCTCGAACCGGCGCCCATAAGTGTTGCCAGCAGGCGGGATACTTAACCCGCTCTACAGCTCGGGCCTCTCTCTCTCTCTCTCTCTCTCTCTCTCTCTCTCTCTCTCTCTCATCTATCAATCTTTTTAACTGACTTTGCTTTATCGAAGGAGAAGAAAGTGGCGGGAAGAGGCACGGCTAGGGGTCGGGAGGTGACAGCGCTGAGCAAGACCTGGGCTGAGGACCTCATACGGGGGCGGTGGAGGGAACACCTGGTGCGGGCGAAGGGTTCCGCAGTGGGCGCCGTGGGGTGGGAGAAGGTCGTGGGGCCGGGCAGGTCAGGGCGCTGCGGCCCTAGCAGGAACAGCTGGAGCTGCGCCCTGCCAGCCATGGCAGCCAGGGCCCGCGGCATTGTTGCGACCGCCGGGGGGCAGCAGGGAGCAGTCTGTGTAGGGCTCCAGACTTGGAGGAGGAAGGACTTGGGCGGTGTAGCACTGCTCCTGCATGCCATGCACCAGGTGAGCCGGCGGCCCTCGCGCCAGCAGCGCCACGTCCTCGCCGCTGTGCGTCTGCCCACGGCTGCCAGCTGCTGGTACCCGGGGGTACCTGCTCTGAGTTTCGTTCAGGTCTCGGCGGCTGCCCCCTCTCAGAGCTTAGCCCAGATGGTTGCCCTCCAGGATGGAGGTGTAGTTCTTGCCGTCCAAGGCCTTGCTCAGAGCCAGCGCAAAGATGGAGCTGCCCCTCATGTGTAGCCCCCAAAGGAGAAGATGGGGGGTGGTCGGGGGTGACTGGGGTCAGCGTGTCCCGCTCGCTGGTGAGCTGGCCGCCCTCTCAATGGCAGTCTCAGTGAGCGCCTGATGAGCTACACCCTGGTGGTGACGTGCTCGCGGAGGACCGCCTCCACAAAGAGGAAGAAACCGAGGGGGTTCGGGCTCAGCAGGTGCACGGCAGCCTTGGTCAGGATCATCAGGGAGGGGTCCTGCTGGGGCTCTCCTTCGGTCTCATATTTCATGTCTGAGGGTTCAAAGAGACCCATGAGGTGGGTCAGCCTGCAGTCCTGAGCCGCCCGCATGAGCTTGCGTGGTTCCACACACACTGGGGCCCCTGCTGCTTTGTCAGCCACTCCTCCTGCACCAGGTTCTGCCCGTCCAAGCTGGTCCCATTCTGGCTGGAGTCACTTGGGTACTCAGGGCCTGGGGTCCCCTTAGGAAACATGTACTTGCGCCCCTGCCCAGGATCTTGTTGATGTCCGTGTTGGAGACCACGTGTGTGGCAGTGTCCTGGCAGCTCTGCTGCAGCACCGAGGCAGGCAGTGGCACCAGCACCGAGTACCAGTTGTGGTTCACAGTGAGCACCTGTGTTCTGCTGGTGAGGTGTGCTGCACCAGGTGGTGTCACCAGCACCCCACCCACTTCCCTTCTTGGCCCTGTACATCCCCGAGAGAGCACCTCGTTGCCCTGGATTGTGTTGTACTGGTCGTAACCAGGCCAATGGTCTTTACATTGGCCTTGACCACGCACAGGTAGGCTGTGGCTATGCCAGCACTCTCTGGCACCTATTTTTCATGTTGTAGGTCTTGGATGGAGCAGGTGTGGGAAGTGGCCCATGGCAGAAGGTATCTCGGGCCCCAAGTTGCCCCTCATCTGCCCCTTAAGGACCATGTGGCTGTCACTATGGAAACCCCCATCCCGGCTCCCAGGAAGAGGATGGGGTTCTTGGTGGCCTTCTGGATGGGGTGCATCTTCCTGATGGCAGCCAGGGCCTCCTTTGCCTCTTGGTTCCAGACGTCTGGGCAGGCTGAGGCCTCAGGCTCAGGAGCGGTGACAGCAGCGGCAGCAGCCAGGTCCCCTGCTGGACTGGATGGTGTCGGTGCGGCCAGCCCAGGACACCGGGCCTCCCCACCTCCATTCTTTATTGAAGGTTAGCGTGTAGACTTCCTTGAGGACCTTCTGACGTAGTGGGGTGAGGAGCTACCAGGGATCAGGACAGACCTCAGAGACAGTGAAAGTCCTGACTGAGTCAGGACATGGGTGAGGAGCCTGCTCCACCGGGAGACTGCCCTGTGGGCCTGGGCCTGTCCACAGTGAAGTCCTGCTATTGAATTAACAAGCCTGGGACATGAACCTCTCATTTCTTCAAAAGTTCAGTGTGTGTCACTGCTTCACCTATAAATGAAGCCACTTAGAATAAAAAGCAGAGGGGCCAACGCTGCAGCTTAGGAGGTTAAGCGTCTGTGTGTGGCAAAGCAGCCCGTAGGGGCTCAGGTTCGAGTACTGGGAGCTCTATTGCCAATCCAGCTCCCTGCTGACAGCCTGGGAAAGCAGTGGAAGATGGTCCAAGTGCGTGGACCACTGCACCAACCTGGGACACCCGGAAGAAGCTCCGGTCTTTGATTTCCACTGTGACCGTTGTGGCCATTTGGGGAGTGAATAGGCAGGTGGAAGACCTCCCTCTCTGTTTCTCTCTATTTCTCTGTGTGTCTGTCATTCTGCCTGTGAAATGAATGAATCCATCTTTACTAAAGAGAGACTACGTAGAGAAGATCCTCTGGGGGAAACTCTAGGGGGACGATCTAGAACACACCTGGGGACTCAGAGTCGCCCACTTTCCTGTCTTGCAGCCATGACGCCTGAGAGCTCCGGCCCCCAGAACCCCAGCTGCCACATCATGACATTCTACCCAACCATGGAGGAGTTTATGGACTTCAACCAATTTATCGCTCAGATGGAATCTCAGGGTGCACACCGAGGAGGCCTGGCCAAGGTCATCCCACCCAAGGAGTGGAGGGCCAGACAGAGCTACGACGACATGGATGACATCTTGATAGCCCGCCCCCTCCAGCAGAAGGCCTATGGCGGGGCAGGTGTCTTCACTCAGTTCCACAGAAAGAGGAGAGCCATGACCCTGAGACAGTATCGCCAGCTGGCCACCAGCACAAAATACCAGACCCCAGCGCACCTGACTTTCGAAGAGTTGGAGCAAAAGTACTGGAAGACCCGTGTCTACGATGCCCCGATCTACGGCGCTGGCATCAGCGGCTCTCTGTTTGATGAAAACACGGCACACTGGAACCTCAGGCGCCTGGGCTCGCCTCTGGACCTGCTGGCGCAGGAGTGCGGCGTCGTCATCGAGGGCGTCAACACGCCCTACCTGTACTTTGGCATGTGGAAGACCACGTTCGCCTGGCACACGGAGGACATGGACCTGTACAGCATCAACTACCTGCACTTCGGGGAGCCCAAGACGTGGTACGCGGTGCCCCCGGAGCACGGGCGGCGCCTGGAGCGCCTGGCTGGGCAGCTGTTCCCGGGCAGTTCCCACAGCTGCCAGGCCTTCCTGCGGCACAAGGTGGCCCTCATCTCGCCCAGCGTCCTGCGGCAGAACGGCATCCCCTTCCACCGCGTCACTCAGCAGGCTGGCGAGTTCATGGTGACCTTTCCTTACGGCTACCACGCGGGGTTCAACCACGGCTTCAACTGCGCCGAAGCCATCAATTTCGCCACCCCGCGCTGGATCGAGTATGGCAAAGTGGCCTCTCAGTGTAGTTGTGGGAAGGCCAGGGTCACCTTTGACATGGACCCCTTCGTTCGTATCCTGCAACCCGAGCGCTACGAGCTGTGGCAGAAGGCGCAAGCCCGCGTGGGTGTGCAGAAGAATCAAAATATGCGGAAGCTGACCACTGGGAGCAGGGTGCAAGCAACAGGGAGTCGCGCGCCAGGCAGAAGGCGCCGCGAGAGCCGTCGGCCTCGATGCCCTAGACAGCCTCTGGAGGAAGGTGATGGGAGTGTCCAGTCTGCCCCCGTGGGTCCTGTTTCGGTGCAATTCTTGTGTACTAGAGGCTCTGCTGGCCAGCCTGTTGCTGCTGGTGCTAGCAGCTCACAGAAGCCTGATTGGGTACCATTGGAGATCCCCGGTCTACTCAGCCCAGGTCCTCGTGCCTTAACTGGTAGACGTGGTCGTGGTCGTGGGAGTCGTTTTCAGCACTTGGAGGCTCAACAGCCTATCCTGCAGGTTCCAACCAAGACGCTGTTCTCGGGTGCTGCACACACAGCTCCTGATGCAGAGGCCCAGTCCCTGCTGGAGCATGGGGTTTTGATGGTCAACACAGCTCCCGTGACCCCTGAGCTCCAGCCTCTTTCCAAGGCTTCTGGCTGTTGCTGTGCCCCCGATCTTCAGCCCTTGGGGCCCCCATTGGATTCCGACCATCCAATGCACCCTGGCCCTTGCCTGCTCTCCTTGGACCACATTCCAGTGGATCTCCCTGACACCGTGCCGCTGACATCACCCAGTAGTACCGTACCTCGGAGAAGGTTTCCCACAGACACTGCTAGGGACTGGGCTACTCTTGGCAATGTTGTGAGGATGGATCACTCTTATGTCTCTAGGAATCTGGATGCAGCCAGTGTCCCTGACTGTGATCCCCTGGAACTAGAAACACCAGAGGGAGCAGCACCCTTGAGTCCTGAAGATATTTTTGCCATGAATGGATGCTCTTAATCTTTGGAGCCCATGGCTGCTGAAGATGTTGCCCAATGTGACACTAACCTTAGGGAGAGGAAGGTTCCAGCCATGTGGTAATTCTGGCCCAGTGCAGACCTTTTACCTCCAAGAACTAATATATTTCCACGGCTTCCCAATGCTTTCTCCTATGATGACAAGCAGGAGGGCTCCCAGTGACCACTGAGGAGAACCTCACCACCCTATAGGCTGCCAGAGTTGCTCTCAAGGACACTCAGCCCAGTCAGAACGTGGAGGTGCCTGTGCTTCCTACCATGGCATCCACCTTTTCCTAGTGTCCCCCCCCCCCCCCGCCGTGCTGTGCCTCCAGCCCCACCATCTGTTGAGCCAGCACCGGACGATGTTGAGAATCTGACTGAACCTCTTCATCTCCAAGTTGCATCTGGACTTGTAGTCGCTGACCCTGGCCTCCTCTGGCTATTGACATGACCCAGAGGGAAGTGACCTCACACTTCTGCTGCTGTGCCTCCCCCACCCTCCCACCACTGCTCAGGCAAGACTTTTAACCAGTTGAGTCTACCAACCAGTAAATCTTTTTTATTTTTTTTAACTTTATTTGAAAATGGGGTGGGGGCTGGTATCTGTCATCTGCTGGTAACTCCATCTTCCTGTCTTAGGTTCCGCTTCACCATTATCTTTCTTTTTTTTCCTTTTTCTTCTTTAATAAATGTGAATTTACGAAGTGCAACTTGTGTATTGTTGTGGCTTGCCCCCCCAACCTCCCTCCCTCCTGCGACCCTCCCCTCTCTCACTCCCTCTCCCATCCTGCCCTTCATCGAGTTTCATTTTCAATTACCTTCATATACAGAGGATCAACTCAGTATACACTAAGCAAGGATTTCAACAGGCTGCACTCACACAACCGCACAAGGTATAGGGTGTTGTTCGACTAGTAGTGTTGTCTTTAAGTTTCATTTTAAAACACATTAAGGACAGAGATCCTATGTGGGGAGCATGTACCCAGTGACTCCCATTGTTGCTTTAACAATTGGCACTCTTATTTATGACGTCAGCAATCCCCCAAAGCTCTTGCCATGAGCTGTCTAGCCTATGGAAGCCCCTTGAGTTCACCGACTCTGAACTCGTTTAGTCAAGGTCGTATCACAGTGGAGGCTCCTTCCTCCATTTGAAGAAAGGCGCATCCCTCCTTGATGGCCTGTTCCTTCTGCTGGGGTCTTGTTCACCAGGGTCTTTCATTTAGGCTATTTTTTCCACCGTGTCATGGCTTTCCATGCCTGTGAGACTCCCATGGGCCTTTTAGCCAGATTCGAATGCCCCAAGGGTTGACTGTGATGCTGGAGTGCTGTTTGGGGTGTTTGCCATTCTATGAGTCTGCTGTGTGTCCTGCTTCCCCCGCAGGATCATTCCCTCCCTTTTAATTCTATCCTTCATTATTTGCTTACACTGGTCTAATTTGTGAAATCTCTTCGACACTTACGCTATCTTTCTGATCGGTTATGTACTTATACTTTTTACCAAGTGCGCTAGCATTGGTACATGCCTCCTTGATAAGATTGAGTTGAAATCCCCTGGCACATTTCTAGTTCCACCATTGGAGGTAAGTCCGAGTGAGCATGTGCCGACCTATGTATCTCCTCCCTCTCTTATTCCCACTCCTATATTTAACAGAGATCACTTTTCTGTTAATTTTAAACGCCTAAGAATGATTGTGTGTGATTACAGAGTTCAACCAGTGGTATTAAGTAGAACAAACAGAACAACAACAACAGCAACAACAAAATACTGAAAGGAATAAAAATGTAAGTTGTTCCTCAACAGTCTAGACAAGGGCTGATCATGTCATTGTCTCTTGTAGTGTCCACTGCACTTCAATGGGTATCATTTTACATGCTCGTTTAGTTGCCATCCATCAGGGAGAACATATGATATTTGTCCCTTTTGGACTGGCTTATTTCACTCAGCATGATGTTTTCCAGCTCCCTCCATTTTGTTGTAAATGCCCAGATTTCATTGTTTTTTACTGCTGTACAGTGTTCCATAGAGTACATATCCCATAGTTTCTTTATCCAGTCATCCATTGATGGACATTTTAGGTTGCTTCCATGTCTTAGCTATTGTGAATTGAGCTGCAACAAATATTGAGGTGCAAATGGCTCTTTTGTTCTCCCCTTTAATTGCATTTGGGTAAATTCCAAGGAGTGGGATGGCTGGGTCCTGTGGTAGTGCTATATTCAGGTTTCTGAGGACTCTCCAAACTGTCTTCCATAGTGGCTTTACCAGTTTGCATTCCCTTTTCCCCCACATCCTCACCAGCATCTATTGTTGGTTGATTTCTGTATGTAAGCCAATCTAACCAGAGTGAGGTGAAACCTCATTGTGGTTTTGATCTGCATTTCTCTGATGGCTAGGGATCCTGAGCATTTTTTCATGTGTCTATTGGCCATTTGGAATTCCTCTTTTGAAAAATGTCTGTTAAGGTCCTTGTCCCATCTTTTTATTGGGTTGTTTGTTTTGATTCTATGTGTTTCTTGATCGTTTTATGGATTCTAGTTGTTAATGCTGTTGCAGTTGTGTAGTTTGCGAATAATGTCTCCCATTCTGTTGGTTGCCTCTTCACTTTCCTGTTTCCTTTGCTGTAAAGAAACTTTTCAATTTGAGGTAATCCCATTTGTTTATTTTACCTTTGATTACCCATGCCTCTCGGGTCTTCTCCAGGAATTCTTTGTTCCAATATCTTGAAGGGTTTCCCCTATGCTCTCAATTAGTTTCATGGTGTCGTGGCATATCTCTAGTTCTTTGATCCATGTTGAGTGGATTTTTGTATAAGGTGTAAGGTAGGGGTCTGGCTTCATACTTCAACATGTGGACATCCAGTTTTCCCAGCACCATTTGTTGAAGAGGCTGTCCTTGTTTCAGGGGTTGGTTTTAGGTCCTTTGTCAAATATGAGTTGGTAATAGATGTTTGGATTGATCTCCAATGTTTTTATTCTGTTCCATTGGTCTATCCATCTGTTTTTGTACCAGTACCAGGCTGTTTTGATTATAACTGCCTGTAGTATGTCTTGAAGTCTGGAATTGTGATGCCTCCAGCTTTGTTTTTATTGTATAGGATTGCTTTAGCTATTCTTGGTCCCCTGTTTCTCCATATGAATTTCAGCATTGTTTTTTCTAGGTCTTTGAAGAATGACTTTGGTATTTTGATTGGTATTGCATTGAACTTGTAAATTGCTTTTGGGAGAGTGATGAGAGAATCATTTTGATGATATTGATTCTTCCAATCCATGAGCATGGCAGGTTTTTCCATTTTTTTTGTGTCATCTTCTATTTCTTTCGTTAGTGTTTTGTAATTTTCATCATAGAGGTCTTTGACATCCTTGGTTAAATTTATTCCAAGGTACTTTATTGTTTTTGTGGCTATTGTGAATGGGATTGATCTTAGAAGTTCTTCCTCGGCCATGGCATTGTCTGTGTATACAAAGGCTGTTGATTTTTTTTTTTTTTTGAGCGTTGACTTTGTATCCTGCTACTTTAGCAAACTCTTCTATGAGTTCCAATAGTCTCTTACAGGAATTTATCGGGTCCCCTATATATAGTATCATGTCATCTGCAAATAGGGATAGTTTAACTTCCTCCTTTCCCATTTGTATCCCTTTAATTTCTTTTTCTTGCCTGATGGCCCTGGCTAACACTTCTAGGACTATATTGAATAGCAATGGTGAGAGTGGGCATCCCTGTCTGGTGTCTGTTTTCAATGTAAATGCCTCCAACTTTTCCCCATTCAATATGATGCTGGCCATTGGTTTATCATAAATTGCCTTAATGGTGTTGAGGAATGTTCCTTCTAACCCCAATTTGCTTAGGGTTTTCATCATGAAAGGGTATTGTATTTTGCCAAATGCTTTCTCTGCATCTATTTAGATAATCATATGATTTTTGTTTCTCAATTTGTAATGTGATGTATTACATTGATTGACTTTCAAATATTGAACCATCCCTGCATACCAGGGATAAATCCCACTTGGTCTGGGTGGATGATCTGTCTGATGTGCAGTTGGATTTGGTTTGCCAGAATTTTGTTGAGTATTTTTGCATCTATGTTCATCAGGGAGATAGGTCTGTAGTTTTCTTTCTCTGTTGTGTCTCTTCTGGGCTTAGGAATTAAGGTGATTTTGGCTTCATAGAAAGAATTTGGGAGGATTCCCTCCCTTTCAATTTTTTTGAATAATTTGAGAAGAACTGGGGTTAGTTGTTCTCTAAATGTCTGGTAAAATTCGGTGGTGAAGCCATCCGGTCCTGGGCTCTTCTTTTTTTGGTAGTGCGTTTATTACTGATTCAGTTTCTTCCATGGTTATGGGTCTGTTTAGATTTTCTATATCTTTACAGCTCAGTTTAGGCAGGTTGTATGTGTCCAGGAATCTATCCATTTCTTCCAGGTTCCCCAATTTGTTAGCATACATCTCTTTGTAGTGGTTTCTGATGATTCTTTTTATTTCTGTTGTGTCTGTTGTTACATTTCCATTACTATCTTTGATTTTACAGATTTGGGTCTTCTCTCTCCTTTTTTTGTTAGTTGGGCCAATGGTGTGTTGATTATGTTTATTTTTTTCAAAGAAGCAGCTTCTGGTTTTGTTGATCTTTTGTATTTTTTTTGTTTGTTTATTTCAATTCTGTTTATTTCTTCTCTAATCTTTAGTATTTCTTTCCTCCTGCTAGATTTGGGCTTGATTTGCTGCTGTTTTTCTAAATCCTTGAGGTGCATGGAGAGTTCTTTTGTTTGGTTCCTTTGCAGCTTCTTGATGTAGGCACCAATTGCTATAAACTTTCCTCTTAGCACTGCTTTTGCTGTGTCCCACAGATTTTGATTGGTTGTGTTATCATTTTTATTTGTTTCTAAAATCTTTTTATTTCTCTTTTAATTTCTTTGATGACCCACTGTTCATTCAGGGTCATGTTGTCCATTCTCCATATGTTTGCATATGGTGTAGAGATTCTTGGGTTGTTAATTTCAAGTTTCACTGTGCTATGGTCTGAGAAGCTGCATGGTATAGTTTCAATTTTTTTGAATTTGTGGAGGCTCCCTTTATGGCCTAGCATATGGTTAATCCTAGAGAACGTTCCATGTACTGGGAGAAATACGTGAATTCTGTGGCTGTGGGGTGGGAGGTTCTGAAGATATCTATTAGGTCTATTTGGTCTATGGCGTCAATTAGCTCTGTTGCTTCCTTGTTGAATTTCTGACTGGTTGATCTGTCCATTGGTGAGAGTGGGGTGTTGAGGTCCTCTGTTACTATTGTATTTGAATCTATCTCTCCCTTTAAATCCTTTAGTAATTCTTTCAGGTAGCCAGGCGCCCTGTAATTAGGTGCATATACATTTATAATAGTAACGCCTTCCTGTTGGATAGATCCTTTAATCATTATATAGTGCCCTTCACTGTCTCTTTTAATAGTTTTTATGTTAAAGTCTATTTTGTCTGATATCAGGATGGCCACACCAGCTCTTTTTTAATTTCTGTTAGCTTGGAGTATCTTTTTCCATCCTTTCACTTTCAGTCTGCGTACATCTTTGCTGATAATGTGTGTCTCCTGAAGGCAGCATATAGATGGATTCTCTTTCTTGTTCCAATCAGCTAGTCTGTGTCTCTTGGTAGTAAAATTAAGACCATTCACATTCAGTGTGATTACTGTTAAGTACTGTCTTTTCCCAGTCATGTTTCCTGAAACGAGCTGTTTATGTATTTTGAACTTTGTTTGTAGCTTATTCTACATTCGCTTTTTTTTTTGTAGTGAAGTTCTTGTTTTTGTATTTCTGTGTGCAGCACGTCTTTGAACAAGTGTTGTAGGGTTGGATGCATGGATACAAATTCTTTCAATTTCTGTTTGTCTTGGAAGATCTTTATTTCCCCTTTATTCATAAATGATAGCTTTGCTTTAATATAAATGATAGCTTTAGTATTCTAGGTTGGCATTGTTCGTCTTTTAAAACTCGAAATAGGCCGGCGCCTCGGCTAAATAGGCTAATCCTCCACCTTGCGGTGCTGGCACACCGGGTTCTAGTCCCGGTTGGGGCACCAGTTTCTGTCTCGGTTGCCCCTCTTCCAGGCCAGCTCTCTACTGTGGCCCGGGAGTGCAGTGGAGGATGGCCCAAGTGCTTGGGCCCTGCACCCCATGGGAAACCAGGAGAAGCACCTGGCTCCCGCCTTCGGATCAGCACGGTGCGCCGCCCGCAGCACGCTGGCCACGGGGCCATTGGAGGGTGAACCAACGGCAAAAAGGAAGACCTTTCTCTCTGTCTCTCTCTCTCACTGTCCAGTCTGCCTGTCAAAAGAAAAAAAAAAAAAAACTTGAAATATATCATGCCATTGTCTCCTTGCCTGTAGTGTTTGTGATGAGAAGTCTGGGGTGAGTCTGATTAACTTACCCCTGAATGTAATTTGTCATTTCTCTCTGGCACATTTTAGGATTTGTTCTTTGTGTGTCGCTGAGCTGAGTGTAGCCACAATGTGTCACGGTGAATTTCTCTTCTGGTCTATCCTGTTCAGACTCCTGGCTATATGCTGAATTTGCCTGTTATTATCCAGCTGCAAACAAAAAGAAAATGAGAATTGCATATCATAATATCAACAAATGAATTGAGAGAAAAGGTACATGCAAGAGCTCTTTATACTGCTAACAGCTAAATTTCACAATGAAAGTACAGTTTTCAGAAATATGTAATTTTTAAATATTTTATTGTGGTGAAATGTACATAGGATCTGATTTGTTATTTTAGCCAGTTCAGTGACTTTGATGACATTCTCATCACTTGGAAGAGAGCTGTCCTGGAGAGCTGCTGCACCCACAGCAGATTTGGATGAGCAAGAAGTCAACTTTTATGTGATAAGACCTTGAGCCTCTTTGTCCTTTCTTAAAGCCCTAATGCCCCGGGAGTGCAGGAGGCAGATAGCCTTCAGCTTGCCAGCACCTTTGGCTGTGGGAGCTGCCTCACCCAAGGTCATCCCTCTTCCCAGCTTGGTGCACTCCGGGTCACAGCTCCTTGCTGGAACATAAAAGCATGGCTGTCTCCGCGCAATTCAGGACAACTTCCAAGGCCACTCATCCCCAGAGCTCCCTGCAGGATTGCAGAGACTGTCTTTGGAACTGCACCGCAGCTCCACTGTTCCCTCTGCTCAAACCTGCTTCCCTTTCCTCCCTCCTTCCCTCAGATGAGGGCCGTAAGGGCGTTTCTACCAAACCACCAGATTGCTGACCTCTCAGAGTCTCCTCTTTAGGGTTTCTGGCCTGCAGTACTAATTCTGGTTCCCATTTTTTGGCAAAGCAGAACTTCCTTGGAAGGGAAAAGATCCAACGCCCCTGGTGACATTGTAATCCTGCTGACACTGTAGTCCTTTGTGTAGTTATTCAGTGATGTGAGCAGCAAGACATGGGCAGATGATCATCTCAGTTGACAGTTCATGGAACTGCTGGTGTTCTCCTGGGGACAATGTGCTCCTCTGCATGCTAGAACTCACAAACACAAGAAATAAGCATCTTGCCTTTGGTATGATAGATGCTAGTTCTATCTGTGGACTTCCTGGAACCATGTACTATGGCTCTGAGAACAGGTATGGGAGTTGGACCTGATGAGGAGTAGCCCAGACTAGAACCAGAACCCATGTGGGATGTTGTGAGATGTTGGCCCCACCAGTCATAAACATTGGCTTTACCTGCGTGCAACAGACCTGGCCCCTTCCACAAAATTTTGAAGTACACTTGAATGAGCCTGCTGCCAGCACATGACATGTTGCTTTTCAATAAACTTTTTTTATGAATAGAATGAGCACAACCTAAAATTAAAATGAATAATGACACATGCATTAGAAATAGTTGTTTATCATCAAGTACTATGTACATAAGTCATTATTTAAAAGTGTCCTGTTAATTTAAAAAAATTTAGTGGATGTATGAAATTGTACATATTAACAAGAATTCTATGTGATGTCTTGATGCATGTGCCCATTTGTGCAACATCCAATCATGGGACTGGTGCTATAGCCTAGCGAGCCAACCACCACCTACAAAGCCATCATCCCATATGGGTGCCAGTTTGAATCTAGGCTGTTCCACTACCAATCAAGCTCCCTGCAGTAGCCTGAGAAAGCCTGCTCTCCTTAGACAGCATCACCGTGGGTCTCCCTGACGTGGTGCCGCTGACTCCTCCCAGCACCAGCGTGCAGCCATTCAGAAGCTTCTGCAGGGACACTGCTGGGGACTGGGCGTCTCCTGGGAATCAGGCAGAGGATGGGGTCGTGCGCCGCACTTGCGCCTCCAGAACCTTGGCTGCGTCTGTGCTTGCCCCCGGCCCTGGTGTGCCTGATGCTAGTCCCCTCTGGCTCAAGCCACAGGGAGGCGCTTTCTGGTGGCATGAGCCAAATTCAGCACCAGTGAACGCTCTTCAGCCCCTGAGCCCTTGACCATCTGCTCTGTGACTGTGCAGTGGCCCCTGACCCTCAGAACCTGTAAAGTTCCCAGCCACGGGAGGATTCGTCCTGGCCTGTCCCCACTGGAGACCTAGTACCTGACTGGCATTTCTGATTTCTGCCTGTTATGTATTCCTCATGCAAAGAGAAACGAGAACTCCTTGGCGTGTTTTTAAACTTGAATTGTATATGAAGCAGAGTAGATGAAAGGTAGTCAATGATTGTATTTTTGTATTCTTGTTGCTGAAGTTGTTTGAATTGCTCAAATAAACTTCACTGAATGAATTTAGTGTAAGTTTTTTTTCCAAGCAGGTTTAAAAAGAAAATGTAGGAATAAGCTTATCCTAGCAATGCAGTCAGAACAAAAGTGATAGGATCAAGTACTCATGAATGCCAATGGCAGCTGACAAAATTCAAGCCTAGGTAGGCCTTGTTTCAAAACATACCACCACGAGGAAGCTGCATACCCTCTGAAGATGCAGACTTTTTATTTAGTTACTATTTAGTACCAAAGTCAGCATTTTACTGAAGAAGAAATACTTGATACATGTCTAGCAAAATATATAGAATTTAGAGGCATCCCTAATACAAAATGAAGGTTATATGTGCAGGAAGGCAGGTGGCAAAATGTATTTTATTGTTGCAGTTGGTAGAAACGGAATAGTAGGACAACCCGGGGTGGGGAGAGTCTCGTCTTCCTTTTCTCCCCTGATCTTCACCCTAAGAGGGATTCTTGGCTGCCCAGAATTACAGCCCCAGACTCTTTAGTAAAATGCTCACGGGCATATCAGCCACGAGGAAGCAGGTGTTAAGTTTAATTTTCTTTTAAGATTTAGTTATTTGCTTGAAAGTCAGTGTTAAACAGAGAGAGAAGGAGAGGCAGACAGAGAGAGAGAGAGAGAGGTCTTCCATCTGCTGGTTCACTCCCCAATTGGCCACAAGGGCCAGAGCTGCGCCGCTCCAAAGCCAGGAGCCAGGAGACTCTTCCAGGTCTCCCACGGCTACGCAGGGGCCCAAGCACTTGGGCCATCTTCACTGCTTTCCCAGGCCACAGCAGAGTGCAGGATTGGAAGTTTAGCACCCTGGACTCAATTGGCGCCCATATGGGATGCTTGCAGGACTGGCAGTGGCTTTCACCGGCTATGCAACAGCAGTGTCCCTGCATATGCAAATCGGAATGACATACCACTACACTCTCACTCGATTGGACAACACTCAAAAGTTGATACTCATCCAGAGCTTGACAAAGTGAAAAGTGTAAATTGTCCTCCTAGGCAGAGAGTGTTTCAACTGATACAAACTTGGGCAGAACAGTTTGAATGGTCAAGTGTGCATTCACATACACGTTTTCCAAGATGTGTCCTTCTCTTTTTGAAAGATGTATTCATGCATTCGAAAGGCAGAGTTAGAGAGAGGCAGTGATCCTCTGGTTCACTCCCTAATGGCCTCAACCTCCAGAGCTGAGACGATCCTAAGCCAGGAGCCAGGAGCCAGGAGCCAGGAGCTGCTTCTGCGTCTCCCATGTGGGTGCAGTCCTGGGGCCATCCTCTGTGGCATACCCAGGTACAATAACAGGGAGCTGGACCTGATGAGGAGTCGCCTGGACTGGAACCAGCACCCATGTGGGATGCTGGCCCCATAGGTCCTAGACATCGGCTTTACCCGCTGTGCCACAGCGCCGGCCCCTTCCACAGAGCTTTGAAGTACACTTGAATGAGGCTGCTGCCAGCACATGACATGCTGTTTGACAATACACATTTTTATGAATAGAATGAGCACACTGAAATTAGAATGAAAAATGAATACATACATTAGAAATAGTTGTTTATCGTCAAGTACTGCGTGCAGAAGACACTATTTCAATGCGTTTTCATTAATTTAATAAGAATGTAGCGGATGTATCAAATTGCACATATTAATGTGATTCTGTGTGATGTCTTGATGCATGTGTACATTGTGTAATAGCTATTCATGGGACTGGTGCTATGGCCTAGCGGGAAACACCACCACCTGCAATGGCAGCATCCCATATGGGTGCCAGTTAGAGTCTCAGTGCTGGGTAGTTAGCCGCATACCATAATCACTTTTTGTCTTTTTTTTAAAAAAAAAAAAAAAAACAGGTTTTTGGTATGTAGTCACATACACAACATCTACTTATTAAGTGGTGTTCTTTTAATTTATTTGAAAGGCAGAGTGACCGAGAGAGGGGAAGAAACAGAGCAAAGAGGAGATCTTCCAGGGAGGCTAGCAGGGAGCTGCACTGGAAACAGAGCAGCCAGGAGTCCCGCACAGCTGTGGGCTGCTGGAGCCCTAAGTGGAGGCAACACAGCCTCGGCTCCACCTTCTTCACTTTAGTCCTTTCCTACTGAACTCACTTGAATCCTTTCTACCGAATGCGTCTTTTTCTTAACTATGAAGGATCTTCTAAAAGTTGCTAGAAATGTATTAAGAGGCTGGCGCCGAGGCTCACTTGGCTAATCCTCTGCCTGTGGTGCTGGCAGCCCCGGTTCTAGTCCCAATTGGGGCGCCAGATTTTGTCCCGGTTGCTCGTCTTCCAGTCCAGCTCTCTGCTGTGGCCCAGGAAGGCAGTGGAGGATGGCCCAGGTCTTTTGGCCCTGCACCCACATGGGAGACCAGGAGGAGGCACCTGGCTCCTGGCTTGGGATCGGCACAATGTGCCAGCCATAGCACAATGGCCATAGCAGCCATTTGGGGGGTGAACCAACAGAAGGAAGACCTTTCTCTCTGTCTCTGTCTCTCTCTCACTGTCTAACTCTGCCTGCCAAAAAAATATTAAGAAAAACTATGTTTCTATATCAATTTTTAACACTAAAATAATTGTATTTTAAAGAAAGGAATTTTGCAAAAACTTTGAAAAGGACTTTTGTGTAAAATGTCCCCTTAGGGGCCTGTAGGGTGAGAGAAAGGATTAGTTCACACCCTACAGGGCTGACCTCCCATAGTGCATGTTCTGGCCACTCCCCTTCCACTCCAGCTTTCTGCCACTGCACCTGGGAAAGCTGTGGGAATGGCCCAAGTACTCCAGCCCCTGCCCCTCTTGGGGGAGACCAGGATGGAATTCCTGGCTCCTGGGCTCAGCCTGGCCCAGCCCTGCCTGTGGCTCCCAGCTGGGGAGGGAGCCAGCAGATGCAAGACAGGTTGCTGTCACTCTTCCTTCCCAATGAAGCTTTTCACAAAGTACCTGCTCCATTCGTTTGATATTCGTGTTGCTCCCTGGGATGTCTTTGGTTGTATCTGTCAAGGTTGCCTGTCCCCAACACTTGATTTTCAACTCTGATGTTCCTTTGAGTTTGGCTACAAATGTCAACGCAAAGGGTGGGGCAAAATGAAGCTGGCCTGTCAGACAGAAACCCAGCTCTGGGATTTCCTGAGCTGAGGGCTGATTGGATTCGAACCTGGCCCAGGTATAAAGCCGGAAGGAAGCGCGGAGAGATGGAGCCTCCTTGCGACTGCAGCGGCCACGGGAAACCACCTCTCTCTGAGTCCTAGAGTGTGTTCACCTGGATCAGGATTTCGTCCACGGCAGGTAGCTCAATTTCTTATTCTGTTAGACCGTATTTGGTGCCTGTGCTTTTGAGAAAGTCCTTATGCTAAAAGTGTTGAAGACTCCATTTCAACTTTAAAAATGCCTTTGGGAGACGTTTAGCATTGCCATATTTTATCCTAATATGCTTTATATGCATTTTCTTATTTTCTTGTAAAGAGTTACTCCTCTGTGGTTCCTTTTTTGTACCAAGAATAATCTTCGATTCTTGTCATCAGCCGTGTTAGTTGTACTGTCGATAATCATTGCTTCTGTTTATTGTTTTTGGAAACTTACTTTTGCTTTGACACCAATTCATTGACACGCTTGTGGAGTACCTAACTCACTATTTCCAAGCTTGTTTTTCTTCACCCAGTGGCCCCCTCCTTTAGACGCGTGCTTATTTAAGCTTCAAATCTGACAGGAACATCGCCTTTGCAATTCTGTTTGGCTTGATGGTACCTCAGTGGTGATTTGCACCACTTACGATAAAGTATTTTTCGTTCTTTTTTTATCTTTTTAAGATTTATTTAATTACTCGAGAGGCAGAGTTACATACAGACAGAGAGGATGGACACAGAGAGAGGTCTTCTATCTGCTCCTTCACTCCCCAAAAGGCTACAACTGCGGAGTTGGGCCGATGGGAAGCCAAGAGCTAGGAGCTTTGCTCCTGCCTTCCCACACAGGGATGCAGGGGCCCAAGCCTTTGTGCCGTCTTCTGCTATTTCCCAGGCCATCGGAGGGAACTGGATTGGAAGTGGAGCGGTTCTCGAACCGGCGCCCATAAGTGTTGCCAGCAGGCAGGATACTTAACCCGCTCTACAGCTCGGGCCTCTCTCTCTCTCTCTCTCTCTCTCTCTCTCTCTCTATCATCTATCAATCTTTTTAACTGACTTTGCTTTATGGAAGGAGAAGAAAGTGGCGGGAAGAGGCACGGCTAGGGGTCGGGAGGTGACAGCGCTGAGCAAGACCTGGGCTGAGGACCTCATACGGGGGCGGTGGAGGGAACACCTGGTGCGGGCGAAGGGTTCCGCAGTGGGCGCCGTGGGGTGGGAGAAGGTCGTGGGGCCGGGCAGGTCAGGGCGCTGCGGCCCTAGCAGGAACAGCTGGAGCTGCGCCCTGCCAGCCATGGCAGCCAGGGCCCGCGGCATTGTTGCGACCGCCGGGGGGCAGCAGGGAGCAGTCTGTGTAGGGCTCCAGACTTGGAGGAGGAAGGACTTGGGCGTGTAGCACTGCTCCTGCATGCCATGCACCAGGTGAGCCGGCGGCCCTCGCGCCAGCAGCGCCACGTCCTCGCCGCTGTGCGTCTGCCCACGGCTGCCAGCTGCTGGTACCCGGGGGTACCTGCTCTGAGTCTCGTTCAGGTCTCGGCGGCTGCCCCCTCTCAGAGCTTAGCCCAGATGGTTGCCCTCCAGGATGGAGGTGTAGTTCTTGCCGTCCAAGGCCTTGCTCAGAGCCAGCGCAAAGATGGAGCTGCCCCTCATGTGTAGCCCCCAAAGGAGAAGATGGGGGGTGGTCGGGGGTGACTGGGGTCAGCGTGTCCCGCTCGCTGGTGAGCTGGCCGCCCTCTCAATGGCAGTCTCAGTGAGCGCCTGATGAGCTACACCCTGGTGGTGACGTGCTCACGGTGGCCCCCCTCCACAAAGAGGAAGAAACCGAGGGGGTTCGGGCTCAGCAGGTGCACGGCAGCCTTGGTCAGGATCATCAGGGAGGGGTCCTGCTGGGGCTCTCCTTCGGTCTCATATTTCATGTCTGAGGGTTCAAAGAGACCCATGAGGTGGGTCAGCCTGCAGTCCTGAGCCGCCCGCATGAGCTTGCGTGGTTCCACACACACTGGGGCCCCTGCTGCTTTGTCAGCCACTCCTCCTGCACCAGGTTCTGCCCGTCCAAGCTGGTCCCATTCTGGCTGGAGTCACTTGGGTACTCAGGGCCTGGGGTCCCCTTAGGAAACATGTACTTGCGCCCCCGCCCAGGATCTTGTTGATGTCCGTGTTGGAGACCACGTGTGTGGCAGTGTCCTGGCAGCTCTGCTGCAGCACCGAGGCAGGCAGTGGCACCAGCACCGAGTACCAGTTGTGGTTCACAGTGAGCACCTGTGTTCTGCTGGTGAGGTGTGCTGCACCGGGTGGTGTCACCAGCACCCCACCCACTTCCCTTCTTGGCCCTGTACATCCCCGAGAGAGCACCTCGTTGCCCTGGATTGTGTTGTACTGGTCGTAACCAGGCCAATGGTCTTTACATTGGCCTTGACCACGCACAGGTAGGCTGTGGCTATGCCAGCACTCTCTGGCACCTATTTTTCACGTTGTAGGTCTTGAATGGAGCAGGTGTGGGAAGTGGCCCATGGCAGAAGGTATCTCGGGCCCCAGGTTGCCCCTCATCTGCCCCTTAAGGACCATGTGGCTGTCACTATGGAAACCCCCATCCCGACTCCCAGGAAGAGGATGGGGTTCTTGGTGGCCGTCTGGATGGGGTGCATCTTCCTGATGGCAGCCAGGGCCTCCTTTGCCTCTTGGTTCCAGAAGTCTGGGCAGGCTGAGGCCTCAGGCTCAGGAGCGGTGACAGCAGCGGCAGCAGCCAGGTCCCCTGCTGGACTGGATGGTGTCGGTGCGGCCAGCCCAGGACACCGGGCCTCCCCACCTCCATTCTTTATTGAAGGTTAGCGTGTAGACTTCCTTGAGGACCTTCTGACGTAGTGGGGTGAGGAGCTACCAGGGATCAGGACAGACCTCAGAGACAGTGAAAGTCCTGACTGAGTCAGGACATGGGTGAGGAGCCTGCTCCACCGGGAGACTGCCCTGTGGGCCTGGGCCTGTCCACAGTGAAGTCCTGCTATTGAATTAATAAGCCTGGGAAGTGAGCCTCTCATTTCTTCAAAAGTTCAGTGTGTGTCACTGCTTCACCTATAAATGAAGCCACTTAGAATAAAAAGCAGAGGGGCCAACGCTGCGGCTTAGGAGGTTAAGCGTCTGTGTGTGGCAAAGCAGCCCGTAGGGGCTCAGGTTCGAGTACTGGGAGCTCTATTGCCAATCCAGCTCCCTGCTGACAGCCTGGGAAAGCAGTGGAAGATGGCCCAAGTGCGTGGACCACTGCACCAACCTGGGACACCCGGAAGAAGCTCCGGTCTTTGATTTCCACTGTGACCGTTGTGGCCATTTGGGGAGTGAATAGGCAGGTGGAAGACCTCCCTCTCTGTTTCTCTCTATTTCTCTGTGTGTCTGTCATTCTGCCTGTGAAATGAATGAATCCATCTTTACTAAAGAGAGACTACGTAGAGAAGATCCTCTGGGGGAAATTCTAGGGGGACGATCTAGAACACACCTGGGGACTCAGAGTCGCCCACTTTCCTGTCTTGCAGCCATGACGCCTGAGAGCTCCGGCCCCCAGAACCCCAGCTGCCGCATCATGACATTCTACCCAACCATGGAGGAGTTTATGGACTTCAACCAATTTATCGCTCAGATGGAATCTCAGGGTGCACACCGAGGAGGCCTGGCCAAGGTCATCCCACCCAAGGAGTGGAGGGCCAGACAGAGCTACGACGACATGGATGACATCTTGATAGCCCGCCCCCTCCAGCAGAAGGCCTATGGCGGGGCAGGTGTCTTCACTCAGTTCCACAGAAAGAGGAGAGCCATGACCCTGAGACAGTATCGCCAGCTGGCCACCAGCACAAAATACCAGACCCCAGCGCACCTGACTTTCGAAGAGTTGGAGCAAAAGTACTGGAAGACCCGTGTCTACGATGCCCCGATCTACGGCGCTGACATCAGCGGCTCTCTGTTTGATGAAAGCACGGCACACTGGAACCTCAGGCGCCTGGGCTCGCCTCTGGACCTGCTGGCGCAGGAGTGCGGCGTCGTCATCGAGGGCGTCAACACGCCCTACCTGTACTTTGGCATGTGGAAGACCACGTTCGCCTGGCACACGGAGGACATGGACCTGTACAGCATCAACTACCTGCACTTCGGGGAGCCCAAGACGTGGTACGCGGTGCCCCCGGAGCACGGGCGGCGCCTGGAGCGCCTGGCCGGGCAGCTGTTCCCGGGCAGTTCCCGCAGCTGCCAGGCCTTCCTGCGGCACAAGGTGGCCCTCATCTCGCCCAGCGTCCTGCGGCAGAACGGCATCCCCTTCCGCCGCGTCACTCAGCAGGCTGGCGAGTTCATGGTGACCTTTCCTTACGGCTACCACGCGGGGTTCAACCACGGCTTCAACTGCGCCGAAGCCATCAATTTCGCCACCCCGCGCTGGATCGACTATGGCAAAGTGGCCTCTCAGTGTAGTTGTGGGAAGGCCAGGGTCACCTTTGACATGGACCCCTTCGTTCGTATCCTGCAACCCGAGCGCTATGAGCTGTGGCAGAAGGCGCAAGCCCGCGTGGGTGTGCAGAAGAATCAAAATATGCGGAAGCTGACCACTGGGAGCAGGGTGCAAGCAACAGGGAGTCGCGCGCCAGGCAGAAGGCGCCGCGAGAGCCGTCGGCCTCGATGCCCTAGACAGCCTCTGGAGGAAGGTGATGGGAGTGTCCAGTCTGCCCCCGTGGGTCCTGTTTCGGTGCAATTCTTGTGTACTAGAGGCACTGCAGGCCAGCCTGTTGCTGCTGGTGCTAGTAGCTCACGGAAGCCTGATTGGGTACCATTGGAGATCCCCGGTCTACTCAGCCCAGGTCCTCGTGCCTTAACTGGTAGACGTGGTCGTGGTCGTGGGAGTCGTTTTCAGCACTTGGAGGCTCAACAGCCTATCCTGCAGGTTCCAGCCAAGACGCTGTTCTCGGGTGCTGCACACACAGCTCCTGGTGCAGAGGCCCAGTCCCTGCTGGAGCATGGGGTTTTGATGGTCAACACAGCTCCCGTGACCCCTGAGCTCCAGCCTCTTTCCAAGGCTTCTGGATGTTGCTGTGCCCCCGATCTTCAGCCCTTGGGGCCCCCATTGGATTCCGACCATCCAATGCACCCTGGCCCTTGCCTGTTCTCCTTGGACCACATTCCAGTGGATCTCCCTGACACCGTGCCGCTGACATCACCCAGTAGTACCGTACCTCGGAGAAGGTTTCCCACAGACACTGCTAGGGACTGGGCTACTCTTGGCAATGTTGTGAGGATGGATCACTCTTATGTCTCTAGGAATCTGGATGCAGCCAGTGTCCCTGACTGTGATCCCCTGGAACTAGAAACACCAGAGGGAGCAGCACCCTTGAGTCTTGAAGATATTTTTGCCATGAATGGATGCTCTTAGTATTTGGAGCCCATGGCTGCTGAAGATGTTGCCCAATGTGACACTAACCTTAGGGAGAGGAAGGTTCCAGCCATGTGGGAATTCTGGCCCAGTGCAGACCTTTTACCTCCAAGAACTAATATATTTCCACAGCTTCCCAATGCTTTCTCCTATGATGACAAGCAGGAGGGCTCCCAGTGACCACTGAGGAGAACCTCACCACCCTATAGGCTGCCAGAGTTGCTCTCAAGGACACTCAGCCCAGTCAGAACGTGGAGGTGCCTGTGCTTCCTACCGTGGCATCCACCTTTTCCTAGTGTCCCCCCCCCCCGCCGTGCTGTGCCTCCAGCCCCACCATCTGTTGAGCCAGCACTGGACGATGTTGAGAATCTGACTGAACCTCTTCATCCCCAAGTTGCATCTGGACTTGTAGTCGCTGACCCTGGCCTCCTCTGGCTATTGACATGACCCAGAGGGAAGTGACCTCACACTTCTGCTGCTGTGCCTCCCCCACCCTCCCACCACTGCTCAGGCAAGACTTTTAACCAGTTGAGTCTACCAACCAGTAAATCTTTTTTATTTTTTTTTAACTTTATTTGAAAATGGGGTGGGGGCTGGTATCTGTCATCTGCTGGTAACTCCATCTTCCTGTCTTAGGTTCCGCTTCACCATTATCTTTCTTTTTTTTTCCTTTTTCTTCTTTAATAAATGTGAATTTACAAAGTGCAACTTGTGTATTGTTGTGGCTTGCCCCCCCAACCTCCCTCCCTCCTGCGACCCTCCCCTCTCTCACTCCCTCTCCCATCCTGCCCTTCATCGAGTTTCATTTTCAATTACCTTCATATACAGAGGATCAACTCAGTATACACTAAGCAAGGATTTCAACAGGCTGCACTCACACAACCACACAAGGTATAGGGTGTTGTTCGACTAGTAGTGTTGTCTTTAAGTTTCATAGTAAAACACATTAAGGACAGAGATCCTATGTGGGGAGCATGTACCCAGTGACTCCCATTGTTGCTTTAACAATTGGCACTCTTATTTATGACGTCAGCAATCCCCCAAAGCTCTTGCCATGAGCTCTCTAGCCTATGGAAGCCCCTTGAGTTCACTGACTCTGAACTCGTTTAGTCAAGGTCGTATCACAGTGGAGGCTCCTTCCTCCCTTTGAAGAAAGGCGCCTCCCTCCTTGATGGCCTGTTCCTTCTGCTGGGGTCTTGTTCACCAGGGTCTCTCATTTAGGCTATTTTTGCCACCGTGTCATGGCTTTCCATGCCTGTGAGACTCCCATGGGCCTTTTAGCCAGATTCGAATGCCCCAAGGGTTGACTGTGATGCTGGAGTGCTGTTTGGGGTGTTTGCCATTCTATGAGTCTGCTGTGTGTCCTGCTTCCCCCGCAGGATCATTCCCTCCCTTTTAATTCTATCCTTCATTATTTGCTTACACTGGTCTAATTTGTGAAATCTCTTCGACACTTACGCTATCTTTCTGATCGGTTATGTACTTATACTTTTTACCAAGTGCGCTAGCATTGGTACATGCCTCCTTGATAAGATTGAGTTGAAATCCCCTGGCACATTTCTAGTTCCACCATTGGAGGTAAGTCCGAGTGAGCATGTGCCGACCTATGTATCTCCTCCCTCTCTTATTCCCACTCCTATATTTAACAGAGATCACTTTTCTGTTAATTTTAAACGCCTAAGAATGATTGTGTGTGATTACAGAGTTCAACCAGTGGTATTAAGTAGAACAAACAGAACAACAACAACAGCAACAACAAAATACTGAAAGGAATAAAAATGTAAGTTGTTCCTCAACAGTCTAGACAAGGGCTGATCATGTCATTGTCTCTTGTAGTGTCCATTGCACTTCAATGGGTATCATTTTACATGCTCGTTTAGTTGCCATCCATCAGGGAGAATATATGATATTTGTCCCTTTTGGACTGGCTTATTTCACTCAGCGTGATGTTTTCCAGCTCCCTCCATTTTATTGTAAATGCCCAGATTTCATTGTTTTTTACTGCTGTACAGTGTTCCATAGAGTACATATCCCATAGTTTCTTTATCCAGTCATCCATTGATGGACATTTTAGGTTGCTTCCATGTCTTAGCTATTGTGAATTGAGCTGCAACAAATATTGAGGTGCAAATGGCTCTTTTGTTCTCCCCTTTAATTGCATTTGGGTAAATTCCAAGGAGTGGGATGGCTGGGTCCTGTGGTAGTGCTATATTCAGGTTTCTGAGGACTCTCCAAACTGTCTTCCATAGTGGCTTTACCAGTTTGCATTCCCTTTTCCCCCACATCCTCACCAGCATCTATTGTTGGTTGATTTCTGTATGTAAGCCAATCTAACCAGAGTGAGGTGAAACCTCATTGTGGTTTTGATCTGCATTTCTCTGATGGCTAGGGATCCTGAGCATTTTTTCATGTGTCTGTTGGCCATTTGGAATTCCTCTTTTGAAAAATGTCTGTTAAAGTCCTTGTCCCATCTTTTTATTGGGTTGCTTGTTTTGATTCTATGTGTTTCTTGATCGTTTTATGGATTCTAGTTGTTAATGCTGTTGCAGTTGTGTAGTTTGCGAATAATGTCTCCCATTCTGTTGGTTGCCTCTTCACTTTCCTGACTGTTTCCTTTGCTGTAAAGAAACTTTTCAATTTGAGGTAATCCCATTTGTTTATTTTACCTTTGATTACCCGTGCCTCTCGGGTCTTCTCCAGGAATTCTTTGTCTGTTCCAATATCTTGAAGGGTTTCCCCTATGCTCTCAATTAGTTTCATGGTGTCGTGGCATATCTCTAGTTCTTTGATCCATGTTGAGTGGATTTTTGTATAAGGTGTAAGGTAGGGGTCTGGCTTCCTACTTCAACATGTGGACATCCAGTTTTCCCAGCACCATTTGTTGAAGAGGCTGTCCTTGTTCCAGGGGTTGGTTTTAGGTCCTTTGTCAAATATGAGTTGGTAATAGCTGTTTGGATTGATCTCCGGTGTTTTTATTCTGTTCCATTGGTCTATCCATCTGTTTTTGTGCCAGTACCAGGCTGTTTTGATTATAACTGCCTGTAGTAGGTCTTGAAGTCTGGAATTGTGATGCCTCCAGCTTTGTTTTTATTGTATAGGATTGCTTTAGCTATTCTCGGTCCCCTGTTTCTCCATATGAATTTCAGCATTGTTTTTTCTAGGTCTTTGAAGAATGACTTTGGTATTTTGATTGGTATTGCATTGAACTTGTAAATTGCTTTTGGGAGAATGATGAGAGAATCATTTTGATGATATTGATTCTTCCAATCCATGAGCATGGCAGGTTTTTCCATTTTTTTTGTGTCATCTTCTATTTCTTTCGTTAGTGTTTTGTAATTTTCATCATAGAGGTATTTGACCTCCTTGGTTAAATTTATTCCAAGGTACTTTATTGTTTTTGTGGCTATTGTGAATCGGATTGATCTTAGAAGTTCTTCCTGGGCCATGGCATTGTCTGTGTATACAAAGGCTGTTGATTTTTTTTTTTGAGCGTTGACTTTGTATCCTGCTACTTTAGCAAACTCTTCTATGAGTTCCAATAGTCTCTTATAGGAATTTATCGGGTCCCCTATATATAGTATCATGTCATCTGCAAATAGGGATAGTTTAACTTCCTCCTTTCCCATTTGTATCCCTTTAATTTCTTTTTCTTGCCTGATGGCCCTGGCTAACACTTCTAGGACTATATTGAATAGCAATGGTGAGAGTGGGCATCCCTGTCTGGTGTCCGTTTTCAATGTAAATGCCTGTGGGGAGCAGCCCGGACTGGACTGAGTTACTGGAATTAAGACTTATTCTATGCATCTGCTCTCCCACAATATGGCGCTGGGAGAGAAGAAAACAGCTTTTACACAGCTGCCTCCAGTTCAACCAATAAATTGTAGGACTTGCTACTGATTGGAGGAGAGCAGCGTACTCGGCGTGTGGGCAGCCGAGTTGGGATTGGCAGAGGAGGACTATAAAGGAGGAAAGAGACGGCATGCACCAGAAACATCTAAGGGGAACATCTAGCTGAAGGAACACCTGTGCAGCCCCCGAGAAAGCCGGCCGGCGGTGTGCCGCTCCCCTGCGGAAGTGGGGAATGTGGCCAGGGGGAACCGCCCTTCCACGGAGGTGGAAGGGATAGTAGCCAACCCGGGAAGAATGAGCAGCAAACCCGGGGAGGGCCGAGCAGACGAAAGAACAGCGCAGGGTCCTGTGTCGTTCCTCCATGAAGAGGGGGAGCGACAAATGCC
Source organism: Oryctolagus cuniculus (assembly GCF_964237555.1). NCBI lineage: Eukaryota > Metazoa > Chordata > Mammalia > Lagomorpha > Leporidae > Oryctolagus > Oryctolagus cuniculus. The sequence goes on from NC_091432.1 coordinate 86,285,289, forward strand.
TCCAACTTTTCCCCATTCAATATGATGCTGGCCATTGGTTTATCATAAATTGCCTTAATGGTGTTGAGGAATGTTCCTTCTAACCCCAATTTGCTTAGGGTTTTCATCATGAAAGGGTATTGTATTTTGCCAAATGCTTTCTCTGCATCTATTTAGATAATCATATGATTTTTGTTTCTCAATTTGTTAATGTGATGTATTACATTGATTGACTTTCAAATATTGAACCATCCCTGCATACCAGGGATAAATCCCACTTGGTCTGGGTGGATGACCTGTCTGATGTGCAGTTGGATTTGGTTTGCCAGAATTTTGTTGAGTATTTTTGCATCTATGTTCATCAGGGAGATAGGTCTGTAGTTTTCTTTCTCTGTTGTGTCTCTTCTGGGCTTAGGAATTAAGGTGATTTTGGCTTCATAGAAAGAATTTGGGAGGATTCCCTCCCTTTCAATTTTTTTGAATAATTTGAGAAGAACTGGGGTTAGTTGTTCTCTAAATGTCTGGTAAAATTCGGTGGTGAAGCCATCCGGTCCTGGGCTCTTCTTTTTTTGGTAGTGCATTTATTACTGATTCAGTTTCTTCCATGGTTATGGGTCTGTTTAGATTTTCTATATCTTTACAGCTCAGTTTAGGCAGGTTGTATGTGTCCAGGAATCTATCCATTTCTTCCAGGTTCCCCAATTTGTTAGCATACATCTCTTTGTAGTGGCTTCTGATGATTCTTTTTATTTCTGTTGTGTCTGTTGTTACATTTCCATTACTATCTTTGATTTTACAGATTTGGGTCTTCTCTCTCCTTTTTTTGTTAGTTGGGCAAATGGTGTGTTGATTATGTTTATTTTTTTCAAAGAACCAGCTTCTGGCTTTGTTGATCTTTTGTATTTTTTTGTTTGTTTATTTCAATTCTGTTTATTTCTTCTCTAATCTTTAGTATTTCTTTCCTCCTGCTAGATTTGGGCTTGATTTGCTGCTGTTTTTCTAAATCCTTGAGGTGCATGGAGAGTTCTTTTGTTTGGTTCCTTTGCAGCTTCTTGATGTAGGCACCAATTGCTATAAACTTTCCTCTTAGCACTGCTTTTGCTGTGTCCCACAGATTTTGATTGGTTGTGTTCTCATTTTCATTTGTTTCTAAAATCTTTTGATTTCTCTTTTAATTTCTTTGATGACCCACTGTTCATTCAGGGTCATGTTGTCCATTCTCCATATGTTTGCATATGGTGTAGAGATTCTTGGGTTGTTAATTTCAAGTTTCACTGTGCTATGGTCTGAGAAGCTGCATGGTATAGTTTCAATTTTTTTGAATTTGTGGAGGCTCCCTTTATGGCCTAGCATATGGTTAATCCTAGAGAACGTTCCATGTACTGGGAGAAATACGTGAACTCTGTGGCTGTGGGGTGGGAGGTTCTGAAGATATCTATTAGGTCTATTTGGTCTATGGCGTCAATTAGCTCTGTTGCTTCCTTGTTGAATTTCTGACTGGTTGATCTGTCCATTGGTGAGAGTGGGGTGTTGAGGTCCTCTGTTACTATTGTATTTGAATCTATATCTCCCTTTAAATCCTTTAGTAATTCTTTCAGGTAGCCAGGCGCCCTATAATTAGGTGCGTATACATTTATAATAGTAACGCCTTCCTGTTGGATAGATCCTTTAATCATTATATAGTGCCCTTCACTGTCTCTTTTAATAGTTTTTATGTTAAAGTCTATTTTGTCTGATATCAGGATGGCCACACCAGCTCTTTTTTAATTTCTGTTAGCTTGGAGTATCTTTTTCCATCCTTTCACTTTCAGTCTGCGTACATCTTTGCTGATAATGTGTGTCTCCTGAAGGCAGCATATAGATGGATTCTCTTTCTTGTTCCAATCAGCTAGTCTGTGTCTCTTGGTAGTAAAATTAAGACCATTCACATTCAGTGTGATTACTGTTAAGTACTGTCTTTTCCCAGTCATGTTTCCTGAAACGAGCTGTTTATGTATTTTGAACTTTGTTTGTAGCTTATTCTACATTCGCTTTTTTTTTTTTGTAGTGAAGTTCTTGTTTTTGTATTTCTGTGTGCAGCACGTCTTTGAACAAGTGTTGTAGGGTTGGATGCATGGATACAAATTCTTTCAATTTCTGTTTGTCTTGGAAGATCTTTATTTCCCCTTTATTCATAAATGATAGCTTTGCTTTAATATAAATGATAGCTTTAGTATTCTAGGTTGGCATTGTTCGTCTTTTAAAACTCGAAATAGGCCGGCGCCTCGGCTAAATAGGCTAATCCTCCACCTTGCGGTGCTGGCACACCGGGTTCTAGTCCCGGTTGGGGCACCAGTTTCTGTCTCGGTTGCCCCTCTTCCAGGCCAGCTCTCTACTGTGGCCCGGGAGTGCAGTGGAGGATGGCCCAAGTGCTTGGGCCCTGCACCCCATGGGAAACCAGGAGAAGCACCTGGCTCCCGCCTTCGGATCAGCACGGTGCGCCGCCCGCAGCACGCTGGCCACGGGGCCATTGGAGGGTGAACCAACGGCAAAAAGGAAGACCTTTCTCTCTGTCTCTCTCTCTCACTGTCCACTCTGCCTGTCAAAAAAAAAAAAAAAAAAACTTGAAATATATCATGCCATTGTCTCCTTGCCTGTAGTGTTTGCGATGAGAAGTCTGGGGTGAGTCTGATTAACTTACCCCTGAATGTAATTTGTCATTTCTCTCTGGCACATTTTAGGATTTGTTCTTTGTGTGTCGCTGAGCTGAGTGTAGCCACAATGTGTCACGGTGAATTTCTCTTCTGGTCTATCCTGTTCAGACTCCTGGCTATCTGCTGAATTTGCCTGTTATTATCCAGCTGCAAACAAAAAGAAAATGAGAATTGCATATCATAATATCAACAAATGAATTGAGAGAAAAGGTACATGCAAGAGCTCTTTATACTGCTAACAGCTAAATTTCACAATGAAAGTACAGTTTTCAGAAATATGTAATTTTTAAATATTTTATTGTGGTGAAATGTACATAGGATCTGATTTGTTATTTTAGCCAGTTCAGTGACTTTGATGACATTCTCATCACTTGGAAGAGAGCTGTCCTGGAGAGCTGCTGCACCCACAGCAGATTTGGATGAGCAAGAAGTCAACTTTTATGTGATAAGACCTTGAGCCTCTTTGTCCTTTCTTAAAGCCCTAATGCCCCGGGAGGGCAGAGGCAGATAGCCTTCAGCTTGTCAGCACCTTTGGCTGTGGGAGCTGCCTCACCCAAGGTCATACCTCTTCCCAGCTTGGTGCACTCCGGGTCACAGCTCCTTGCTGGAACATAAAAGCATGGCTGTCTCCGCGCAATTCAGGACAACTTCCAAGGCCACTCAGCCCCAGAGCTCCCTGCAGGATTGCAGAGACTGTCTTTGGAACTGCACCGCAGCTCCACTGTTCTCTCTGCTGAAATCTGCTTCCCTTTCCTCCCTCCTTCCCTCAGATGAGGGCCGTAAGGGCGTTTCTACCAAACCACCAGATTGCTGACCTCTCAGAGTCTCCTCTTTAGGGTTTCTGGCCTGCAGTACTAATTCTGGTTCCCATTTTTTGGCAAAGCAGAACTTCCTTGGAAGGGAAAAGATCCAACGCCCCTGGTGACATTGTAATCCTGCTGACACTGTAGTCCTTTGTGTAGTTATTCAGTGATGTGAGCAGCAAGACATGGGCAGATGATCATCTCAGTTGACAGTTCATGGAACTGCTGGTGTTCTCCTGGGGACAATGTGCTCCTCTGCATGCTAGAACTCACAAACACAAGAAATAAGCATCTTGCCTTTGGTATGATAGATGCTAGTTCTATCTGTGGACTTCCTGGAACCATGTACTATGGCTCTGAGAACAGGTATGGGAGTTGGACCTGATGAGGAGTAGCCCAGACTAGAACCAGAACCCATGTGGGATGTTGTGAGATGTTGGCCCCACCAGTCATAAACATTGGCTTTACCTGCGTGCAACAGACCTGGCCCCTTCCACAAAATTTTGAAGTACACTTGAATGAGCCTGCTGCCAGCACATGACATGTTGCTTTTCAATAAACTTTTTTTATGAATAGAATGAGCACAACCTAAAATTAAAATGAATAATGACACATGCATTAGAAATAGTTGTTTATCATCAAGTACTATGTACATAAGTCATTATTTAAAAGTGTCCTGTTAATTTAAAAAAATTTAGTGGATGTATGAAATTGTACATATTAACAAGAATTCTATGTGATGTCTTGATGCATGTGCCCATTTGTGCAACATCCAATCATGGGACTGGTGCTATAGCCTAGCGAGCCAACCACCACCTACAAAGCCATCATCCCATATGGGTGCCAGTTTGAATCTAGGCTGTTCCACTACCAATCAAGCTCCCTGCAGTAGCCTGAGAAAGCCTGCTCTCCTTAGACAGCATCACCGTGGGTCTCCCTGACGTGGTGCCGCTGACTCCTCCCAGCACCAGCGTGCAGCCATTCAGAAGCTTCTGCAGGGACACTGCTGGGGACTGGGCGTCTCCTGGGAATCAGGCAGAGGGTGGGGTCGTGCGCCACACTTGCGCCTCCAGAACCTTGGCTGCGTCTGTGCTTGCCCCCGGCCCTGGTGTGCCTGATGCTAGTCCCCTCTGGCTCAAGCCACAGGGAGGCGCTTTCTGGTGGCATGAGCCAAATTCAGCACCAGTGAACGCTCTTCAGCCCCTGAGCCCTTGACCATCTGCTCTGTGACTGTGCAGTGGCCCCTGACCCTCAGAACCTGTAAAGTTCCCAGCCACGGGAGGATTCGTCCTGGCCTGTCCCCACTGGAGACCTAGTACCTGACTGGCATTTCTGATTTCTGCCTGTTATGTATTCCTCGTGCAAAGAGAAACGAGAACTCCTTGGCGTGTTTTTAAACTTGAATTGTATATGAAGCAGAGTAGATGAAAGGTAGTCAATGATTGTATTTTTGTATTCTTGTTGCTGAAGTTGTTTGAATTGCTCAAATAAACTTCACTGAATGAATTTAGTGTAAGTTTTTTCTCTAAGCTGGTTTAAAAGAGAAAATGTAGGAATAAGCTTATCTTAGCAATGCAGTCAGAACAAAAGGGATAGGATCAAGTACTCATGAATGCCAATGGCAGCTGACAAAATTCAAGCCTAGGTAGGCCTTGTTTCAAAACATACCACCACGAGGAAGCTGCATACCCTCTGAAGATGCAGACTTTTTATTTAGTTACTATTTAGTACCAAAGTCAGCATTTTACTGAAGAAGAAATACTTGATACATGTCTAGCAAAATATATAGAATTTAGAGGCATCCCTAATACAAAATGAAGGTTATATGTGCAGGAAGGCAGGTGGCAAAATGTATTTTATTGTTGCAGTTGGTAGAAACGGAATAGTAGGACAACCCGGGGTGGGGAGAGTCTCGTCTTCCTTTTCTCCCCTGATCTTCACCCTAAGAGGGATTCTTGGCTGCCCAGAATTACAGCCCCAGACTCTTTAGTAAAATGCTCACGGGCATGTCGGCCACGAGGAAGCAGATGTTAAGTTTAATTTTTTTTTAAGATTTAGTTATTTGCTTGAAAGTCAGTGTTAAACAGAGAGAGAAGGAGAGGCGCAGAGAGAGAGAGAGAGAGGTCTTCCATCTGCTGGTTTACTCCCCAATTGGCCACAAGGGCCAGAGCTGCGCCGCTCCAAAGCCAGGAGCTAGGAGACTCTTCCAGGTCTCCCACGGCTCCACGGCTACGCAGGGGCCCAAGCACTTGGGCCATCTTCACTGCTTTCCCAGGCCACAGCAGAGTGCAGGATTGGAAGTTTAGCACCCTGGACTCAATTGGCGCCCATATGGGATGCTTGCAGGACTGGCAGTGGCTTTCACCGGCTATGCCACAGCAGTGTCCCTGCATATGCAAATCGGAATGACATACCACTACACTCTCACTCGATTGGACAACACTCCAAAGTTGATACTCATCCAGAGCTTGACAAAGTGAAAAGCGTAAATTGTCCTCCTAGGCAGAGAGTGTTTCAACTGTTACAAACTTGGGCAGAACAGTTTGAATGGTCAAGTGTGCATTCACAGACACGTTTTCCAAGATCTGTTCTTCTCTTTTTGAAAGATGTATTCATGCATTCGAAAGGCAGAGTTAGAGAGAGGCAGTGATCCTCTGGTTCACTCCCTAATGGCCTCAACCTCCAGAGCTGAGACGATCCTAAGCCAGGAGCCAGGAGCCAGGAGCCAGGAGCCAGGAGCCAGGAGCCAGGAGCCAGGAGCCAGGAGCTGCTTCTGCGTCTCCCATGTGGGTGCAGTCCTGGGGCCATCCTCTGTGGCATACCCAGGTACAATAACAGGGAGCTGGACCTGATGAGGAGTAGCCCGGACTGGAACCAGCACCCATGTGGGATGCTGGCCCCATAGGTCCTAGACATCGGCTTTACCCGCTGTGCCACAGCGCCGGCCCCTTCCACAGAGCTTTGAAGTACACTTGAATGAGGCTGCTGCCAGCACATGACATGCTGCTTGACAATACACATTTTTATGAATAGAATGAGCACACTGAAATTAGAATGAAAAATGAATACATACATTAGAAATAGTTGTTTATCGTCAAGTCCTGCGTGCATAAGACACTATTTCAATGCGTTTTCATTAATTTAATAAGAATGTAGCGGATGTATCACATTGCACATATTAATGTGATTCTGTGTGATGTCTTGATGCATGTGTACATTGTGTAATAGCTATTCATGGGACTGGTGCTATGGCCTAGCGGGCAACACCACCACCTGCAATGGCAGCATCCCATATGGGTGCCAGTTAGAGTCTCAGTGCTGGGTAGTTAGCCGCATACCATAATCACTTTTTTTCTTTTTTTTTTTTTTTTTAAAAAAAAACAGGTTTTTGGTATGTAGTCACATATACAACTTCTGTTTATTAAGTGGTGTTCTTTTAATTTATTTGAAAGGCAGAGTGACCGAGAGAGGGGAAGAAACAGAGCAAAGAGGAGATCTTCCAGGGAGGCTAGCAGGGAGCTGCACTGGAAACAGAGCAGCCAGGAGTCCCGCACAGCTGTGGGCTGCTGGAGCCCTAAGTGGAGGCAACACAGCCTCGGCTCCACCTTCTTCACTTTAGTCCTTTCCTACTGAACTCACTTGAATCCTTTCTACCGAATGCGTCTTTTTCTTAACTATGAAGGATCTTCTAAAAGTTGCTAGAAATGTATTAAGAGGCTGGCGCCGAGGCTCACTTGGCTAATCCTCTGCCTGTGGTGCTGGCAGCCCCGGTTCTAGTCCCAATTGGGGCGCTGGATTCTGTCCCAGTTGCTCATCTTCCAGTCCAGCTCTCTGCTGTGGCCCAGGAAGGCAATGGAGGATGGCCCAGGTCCTTGGGCCCTGCACCCACATGGGAGACCAGGAGGAGGCACCTGGCTCCTGGCTTGGGATCGGCACAATGTGCCAGCCGCAGCGGGATGGCCATGGCAGCCATTTGAGAGGTGAAACAACAGAAGGAAGACCTTTCTCTCTCTCTCTGTCTCTCTCTCTCTCTCTCTCTGTCTAACCGTGCCTGCCTTCCTATAAATAAATGAAGAAAGAAAGAAAGAAAAGAAAAAGAAAAAAAGGAAATGTATTAAGAAAATCCATGTTTCTATATCAATTTTAATACTAAAATAATTGTATTTTTAAAAGGAATTTTGCAAATCTTTGAAAAGGACTTTTGTGTAAAATGTCCCCTTAGGGGCCTGTAGGCTGAGAGAAAGGATTAGTTCACACCCTACAGGGCTGACCTCCCATAGTGCATGTTCTGGCCACTCCCCTTCCACTCCAGCTTTCTGCCACTGCACCTGGGAAAGCTGTGGGAATGGCCCAAGTACTCCAGCCCCTGCCCCTCTTGGGGGAGACCAGGATGGAATTCCTGGCTCCTGGGCTCAGCCTGGCCCAGCCCTGCCTGTGGCTCCCAGCTGGGGAGGGAGCCAGCAGATGCAAGACAGGTTGTTGTCACTCTTCCTTCCCAATGAAGCTTTTCACAAAGTACCCGCTCCATTCGTTTGATATTCGTGTTGCTCCCTGGGATTTCTTTGGTTGTATCTGTCAAGGTTGCCTGTCCCCAACACTTGATTTTCCACTCTGATGTTCCTTTGAGTTTGGCTACAAATGTCAACGCAAAGGGTGGGGCAAAATGAAGCTGGGCTGTCAGACAGAAACCCAGCTCTGGGATTTCCTGAGCTGAGGGCTGATTGGATTTGAACCTGGCCCAGGTATAAAGCCGGAAGGAAGCGCGGAGAGATGGAGCCTCCTTGCGACTGCAGCGGCCACGGGAAACCACCTCTCTCTGAGTCCTAGAGTGTGTTCACCTGGATCAGGATTTCATCCACGGCAGGTAGCTCAATTTCTTATTCTGTTAGACCGTATTTGGTGCCTGTGCTTTTGAGAAAGTCCTTATGCCAAAAGCGTTGAAGACTCCATTTCAACTTTAAAAACGTCTTTGGGAGACGTTTATTAATGCCACCTATGTTATCCTAATATGCTTTATGTGCGTTGTCTCTCTGTTCTCTTCGTGTTTCTCCATGTACTCTTCTGTAGGAGTATTCACGGATTTTTTCAAACATGTATTTATTTTTTGAGTGGCAGGGTTAGGACAGAGAGATGGAGAGACGGGGAAAGAGGTCTTCCCTCCTTGGGTTCTGCTATGCCATTAACAAGCCTGGAAAAGAGACCTTCTCATTTCTTCACATTTCGATCTCTGTTAGGGCTTCCCATAGAAAGGAAACCACGTAGCAAATCAGCAGAGAGGGGCAGGCCACTCTAGCTTAGGTGGTTAATCCTCCGCCTAGGGGCCAGCATCCCCAATGGGCTCTGATTGGAGTTCCAACGGCTCTGCTCTCAACCCTGCTCCCTGAGATGGCCTGGGAAAGCAGTGGAAGGAGATCCAAGTGCTCTGACCCACTGTACCCACGGGGGATGCAGAAGCAGCTCCAGGTTTGGATGGGCCCAGCTCTGGCTGTTGAGGCCATTTGGGGAGTGAACAGGCAGATGGAAGACCTCCCTCTCTCTCTCTCTCTCTCTCTCTCTCTCTCTCTCTCTGTGTGTGTGTGTGTGTGTGTGTGATTCTGCCTGTGAAATGAATGAATCCATCTTTACTAAAGAGAGACTACGTAGAGAAGATCCTCTGGGGGAAATTCTAGGGGGACGATCTAGAACACACCTGGGGACTCAGAGTCGCCCACTTTCCTGTCTTGCAGCCATGACGCCTGAGAGCTCCGGCCCCCAGAACCCCAGCTGCCACATCATGACATTCTACCCAACCATGGAGGAGTTTATGGACTTCAACCAATTTATCGCTCAGATGGAATCTCAGGGTGCACACCGAGGAGGCCTGGCCAAGGTCATCCCACCCAAGGAGTGGAGGGCCAGACAGAGCTACGACGACATGGATGACATCTTGATAGCCCGCCCCCTCCAGCAGAAGGCCTATGGCGGGGCAGGTGTCTTCACTCAGTTCCACAGAAAGAGGAGAGCCATGACCCTGAGACAGTATCGCCAGCTGGCCACCAGCACAAAATACCAGACCCCAGCGCACCTGACTTTCGAAGAGTTGGAGCAAAAGTACTGGAAGACCCGTGTCTACGATGCCCCGATCTACGGCGCTGGCATCAGCGGCTCTCTGTTTGATGAAAACACGGCACACTGGAACCTCAGGCGCCTGGGCTCGCCTCTGGACCTGCTGGCGCAGGAGTGCGGCGTCGTCATCGAGGGCGTCAACACGCCCTACCTGTACTTTGGCATGTGGAAGACCACGTTCGCCTGGCACACGGAGGACATGGACCTGTACAGCATCAACTACCTGCACTTCGGGGAGCCCAAGACGTGGTACGCGGTGCCCCCGGAGCACGGGCGGCGCCTGGAGCGCCTGGCCGGGCAGCTGTTCCCGGGCAGTTCCCGCAGCTGCCAGGCCTTCCTGCGGCACAAGGTGGCCCTCATCTCGCCCAGCGTCCTGCGGCAGAACGGCATCCCCTTCCGCCGCGTCACTCAGCAGGCTGGCGAGTTCATGGTGACCTTTCCTTACGGCTACCACGCGGGCTTCAACCACGGCTTCAACTGCGCCGAAGCCATCAATTTCGCCACCCCGCGCTGGATCGACTATGGCAAAGTGGCCTCCCAGTGCAGCTGCGGGGAGGCCAGGGTCACCTTTGACATGGACCCCTTCGTTCGTATCCTGCAACCCGAGCGCTACGAACTGTGGAAACGCGGGCAAGACCGTGGCGCTGTGGCCCTCCCGGAGCCCATGGGCCAAACAAGCCAGGATCCACACACTAGCCGGGAGCCAGGCACCAGCCAGCCGCTTCTCACCAGCCAGGGGCCAAGCCTCAGCCAGGAGCCACGCAGCAGTGAGGAACCTCACAGCAGCCAGGAGCTTCTCACCAGCCAGGGGCCAAGCCTCAGCCAGGAGCCAGGCACCAGTGAGGAGCCATGCAGCAGCCAGAAATCACGCCGCTGCCTGAAGCCGCGCCCCAGCCACGCGTTGTGCACCAGCCAGGAGCTGACGGCCTGTAGGCAGGATCGCGGGCTCTGGAGGGCTGCCCTGGGCCTCAGGCAGCTTTCCTCGCCCCAGGCTAGGTCCACTGGGCCTGTGCCGGCCTCTGGTAGCACCCGTCGAGCTGCTCCTGTGGGCCCCGGATCTCAGTTGGCTCTGGGCCACAGCAGTGATGTCACACTGCACACTGACGTTCGCAGGTCCAGGCAGCCCGACCTGGCCTGGTTACCGACTCCAGCTCTGTCTGCCGAGGCTGTGTGCCTGTCAGCTGCTAGACCTGGTCATGGTAGTGGTCGGCGTCCTCGGCCACTGCAAGCTGAGGAGCCCAGCCTGGAGGTTCCACCCAAGAGGCGGCTGTTGTCCCCCTCTGCACACACCGATGCTGGCGCCGAGGCTCCGCCCCTGCCCAGTGATGGAGCTTCAGAGGTCAGTGCTACTCAGAGCCCTGAACGCCCGTTTCCTGCCAAGGCTTCGGGATGTTGCTGCGCCCCGGATCTTCAGCCCTTGGGGCCCCCGCTGGATCCCCATGCCCCGATGCACCCGGGCCCCTGCCTGCTCTCCTTGGACAGCATCACCGTGGGTCTCCCTGACGTGGTGCCGCTGACTCCTCCCAGCACCAGCGTGCAGCCATTCAGAAGCTTCTGCAGGGACACTGCTGGGGACTGGGCGTCTCCTGGGAATCAGGCAGAGGATGGGGTGGTGCGCCGCACTTGCGCCTCCAGAACCTTGGCTGCGTCTGTGCTTGCCCCCGGCCCTGGTGTGCCTGATGCTAGTCCCCTCTGGCTCAAGCCACAGGGAGGCGCTTTCTGGTGGCATGAGCCAAGTTCAGCACCAGTGAACGCTCTTCAGCCCCTGAGCCCTTGACCATCTGCTCTGTGACTGTGCAGTGGCCCCTGACCCTCAGAACCTGTAAAGTTCCCAGCCACGGGAGCATTCATCCTGGCCTGTCCCCACTGGAGACCTAGTACCTGACTGGCATTTCTGATTTCTGCCTGTTATGTATTCCTCGTGCAAAGAGAAACGAGAACTCCTTGGCGTGTTTTTAAACTTAAATTGTATATGAAGCAGAGTAGATGAAAGGTAGTCAATGATTGTATTTTTGTATTCTTGTTGCTGAAGTTGTTTTAATTGCTCAAATAAACTTCACTGAATGAATTTAGTGTAAGTTTTTTCTCTAAGCTGGTTTAAAAGAGAAAATGTAGGAATAAGCTTATCTTAGCAATGCAGTCAGAACAAAAGGGATAGGATCAAGTACTCATGAATGCCAATGGCAGCTGACAAAATTCAAGCCTAGGTAGGCCTTGTTTCAAAACATACCACCACGAGGAAGCTGCATACCCTCTGAAGATGCAGACTTTTTATTTAGTTACTATTTAGTACCAAAGTCAGCATTTTACTGAAGAAGAAATACTTGATACATGTCTAGCAAAATATATAGAATTTAGAGGCATCCCTAATACAAAATGAAGGTTATATGTGCAGGAAGGCAGGTGGCAAAATGTATTTTATTGTTGCAGTTGGTAGAAACGGAATAGTAGGACAACCCGGGGTGGGGAGAGTCTCGTCTTCCTTTTCTCCCCTGATCTTCACCCTAAGAGGGATTCTTGGCTGCCCAGAATTACAGCCCCAGACTCTTTAGTAAAATGCTCACGGGCATGTCGGCCACGAGGAAGCAGATGATAAGTTTATTTTTTTTAAAGATTTAGTTATTTGCTTGAAAGTCAGTGTTAAACAGAGAGAGAAGGAGAGGCAGACAGAGAGAGAGAGAGAGAGAGAGAGAGAGAGAGAGAGGTCTTCCATCTGCTGGTTTACTCCCCAATTGGCCACAAGGGCCAGAGCTGCGCCGCTCCAAAGCCAGGAGCTAGGAGACTCTTCCAGGTCTCCCACGGCTCCACGGCTACGCAGGGGCCCAAGCACTTGGGCCATCTTCACTGCTTTCCCAGGCCACAGCAGAGTGCAGGATTGGAAGTTTAGCACCCTGGACTCAATTGGCGCCCATATGGGATGCTTGCAGGACTGGCAGTGGCTTTCACCGGCTATGCCACAGCAGTGTCCCTGCATATGCAAATCGGAATGACATACCACTACACTCTCACTCGATTGGACAACACTCAAAAGTTGATACTCATCCAGAGCTTGACAAAGTGAAAAGCGTAAATTGTCCTCCTAGGCAGAGAGTGTTTCAACTGTTACAAACTTGGGCAGAACAGTTTGAATGGTCAAGTGTGCATTCACAGACACGTTTTCCAAGATCTGTTCTTCTCTTTTTGAAAGATGTATTCATGCATTCGAAAGGCAGAGTTAGAGAGAGGCAGTGATCCTCTGGTTCACTCCCTAATGGCCTCAACCTCCAGAGCTGAGACGATCCTAAGCCAGGAGCCAGGAGCCAGGAGCCAGGAGCCAGGAGCCAGGAGCTGCTTCTGCGTCTCCCATGTGGGTGCAGTCCTGGGGCCATCCTCTGTGGCATACCCAGGTACAATAACAGGGAGCTGGACCTGATGAGGAGTAGCCCGGACTGGAACCAGCACCCATGTGGGATGCTGGCCCCATAGGTCCTAGACATCGGCTTTACCCGCTGTGCCACAGCGCCGGCCCCTTCCACAGAGCTTTGAAGTACACTTGAATGAGGCTGCTGCCAGCACATGACATGCTGCTTGACAATACACATTTTTATGAATAGAATGAGCACACTGAAATTAGAATGAAAAATGAATACATACATTAGAAATAGTTGTTTATCGTCAAGTCCTGCGTGCATAAGACACTATTTCAATGCGTTTTCATTAATTTAATAAGAATGTAGCGGATGTATCACATTGCACATATTAATGTGATTCTGTGTGATGTCTTGATGCATGTGTACATTGTGTAATAGCTATTCATGGGACTGGTGCTATGGCCTAGCGGGCAACACCACCACCTGCAATGGCAGCATCCCATATGGGTGCCAGTTAGAGTCTCAGTGCTGGGTAGTTAGCCGCATACCATAATCACTTTTTTTCTTTTTTTTTTTTTTTTAAAAAAAAACAGGTTTTTGGTATGTAGTCACATATACAACTTCTGTTTATTAAGTGGTGTTCTTTTAATTTATTTGAAAGGCAGAGTGACCGAGAGAGGGGAAGAAACAGAGCAAAGAGGAGATCTTCCAGGGAGGCTAGCAGGGAGCTGCACTGGAAACAGAGCAGCCAGGAGTCCCGCACAGCTGTGGGCTGCTGGAGCCCTAAGTGGAGGCAACACAGCCTCGGCTCCACCTTCTTCACTTTAGTCCTTTCCTACTGAACTCACTTGAATCCTTTCTACCGAATGCGTCTTTTTCTTAACTATGAAGGATCTTCTAAAAGTTGCTAGAAATGTATTAAGAGGCTGGCGCCGAGGCTCACTTGGCTAATCCTCTGCCTGTGGTGCTGGCAGCCCCGGTTCTAGTCCCAATTGGGGCGCTGGATTCTGTCCCAGTTGCTCATCTTCCAGTCCAGCTCTCTGCTGTGGCCCAGGAAGGCAATGGAGGATGGCCCAGGTCCTTGGGCCCTGCACCCACATGGGAGACCAGGAGGAGGCACCTGGCTCCTGGCTTGGGATCGGCACAATGTGCCAGCCGCAGCGGGATGGCCATGGCAGCCATTTGAGAGGTGAAACAACAGAAGGAAGACCTTTCTCTCTCTCTCTGTCTCTCTCTCTCTCTCTCTCTGTCTAACCGTGCCTGCCTTCCTATAAATAAATGAAGAAAGAAAGAAAGAAAAGAAAAAGAAAAAAAGGAAATGTATTAAGAAAATCCATGTTTCTATATCAATTTTAATACTAAAATAATTGTATTTTTAAAAGGAATTTTGCAAATCTTTGAAAAGGACTTTTGTGTAAAATGTCCCCTTAGGGGCCTGTAGGGTGAGAGAAAGGATTAGTTCACACCCTACAGGGCTGACCTCCCATAGTGCATGTTCTGGCCACTCCCCTTCCACTCCAGCTTTCTGCCACTGCACCTGGGAAAGCTGTGGGAATGGCCCAAGTACTCCAGCCCCTGCCCCTCTTGGGGGAGACCAGGATGGAATTCCTGGCTCCTGGGCTCAGCCTGGCCCAGCCCTGCCTGTGGCTCCCAGCTGGGGAGGGAGCCAGCAGATGCAAGACAGGTTGTTGTCACTCTTCCTTCCCAATGAAGCTTTTCACAAAGTACCCGCTCCATTCATTTGATATTCGTGTTGCTCCCTGGGATTTCTTTGGTTGTATCTGTCAAGGTTGCCTGTCCCCAACACTTGATTTTCCACTCTGATGTTCCTTTGAGTTTGGCTACAAATGTCAACGCAAAGGGTGGGGCAAAATGAAGCTGGCCTGTCAGACAGAAACCCAGCTCTGGGATTTCCTGAGCTGAGGGCTGATTGGATTCGAACCTGGCCCAGGTATAAAGCCGGAAGGAAGCGCGGAGAGATGGAGCCTCCTTGCGACTGCAGCGGCCACGGGAAACCACCTCTCTCTGAGTCCTAGAGTGTGTTCACCTGGATCAGGATTTCATCCACGGCAGGTAGCTCAATTTCTTATTCTGTTAGACCGTATTTGGTGCCTGTGCTTTTGAGAAAGTCCTTATGCCAAAAGCGTTGAAGACTCCATTTCAACTTTAAAAACGTCTTTGGGAGACGTTTATTAATGCCACCTATGTTATCCTAATATGCTTTATGTGCGTTGTCTCTCTGTTCTCTTCGTGTTTCTCCATGTACTCTTCTGTAGGAGTATTCACGGATTTTTTCAAACATGTATTTATTTTTTGAGTGGCAGGGTTAGGACAGAGAGATGGAGAGACGGGGAAAGAGGTCTTCCCTCCTTGGGTTCTGCTATGCCATTAACAAGCCTGGAAAAGAGACCTTCTCATTTCTCCACATTTCGATCTCTGTTAGGGCTTCCCATAGAAAGGAAACCACGTAGCAAATCAGCAGAGAGGGGCAGGCCACTCTAGCTTAGGTGGTTAATCCTCCGCCTAGGGGCCAGCATCCCCAATGGGCTCTGATTGGAGTTCCAACGGCTCTGCTCTCAACCCTGCTCCCTGAGATGGCCTGGGAAAGCAGTGGAAGGAGATCCAAGTGCTCTGACCCACTGTACCCACGGGGGATGCAGAAGCAGCTCCAGGTTTGGATGGGCCCAGCTCTGGCTGTTGAGGCCATTTGGGGAGTGAACAGGCAGATGGAAGACCTCCCTCTCTCTCTCTCTCTCTCTCTCTCTCTCTCTCTCTGTGTGTGTGTGTGTGTGTGTGTGTGATTCTGCCTGTGAAATGAATGAATCCATCTTTACTAAAGAGAGACTACGTAGAGAAGATCCTCTGGGGGAAATTCTAGGGGGACGATCTAGAACACACCTGGGGACTCAGAGTCGCCCACTTTCCTGTCTTGCAGCCATGACGCCTGAGAGCTCCGGCCCCCAGAACCCCAGCTGCCACATCATGACATTCTACCCAACCATGGAGGAGTTTATGGACTTCAACCAATTTATCGCTCAGATGGAATCTCAGGGTGCACACCGAGGAGGCCTGGCCAAGGTCATCCCACCCAAGGAGTGGAGGGCCAGACAGAGCTACGACGACATGGATGACATCTTGATAGCCCGCCCCCTCCAGCAGAAGGCCTATGGCGGGGCAGGTGTCTTCACTCAGTTCCACAGAAAGAGGAGAGCCATGACCCTGAGACAGTATCGCCAGCTGGCCACCAGCACAAAATACCAGACCCCAGCGCACCTGACTTTCGAAGAGTTGGAGCAAAAGTACTGGAAGACCCGTGTCTACGATGCCCCGATCTACGGCGCTGGCATCAGCGGCTCTCTGTTTGATGAAAACACGGCACACTGGAACCTCAGGCGCCTGGGCTCGCCTCTGGACCTGCTGGCGCAGGAGTGCGGCGTCGTCATCGAGGGCGTCAACACGCCCTACCTGTACTTTGGCATGTGGAAGACCACGTTCGCCTGGCACACGGAGGACATGGACCTGTACAGCATCAACTACCTGCACTTCGGGGAGCCCAAGACGTGGTACGCGGTGCCCCCGGAGCACGGGCGGCGCCTGGAGCGCCTGGCCGGGCAGCTGTTCCCGGGCAGTTCCCGCAGCTGCCAGGCCTTCCTGCGGCACAAGGTGGCCCTAATCTCGCCCAGCGTCCTGCGGCAGAACGGCATCCCCTTCCGCCGCGTCACTCAGCAGGCTGGCGAGTTCATGGTGACCTTTCCTTACGGCTACCACGCGGGCTTCAACCACGGCTTCAACTGCGCCGAAGCCATCAATTTCGCCACCCCGCGCTGGATCGACTATGGCAAAGTGGCCTCCCAGTGCAGCTGCGGGGAGGCCAGGGTCACCTTTGACATGGACCCCTTCGTTCGTATCCTGCAACCCGAGCGCTACGAACTGTGGAAACGCGGGCAAGACCGTGGCGCTGTGGCCCTCCCGGAGCCCATGGGCCAAACAAGCCAGGATCCACACACTAGCCGGGAGCCAGGCACCAGCCAGCCGCTTCTCACCAGCCAGGGGCCAAGCCTCAGCCAGGAGCCACGCAGCAGTGAGGAACCTCACAGCAGCCAGGAGCTTCTCACCAGCCAGGGGCCAAGCCTCAGCCAGGAGCCAGGCACCAGTGAGGAGCCATGCAGCAGCCAGAAATCACGCCGCTGCCTGAAGCCGCGCCCCAGCCACGCGTTGTGCACCAGCCAGGAGCTGACGGCCTGTAGGCAGGATCGCGGGCTCTGGAGGGCTGCCCTGGGCCTCAGGCAGCTTTCCTCGCCCCAGGCTAGGTCCACTGGGCCTGTGCCGGCCTCTGGTAGCACCCGTCGAGCTGCTCCTGTGGGCCCCGGATCTCAGTTGGCTCTGGGCCACAGCAGTGATGTCACACTGCACACTGACGTTCGCAGGTCCAGGCAGCCCGACCTGGCCTGGTTACCGACTCCAGCTCTGTCTGCCGAGGCTGTGTGCCTGTCAGCTGCTAGACCTGGTCATGGTAGTGGTCGGCGTCCTCGGCCACTGCAAGCTGAGGAGCCCAGCCTGGAGGTTCCACCCAAGAGGCGGCTGTTGTCCCCCTCTGCACACACCGATGCTGGCGCCGAGGCTCCGCCCCTGCCCAGTGATGGAGCTTCAGAGGTCAGTGCTACTCAGAGCCCTGAACGCCCGTTTCCTGCCAAGGCTTCGGGATGTTGCTGCGCCCCGGATCTTCAGCCCTTGGGGCCCCCGCTGGATCCCCATGCCCCGATGCACCCGGGCCCCTGCCTGCTCTCCTTGGACAGCATCACCGTGGGTCTCCCTGACGTGGTGCCGCTGACTCCTCCCAGCACCAGCGTGCAGCCATTCAGAAGCTTCTGCAGGGACACTGCTGGGGACTGGGCGTCTCCTGGGAATCAGGCAGAGGATGGGGTGGTGCGCCGCACTTGCGCCTCCAGAACCTTGGCTGCGTCTGTGCTTGCCCCCGGCCCTGGTGTGCCTGATGCTAGTCCCCTCTGGCTCAAGCCACAGGGAGGCGCTTTCTGGTGGCATGAGCCAAGTTCAGCACCAGTGAACGCTCTTCAGCCCCTGAGCCCTTGACCATCTGCTCTGTGACTGTGCAGTGGCCCCTGACCCTCAGAACCTGTAAAGTTCCCAGCCACGGGAGCATTCATCCTGGCCTGTCCCCACTGGAGACCTAGTACCTGACTGGCATTTCTGATTTCTGCCTGTTATGTATTCCTCGTGCAAAGAGAAACGAGAACTCCTTGGCGTGTTTTTAAACTTAAATTGTATATGAAGCAGAGTAGATGAAAGGTAGTCAATGATTGTATTTTTGTATTCTTGTTGCTGAAGTTGTTTTAATTGCTCAAATAAACTTCACTGAATGAATTTAGTGTAAGTTTTTTCTCTAAGCTGGTTTAAAAGAGAAAATGTAGGAATAAGCTTATCTTAGCAATGCAGTCAGAACAAAAGGGATAGGATCAAGTACTCATGAATGCCAATGGCAGCTGACAAAATTCAAGCCTAGGTAGGCCTTGTTTCAAAACATACCACCACGAGGAAGCTGCATACCCTCTGAAGATGCAGACTTTTTATTTAGTTACTATTTAGTACCAAAGTCAGCATTTTACTGAAGAAGAAATACTTGATACATGTCTAGCAAAATATATAGAATTTAGAGGCATCCCTAATACAAAATGAAGGTTATATGTGCAGGAAGGCAGGTGGCAAAATGTATTTTATTGTTGCAGTTGGTAGAAACGGAATAGTAGGACAACCCGGGGTGGGGAGAGTCTCGTCTTCCTTTTCTCCCCTGATCTTCACCCTAAGAGGGATTCTTGGCTGCCCAGAATTACAGCCCCAGACTCTTTAGTAAAATGCTCACGGGCATGTCGGCCACGAGGAAGCAGATGATAAGTTTATTTTTTTTAAAGATTTAGTTATTTGCTTGAAAGTCAGTGTTAAACAGAGAGAGAAGGAGAGGCAGACAGAGAGAGAGAGAGAGAGAGAGAGAGAGAGAGAGAGGTCTTCCATCTGCTGGTTTACTCCCCAATTGGCCACAAGGGCCAGAGCTGCGCCGCTCCAAAGCCAGGAGCTAGGAGACTCTTCCAGGTCTCCCACGGCTCCACGGCTACGCAGGGGCCCAAGCACTTGGGCCATCTTCACTGCTTTCCCAGGCCACAGCAGAGTGCAGGATTGGAAGTTTAGCACCCTGGACTCAATTGGCGCCCATATGGGATGCTTGCAGGACTGGCAGTGGCTTTCACCGGCTATGCCACAGCAGTGTCCCTGCATATGCAAATCGGAATGACATACCACTACACTCTCACTCGATTGGACAACACTCAAAAGTTGATACTCATCCAGAGCTTGACAAAGTGAAAAGCGTAAATTGTCCTCCTAGGCAGAGAGTGTTTCAACTGTTACAAACTTGGGCAGAACAGTTTGAATGGTCAAGTGTGCATTCACAGACACGTTTTCCAAGATCTGTTCTTCTCTTTTTGAAAGATGTATTCATGCATTCGAAAGGCAGAGTTAGAGAGAGGCAGTGATCCTCTGGTTCACTCCCTAATGGCCTCAACCTCCAGAGCTGAGACGATCCTAAGCCAGGAGCCAGGAGCCAGGAGCCAGGAGCCAGGAGCCAGGAGCTGCTTCTGCGTCTCCCATGTGGGTGCAGTCCTGGGGCCATCCTCTGTGGCATACCCAGGTACAATAACAGGGAGCTGGACCTGATGAGGAGTAGCCCGGACTGGAACCAGCACCCATGTGGGATGCTGGCCCCATAGGTCCTAGACATCGGCTTTACCCGCTGTGCCACAGCGCCGGCCCCTTCCACAGAGCTTTGAAGTACACTTGAATGAGGCTGCTGCCAGCACATGACATGCTGCTTGACAATACACATTTTTATGAATAGAATGAGCACACTGAAATTAGAATGAAAAATGAATACATACATTAGAAATAGTTGTTTATCGTCAAGTCCTGCGTGCATAAGACACTATTTCAATGCGTTTTCATTAATTTAATAAGAATGTAGCGGATGTATCACATTGCACATATTAATGTGATTCTGTGTGATGTCTTGATGCATGTGTACATTGTGTAATAGCTATTCATGGGACTGGTGCTATGGCCTAGCGGGCAACACCACCACCTGCAATGGCAGCATCCCATATGGGTGCCAGTTAGAGTCTCAGTGCTGGGTAGTTAGCCGCATACCATAATCACTTTTTTTCTTTTTTTTTTTTTTTTAAAAAAAAACAGGTTTTTGGTATGTAGTCACATATACAACTTCTGTTTATTAAGTGGTGTTCTTTTAATTTATTTGAAAGGCAGAGTGACCGAGAGAGGGGAAGAAACAGAGCAAAGAGGAGATCTTCCAGGGAGGCTAGCAGGGAGCTGCACTGGAAACAGAGCAGCCAGGAGTCCCGCACAGCTGTGGGCTGCTGGAGCCCTAAGTGGAGGCAACACAGCCTCGGCTCCACCTTCTTCACTTTAGTCCTTTCCTACTGAACTCACTTGAATCCTTTCTACCGAATGCGTCTTTTTCTTAACTATGAAGGATCTTCTAAAAGTTGCTAGAAATGTATTAAGAGGCTGGCGCCGAGGCTCACTTGGCTAATCCTCTGCCTGTGGTGCTGGCAGCCCCGGTTCTAGTCCCAATTGGGGCGCTGGATTCTGTCCCAGTTGCTCATCTTCCAGTCCAGCTCTCTGCTGTGGCCCAGGAAGGCAATGGAGGATGGCCCAGGTCCTTGGGCCCTGCACCCACATGGGAGACCAGGAGGAGGCACCTGGCTCCTGGCTTGGGATCGGCACAATGTGCCAGCCGCAGCGGGATGGCCATGGCAGCCATTTGAGAGGTGAAACAACAGAAGGAAGACCTTTCTCTCTCTCTCTGTCTCTCTCTCTCTCTCTCTCTGTCTAACCGTGCCTGCCTTCCTATAAATAAATGAAGAAAGAAAGAAAGAAAAGAAAAAGAAAAAAAGGAAATGTATTAAGAAAATCCATGTTTCTATATCAATTTTAATACTAAAATAATTGTATTTTTAAAAGGAATTTTGCAAATCTTTGAAAAGGACTTTTGTGTAAAATGTCCCCTTAGGGGCCTGTAGGGTGAGAGAAAGGATTAGTTCACACCCTACAGGGCTGACCTCCCATAGTGCATGTTCTGGCCACTCCCCTTCCACTCCAGCTTTCTGCCACTGCACCTGGGAAAGCTGTGGGAATGGCCCAAGTACTCCAGCCCCTGCCCCTCTTGGGGGAGACCAGGATGGAATTCCTGGCTCCTGGGCTCAGCCTGGCCCAGCCCTGCCTGTGGCTCCCAGCTGGGGAGGGAGCCAGCAGATGCAAGACAGGTTGTTGTCACTCTTCCTTCCCAATGAAGCTTTTCACAAAGTACCCGCTCCATTCATTTGATATTCGTGTTGCTCCCTGGGATTTCTTTGGTTGTATCTGTCAAGGTTGCCTGTCCCCAACACTTGATTTTCCACTCTGATGTTCCTTTGAGTTTGGCTACAAATGTCAACGCAAAGGGTGGGGCAAAATGAAGCTGGCCTGTCAGACAGAAACCCAGCTCTGGGATTTCCTGAGCTGAGGGCTGATTGGATTCGAACCTGGCCCAGGTATAAAGCCGGAAGGAAGCGCGGAGAGATGGAGCCTCCTTGCGACTGCAGCGGCCACGGGAAACCACCTCTCTCTGAGTCCTAGAGTGTGTTCACCTGGATCAGGATTTCATCCACGGCAGGTAGCTCAATTTCTTATTCTGTTAGACCGTATTTGGTGCCTGTGCTTTTGAGAAAGTCCTTATGCCAAAAGCGTTGAAGACTCCATTTCAACTTTAAAAACGTCTTTGGGAGACGTTTATTAATGCCACCTATGTTATCCTAATATGCTTTATGTGCGTTGTCTCTCTGTTCTCTTCGTGTTTCTCCATGTACTCTTCTGTAGGAGTATTCACGGATTTTTTCAAACATGTATTTATTTTTTGAGTGGCAGGGTTAGGACAGAGAGATGGAGAGACGGGGAAAGAGGTCTTCCCTCCTTGGGTTCTGCTATGCCATTAACAAGCCTGGAAAAGAGACCTTCTCATTTCTCCACATTTCGATCTCTGTTAGGGCTTCCCATAGAAAGGAAACCACGTAGCAAATCAGCAGAGAGGGGCAGGCCACTCTAGCTTAGGTGGTTAATCCTCCGCCTAGGGGCCAGCATCCCCAATGGGCTCTGATTGGAGTTCCAACGGCTCTGCTCTCAACCCTGCTCCCTGAGATGGCCTGGGAAAGCAGTGGAAGGAGATCCAAGTGCTCTGACCCACTGTACCCACGGGGGATGCAGAAGCAGCTCCAGGTTTGGATGGGCCCAGCTCTGGCTGTTGAGGCCATTTGGGGAGTGAACAGGCAGATGGAAGACCTCCCTCTCTCTCTCTCTCTCTCTCTCTCTCTCTCTGTGTGTGTGTGTGTGTGTGTGTGTGATTCTGCCTGTGAAATGAATGAATCCATCTTTACTAAAGAGAGACTACGTAGAGAAGATCCTCTGGGGGAAATTCTAGGGGGACGATCTAGAACACACCTGGGGACTCAGAGTCGCCCACTTTCCTGTCTTGCAGCCATGACGCCTGAGAGCTCCGGCCCCCAGAACCCCAGCTGCCACATCATGACATTCTACCCAACCATGGAGGAGTTTATGGACTTCAACCAATTTATCGCTCAGATGGAATCTCAGGGTGCACACCGAGGAGGCCTGGCCAAGGTCATCCCACCCAAGGAGTGGAGGGCCAGACAGAGCTACGACGACATGGATGACATCTTGATAGCCCGCCCCCTCCAGCAGAAGGCCTATGGCGGGGCAGGTGTCTTCACTCAGTTCCACAGAAAGAGGAGAGCCATGACCCTGAGACAGTATCGCCAGCTGGCCACCAGCACAAAATACCAGACCCCAGCGCACCTGACTTTCGAAGAGTTGGAGCAAAAGTACTGGAAGACCCGTGTCTACGATGCCCCGATCTACGGCGCTGGCATCAGCGGCTCTCTGTTTGATGAAAACACGGCACACTGGAACCTCAGGCGCCTGGGCTCGCCTCTGGACCTGCTGGCGCAGGAGTGCGGCGTCGTCATCGAGGGCGTCAACACGCCCTACCTGTACTTTGGCATGTGGAAGACCACGTTCGCCTGGCACACGGAGGACATGGACCTGTACAGCATCAACTACCTGCACTTCGGGGAGCCCAAGACGTGGTACGCGGTGCCCCCGGAGCACGGGCGGCGCCTGGAGCGCCTGGCCGGGCAGCTGTTCCCGGGCAGTTCCCGCAGCTGCCAGGCCTTCCTGCGGCACAAGGTGGCCCTCATCTCGCCCAGCGTCCTGCGGCAGAACGGCATCCCCTTCCGCCGCGTCACTCAGCAGGCTGGCGAGTTCATGGTGACCTTTCCTTACGGCTACCACGCGGGCTTCAACCACGGCTTCAACTGCGCCGAAGCCATCAATTTCGCCACCCCGCGCTGGATCGACTATGGCAAAGTGGCCTCCCAGTGCAGCTGCGGGGAGGCCAGGGTCACCTTTGACATGGACCCCTTCGTTCGTATCCTGCAACCCGAGCGCTACGAACTGTGGAAACGCGGGCAAGACCGTGGCGCTGTGGCCCTCCCGGAGCCCATGGGCCAAACAAGCCAGGATCCACACACTAGCCGGGAGCCAGGCACCAGCCAGCCGCTTCTCACCAGCCAGGGGCCAAGCCTCAGCCAGGAGCCACGCAGCAGTGAGGAACCTCACAGCAGCCAGGAGCTTCTCACCAGCCAGGGGCCAAGCCTCAGCCAGGAGCCAGGCACCAGTGAGGAGCCATGCAGCAGCCAGAAATCACGCCGCTGCCTGAAGCCGCGCCCCAGCCACGCGTTGTGCACCAGCCAGGAGCTGACGGCCTGTAGGCAGGATCGCGGGCTCTGGAGGGCTGCCCTGGGCCTCAGGCAGCTTTCCTCGCCCCAGGCTAGGTCCACTGGGCCTGTGCCGGCCTCTGGTAGCACCCGTCGAGCTGCTCCTGTGGGCCCCGGATCTCAGTTGGCTCTGGGCCACAGCAGTGATGTCACACTGCACACTGACGTTCGCAGGTCCAGGCAGCCCGACCTGGCCTGGTTACCGACTCCAGCTCTGTCTGCCGAGGCTGTGTGCCTGTCAGCTGCTAGACCTGGTCATGGTAGTGGTCGGCGTCCTCGGCCACTGCAAGCTGAGGAGCCCAGCCTGGAGGTTCCACCCAAGAGGCGGCTGTTGTCCCCCTCTGCACACACCGATGCTGGCGCCGAGGCTCCGCCCCTGCCCAGTGATGGAGCTTCAGAGGTCAGTGCTACTCAGAGCCCTGAACGCCCGTTTCCTGCCAAGGCTTCGGGATGTTGCTGCGCCCCGGATCTTCAGCCCTTGGGGCCCCCGCTGGATCCCCATGCCCCGATGCACCCGGGCCCCTGCCTGCTCTCCTTGGACAGCATCACCGTGGGTCTCCCTGACGTGGTGCCGCTGACTCCTCCCAGCACCAGCGTGCAGCCATTCAGAAGCTTCTGCAGGGACACTGCTGGGGACTGGGCGTCTCCTGGGAATCAGGCAGAGGATGGGGTGGTGCGCCGCACTTGCGCCTCCAGAACCTTGGCTGCGTCTGTGCTTGCCCCCGGCCCTGGTGTGCCTGATGCTAGTCCCCTCTGGCTCAAGCCACAGGGAGGCGCTTTCTGGTGGCATGAGCCAAGTTCAGCACCAGTGAACGCTCTTCAGCCCCTGAGCCCTTGACCATCTGCTCTGTGACTGTGCAGTGGCCCCTGACCCTCAGAACCTGTAAAGTTCCCAGCCACGGGAGCATTCATCCTGGCCTGTCCCCACTGGAGACCTAGTACCTGACTGGCATTTCTGATTTCTGCCTGTTATGTATTCCTCGTGCAAAGAGAAACGAGAACTCCTTGGCGTGTTTTTAAACTTAAATTGTATATGAAGCAGAGTAGATGAAAGGTAGTCAATGATTGTATTTTTGTATTCTTGTTGCTGAAGTTGTTTTAATTGCTCAAATAAACTTCACTGAATGAATTTAGTGTAAGTTTTTTCTCTAAGCTGGTTTAAAAGAGAAAATGTAGGAATAAGCTTATCTTAGCAATGCAGTCAGAACAAAAGGGATAGGATCAAGTACTCATGAATGCCAATGGCAGCTGACAAAATTCAAGCCTAGGTAGGCCTTGTTTCAAAACATACCACCACGAGGAAGCTGCATACCCTCTGAAGATGCAGACTTTTTATTTAGTTACTATTTAGTACCAAAGTCAGCATTTTACTGAAGAAGAAATACTTGATACATGTCTAGCAAAATATATAGAATTTAGAGGCATCCCTAATACAAAATGAAGGTTATATGTGCAGGAAGGCAGGTGGCAAAATGTATTTTATTGTTGCAGTTGGTAGAAACGGAATAGTAGGACAACCCGGGGTGGGGAGAGTCTCGTCTTCCTTTTCTCCCCTGATCTTCACCCTAAGAGGGATTCTTGGCTGCCCAGAATTACAGCCCCAGACTCTTTAGTAAAATGCTCACGGGCATGTCGGCCACGAGGAAGCAGATGATAAGTTTATTTTTTTTAAAGATTTAGTTATTTGCTTGAAAGTCAGTGTTAAACAGAGAGAGAAGGAGAGGCAGACAGAGAGAGAGAGAGAGAGAGAGAGAGGTCTTCCATCTGCTGGTTTACTCCCCAATTGGCCACAAGGGCCAGAGCTGCGCCGCTCCAAAGCCAGGAGCTAGGAGACTCTTCCAGGTCTCCCACGGCTCCACGGCTACGCAGGGGCCCAAGCACTTGGGCCATCTTCACTGCTTTCCCAGGCCACAGCAGAGTGCAGGATTGGAAGTTTAGCACCCTGGACTCAATTGGCGCCCATATGGGATGCTTGCAGGACTGGCAGTGGCTTTCACCGGCTATGCCACAGCAGTGTCCCTGCATATGCAAATCGGAATGACATACCACTACACTCTCACTCGATTGGACAACACTCAAAAGTTGATACTCATCCAGAGCTTGACAAAGTGAAAAGCGTAAATTGTCCTCCTAGGCAGAGAGTGTTTCAACTGTTACAAACTTGGGCAGAACAGTTTGAATGGTCAAGTGTGCATTCACAGACACGTTTTCCAAGATCTGTTCTTCTCTTTTTGAAAGATGTATTCATGCATTCGAAAGGCAGAGTTAGAGAGAGGCAGTGATCCTCTGGTTCACTCCCTAATGGCCTCAACCTCCAGAGCTGAGACGATCCTAAGCCAGGAGCCAGGAGCCAGGAGCCAGGAGCCAGGAGCCAGGAGCCAGGAGCCAGGAGCTGCTTCTGCGTCTCCCATGTGGGTGCAGTCCTGGGGCCATCCTCTGTGGCATACCCAGGTACAATAACAGGGAGCTGGACCTGATGAGGAGTAGCCCGGACTGGAACCAGCACCCATGTGGGATGCTGGCCCCATAGGTCCTAGACATCGGCTTTACCCGCTGTGCCACAGCGCCGGCCCCTTCCACAGAGCTTTGAAGTACACTTGAATGAGGCTGCTGCCAGCACATGACATGCTGCTTGACAATACACATTTTTATGAATAGAATGAGCACACTGAAATTAGAATGAAAAATGAATACATACATTAGAAATAGTTGTTTATCGTCAAGTCCTGCGTGCATAAGACACTATTTCAATGCGTTTTCATTAATTTAATAAGAATGTAGCGGATGTATCACATTGCACATATTAATGTGATTCTGTGTGATGTCTTGATGCATGTGTACATTGTGTAATAGCTATTCATGGGACTGGTGCTATGGCCTAGCGGGCAACACCACCACCTGCAATGGCAGCATCCCATATGGGTGCCAGTTAGAGTCTCAGTGCTGGGTAGTTAGCCGCATACCATAATCACTTTTTTTCTTTTTTTTTTTTTTTTAAAAAAAAAACAGGTTTTTGGTATGTAGTCACATATACAACTTCTGTTTATTAAGTGGTGTTCTTTTAATTTATTTGAAAGGCAGAGTGACCGAGAGAGGGGAAGAAACAGAGCAAAGAGGAGATCTTCCAGGGAGGCTAGCAGGGAGCTGCACTGGAAACAGAGCAGCCAGGAGTCCCGCACAGCTGTGGGCTGCTGGAGCCCTAAGTGGAGGCAACACAGCCTCGGCTCCACCTTCTTCACTTTAGTCCTTTCCTACTGAACTCACTTGAATCCTTTCTACCGAATGCGTCTTTTTCTTAACTATGAAGGATCTTCTAAAAGTTGCTAGAAATGTATTAAGAGGCTGGCGCCGAGGCTCACTTGGCTAATCCTCTGCCTGTGGTGCTGGCAGCCCCGGTTCTAGTCCCAATTGGGGCGCTGGATTCTGTCCCAGTTGCTCATCTTCCAGTCCAGCTCTCTGCTGTGGCCCAGGAAGGCAATGGAGGATGGCCCAGGTCCTTGGGCCCTGCACCCACATGGGAGACCAGGAGGAGGCACCTGGCTCCTGGCTTGGGATCGGCACAATGTGCCAGCCGCAGCGGGATGGCCATGGCAGCCATTTGAGAGGTGAAACAACAGAAGGAAGACCTTTCTCTCTCTCTCTGTCTCTCTCTCTCTCTCTCTCTGTCTAACCGTGCCTGCCTTCCTATAAATAAATGAAGAAAGAAAGAAAGAAAAGAAAAAGAAAAAAAGGAAATGTATTAAGAAAATCCATGTTTCTATATCAATTTTAATACTAAAATAATTGTATTTTTAAAAGGAATTTTGCAAATCTTTGAAAAGGACTTTTGTGTAAAATGTCCCCTTAGGGGCCTGTAGGGTGAGAGAAAGGATTAGTTCACACCCTACAGGGCTGACCTCCCATAGTGCATGTTCTGGCCACTCCCCTTCCACTCCAGCTTTCTGCCACTGCACCTGGGAAAGCTGTGGGAATGGCCCAAGTACTCCAGCCCCTGCCCCTCTTGGGGGAGACCAGGATGGAATTCCTGGCTCCTGGGCTCAGCCTGGCCCAGCCCTGCCTGTGGCTCCCAGCTGGGGAGGGAGCCAGCAGATGCAAGACAGGTTGTTGTCACTCTTCCTTCCCAATGAAGCTTTTCACAAAGTACCCGCTCCATTCATTTGATATTCGTGTTGCTCCCTGGGATTTCTTTGGTTGTATCTGTCAAGGTTGCCTGTCCCCAACACTTGATTTTCCACTCTGATGTTCCTTTGAGTTTGGCTACAAATGTCAACGCAAAGGGTGGGGCAAAATGAAGCTGGCCTGTCAGACAGAAACCCAGCTCTGGGATTTCCTGAGCTGAGGGCTGATTGGATTCGAACCTGGCCCAGGTATAAAGCCGGAAGGAAGCGCGGAGAGATGGAGCCTCCTTGCGACTGCAGCGGCCACGGGAAACCACCTCTCTCTGAGTCCTAGAGTGTGTTCACCTGGATCAGGATTTCATCCACGGCAGGTAGCTCAATTTCTTATTCTGTTAGACCGTATTTGGTGCCTGTGCTTTTGAGAAAGTCCTTATGCCAAAAGCGTTGAAGACTCCATTTCAACTTTAAAAACGTCTTTGGGAGACGTTTATTAATGCCACCTATGTTATCCTAATATGCTTTATGTGCGTTGTCTCTCTGTTCTCTTCGTGTTTCTCCATGTACTCTTCTGTAGGAGTATTCACGGATTTTTTCAAACATGTATTTATTTTTTGAGTGGCAGGGTTAGGACAGAGAGATGGAGAGACGGGGAAAGAGGTCTTCCCTCCTTGGGTTCTGCTATGCCATTAACAAGCCTGGAAAAGAGACCTTCTCATTTCTCCACATTTCGATCTCTGTTAGGGCTTCCCATAGAAAGGAAACCACGTAGCAAATCAGCAGAGAGGGGCAGGCCACTCTAGCTTAGGTGGTTAATCCTCCGCCTAGGGGCCAGCATCCCCAATGGGCTCTGATTGGAGTTCCAACGGCTCTGCTCTCAACCCTGCTCCCTGAGATGGCCTGGGAAAGCAGTGGAAGGAGATCCAAGTGCTCTGACCCACTGTACCCACGGGGGATGCAGAAGCAGCTCCAGGTTTGGATGGGCCCAGCTCTGGCTGTTGAGGCCATTTGGGGAGTGAACAGGCAGATGGAAGACCTCCCTCTCTCTCTCTCTCTCTCTCTCTCTCTCTCTCTCTGTGTGTGTGTGTGTGTGTGTGTGTGATTCTGCCTGTGAAATGAATGAATCCATCTTTACTAAAGAGAGACTACGTAGAGAAGATCCTCTGGGGGAAATTCTAGGGGGACGATCTAGAACACACCTGGGGACTCAGAGTCGCCCACTTTCCTGTCTTGCAGCCATGACGCCTGAGAGCTCCGGCCCCCAGAACCCCAGCTGCCACATCATGACATTCTACCCAACCATGGAGGAGTTTATGGACTTCAACCAATTTATCGCTCAGATGGAATCTCAGGGTGCACACCGAGGAGGCCTGGCCAAGGTCATCCCACCCAAGGAGTGGAGGGCCAGACAGAGCTACGACGACATGGATGACATCTTGATAGCCCGCCCCCTCCAGCAGAAGGCCTATGGCGGGGCAGGTGTCTTCACTCAGTTCCACAGAAAGAGGAGAGCCATGACCCTGAGACAGTATCGCCAGCTGGCCACCAGCACAAAATACCAGACCCCAGCGCACCTGACTTTCGAAGAGTTGGAGCAAAAGTACTGGAAGACCCGTGTCTACGATGCCCCGATCTACGGCGCTGGCATCAGCGGCTCTCTGTTTGATGAAAACACGGCACACTGGAACCTCAGGCGCCTGGGCTCGCCTCTGGACCTGCTGGCGCAGGAGTGCGGCGTCGTCATCGAGGGCGTCAACACGCCCTACCTGTACTTTGGCATGTGGAAGACCACGTTCGCCTGGCACACGGAGGACATGGACCTGTACAGCATCAACTACCTGCACTTCGGGGAGCCCAAGACGTGGTACGCGGTGCCCCCGGAGCACGGGCGGCGCCTGGAGCGCCTGGCCGGGCAGCTGTTCCCGGGCAGTTCCCGCAGCTGCCAGGCCTTCCTGCGGCACAAGGTGGCCCTCATCTCGCCCAGCGTCCTGCGGCAGAACGGCATCCCCTTCCGCCGCGTCACTCAGCAGGCTGGCGAGTTCATGGTGACCTTTCCTTACGGCTACCACGCGGGCTTCAACCACGGCTTCAACTGCGCCGAAGCCATCAATTTCGCCACCCCGCGCTGGATCGACTATGGCAAAGTGGCCTCCCAGTGCAGCTGCGGGGAGGCCAGGGTCACCTTTGACATGGACCCCTTCGTTCGTATCCTGCAACCCGAGCGCTACGAACTGTGGAAACGCGGGCAAGACCGTGGCGCTGTGGCCCTCCCGGAGCCCATGGGCCAAACAAGCCAGGATCCACACACTAGCCGGGAGCCAGGCACCAGCCAGCCGCTTCTCACCAGCCAGGGGCCAAGCCTCAGCCAGGAGCCACGCAGCAGTGAGGAACCTCACAGCAGCCAGGAGCTTCTCACCAGCCAGGGGCCAAGCCTCAGCCAGGAGCCAGGCACCAGTGAGGAGCCATGCAGCAGCCAGAAATCACGCCGCTGCCTGAAGCCGCGCCCCAGCCACGCGTTGTGCACCAGCCAGGAGCTGACGGCCTGTAGGCAGGATCGCGGGCTCTGGAGGGCTGCCCTGGGCCTCAGGCAGCTTTCCTCGCCCCAGGCTAGGTCCACTGGGCCTGTGCCGGCCTCTGGTAGCACCCGTCGAGCTGCTCCTGTGGGCCCCGGATCTCAGTTGGCTCTGGGCCACAGCAGTGATGTCACACTGCACACTGACGTTCGCAGGTCCAGGCAGCCCGACCTGGCCTGGTTACCGACTCCAGCTCTGTCTGCCGAGGCTGTGTGCCTGTCAGCTGCTAGACCTGGTCATGGTAGTGGTCGGCGTCCTCGGCCACTGCAAGCTGAGGAGCCCAGCCTGGAGGTTCCACCCAAGAGGCGGCTGTTGTCCCCCTCTGCACACACCGATGCTGGCGCCGAGGCTCCGCCCCTGCCCAGTGATGGAGCTTCAGAGGTCAGTGCTACTCAGAGCCCTGAACGCCCGTTTCCTGCCAAGGCTTCGGGATGTTGCTGCGCCCCGGATCTTCAGCCCTTGGGGCCCCCGCTGGATCCCCATGCCCCGATGCACCCGGGCCCCTGCCTGCTCTCCTTGGACAGCATCACCGTGGGTCTCCCTGACGTGGTGCCGCTGACTCCTCCCAGCACCAGCGTGCAGCCATTCAGAAGCTTCTGCAGGGACACTGCTGGGGACTGGGCGTCTCCTGGGAATCAGGCAGAGGATGGGGTGGTGCGCCGCACTTGCGCCTCCAGAACCTTGGCTGCGTCTGTGCTTGCCCCCGGCCCTGGTGTGCCTGATGCTAGTCCCCTCTGGCTCAAGCCACAGGGAGGCGCTTTCTGGTGGCATGAGCCAAATTCAGCACCAGTGAACGCTCTTCAGCCCCTGAGCCCTTGACCATCTGCTCTGTGACTGTGCAGTGGCCCCTGACCCTCAGAACCTGTAAAGTTCCCAGCCACGGGAGCATTCATCCTGGCCTGTCCCCACTGGAGACCTAGTACCTGACTGGCATTTCTGATTTCTGCCTGTTATGCATTCCTCGTGCAAAGAGAAACGAGAACTCCTTGGCGTGTTTTTAAACTTAAATTGTATATGAAGCAGAGTAGATGAAAGGTAGTCAATGATTGTATTTTTGTATTCTTGTTGCTGAAGTTGTTTTAATTGCTCAAATAAACTTCACTGAATGAATTTAGTGTAAGTTTTTTCTCTAAGCTGGTTTAAAAGAGAAAATGTAGGAATAAGCTTATCTTAGCAATGCAGTCAGAACAAAAGGGATAGGATCAAGTACTCATGAATGCCAATGGCAGCTGACAAAATTCAAGCCTAGGTAGGCCTTGTTTCAAAACATACCACCACGAGGAAGCTGCATACCCTCTGAAGATGCAGACTTTTTATTTAGTTACTATTTAGTACCAAAGTCAGCATTTTACTGAAGAAGAAATACTTGATACATGTCTAGCAAAATATATAGAATTTAGAGGCATCCCTAATACAAAATGAAGGTTATATGTGCAGGAAGGCAGGTGGCAAAATGTATTTTATTGTTGCAGTTGGTAGAAACGGAATAGTAGGACAACCCGGGGTGGGGAGAGTCTCGTCTTCCTTTTCTCCCCTGATCTTCACCCTAAGAGGGATTCTTGGCTGCCCAGAATTACAGCCCCAGACTCTTTAGTAAAATGCTCACGGGCATGTCGGCCACGAGGAAGCAGATGATAAGTTTATTTTTTTTAAAGATTTAGTTATTTGCTTGAAAGTCAGTGTTAAACAGAGAGAGAAGGAGAGGCAGACAGAGAGAGAGAGAGAGAGAGAGAGAGAGAGAGAGAGGTCTTCCATCTGCTGGTTTACTCCCCAATTGGCCACAAGGGCCAGAGCTGCGCCGCTCCAAAGCCAGGAGCTAGGAGACTCTTCCAGGTCTCCCACGGCTCCACGGCTACGCAGGGGCCCAAGCACTTGGGCCATCTTCACTGCTTTCCCAGGCCACAGCAGAGTGCAGGATTGGAAGTTTAGCACCCTGGACTCAATTGGCGCCCATATGGGATGCTTGCAGGACTGGCAGTGGCTTTCACCGGCTATGCCACAGCAGTGTCCCTGCATATGCAAATCGGAATGACATACCACTACACTCTCACTCGATTGGACAACACTCAAAAGTTGATACTCATCCAGAGCTTGACAAAGTGAAAAGCGTAAATTGTCCTCCTAGGCAGAGAGTGTTTCAACTGATACAAACTTGGGCAGAACAGTTTGAATGGTCAAGTGTGCATTCACAGACACGTTTTCCAAGATCTGTTCTTCTCTTTTTGAAAGATGTATTCATGCATTCGAAAGGCAGAGTTAGAGAGAGGCAGTGATCCTCTGGTTCACTCCCTAATGGCCTCAACCTCCAGAGCTGAGACGATCCTAAGCCAGGAGCCAGGAGCCAGGAGCCAGGAGCCAGGAGCCAGGAGCCAGGAGCCAGGAGCTGCTTCTGCGTCTCCCATGTGGGTGCAGTCCTGGGGCCATCCTCTGTGGCATACCCAGGTACAATAACAGGGAGCTGGACCTGATGAGGAGTAGCCCGGACTGGAACCAGCACCCATGTGGGATGCTGGCCCCATAGGTCCTAGACATCGGCTTTACCCGCTGTGCCACAGCGCCGGCCCCTTCCACAGAGCTTTGAAGTACACTTGAATGAGGCTGCTGCCAGCACATGACATGCTGCTTGACAATACACATTTTTATGAATAGAATGAGCACACTGAAATTAGAATGAAAAATGAATACATACATTAGAAATAGTTGTTTATCGTCAAGTCCTGCGTGCATAAGACACTATTTCAATGCGTTTTCATTAATTTAATAAGAATGTAGCGGATGTATCACATTGCACATATTAATGTGATTCTGTGTGATGTCTTGATGCATGTGTACATTGTGTAATAGCTATTCATGGGACTGGTGCTATGGCCTAGCGGGCAACACCACCACCTGCAATGGCAGCATCCCATATGGGTGCCAGTTAGAGTCTCAGTGCTGGGTAGTTAGCCGCATACCATAATCACTTTTTTTCTTTTTTTTTTTTTTTTAAAAAAAAACAGGTTTTTGGTATGTAGTCACATATACAACTTCTGTTTATTAAGTGGTGTTCTTTTAATTTATTTGAAAGGCAGAGTGACCGAGAGAGGGGAAGAAACAGAGCAAAGAGGAGATCTTCCAGGGAGGCTAGCAGGGAGCTGCACTGGAAACAGAGCAGCCAGGAGTCCCGCACAGCTGTGGGCTGCTGGAGCCCTAAGTGGAGGCAACACAGCCTCGGCTCCACCTTCTTCACTTTAGTCCTTTCCTACTGAACTCACTTGAATCCTTTCTACCGAATGCGTCTTTTTCTTAACTATGAAGGATCTTCTAAAAGTTGCTAGAAATGTATTAAGAGGCTGGCGCCGAGGCTCACTTGGCTAATCCTCTGCCTGTGGTGCTGGCAGCCCCGGTTCTAGTCCCAATTGGGGCGCTGGATTCTGTCCCAGTTGCTCATCTTCCAGTCCAGCTCTCTGCTGTGGCCCAGGAAGGCAATGGAGGATGGCCCAGGTCCTTGGGCCCTGCACCCACATGGGAGACCAGGAGGAGGCACCTGGCTCCTGGCTTGGGATCGGCACAATGTGCCAGCCGCAGCGGGATGGCCATGGCAGCCATTTGAGAGGTGAAACAACAGAAGGAAGACCTTTCTCTCTCTCTCTGTCTCTCTCTCTCTCTCTCTCTGTCTAACCGTGCCTGCCTTCCTATAAATAAATGAAGAAAGAAAGAAAGAAAGAAAAGAAAAAGAAAAAAAGGAAATGTATTAAGAAAATCCATGTTTCTATATCAATTTTTAACCCTAAAATAATTGTATTTTTAAAAGGAATTTTGCAAATCTTTGAAAAGGACTTTTGTGTAAAATGTCCCCTTAGGGGCCTGTAGGCTGAGAGAAAGGATTAGTTCACACCCTACAGGGCTGACCTCCCATAGTGCATGTTCTGGCCACTCCCCTTCCACTCCAGCTTTCTGCCACTGCACCTGGGAAAGCTGTGGGAATGGCCCAAGTACTCCAGCCCCTGCCCCTCTTGGGGGAGACCAGGATGGAATTCCTGGCTCCTGGGCTCAGCCTGGCCCAGCCCTGCCTGTGGCTCCCAGCTGGGGAGGGAGCCAGCAGATGCAAGACAGGTTGTTGTCACTCTTCCTTCCCAATGAAGCTTTTCACAAAGTACCCGCTCCATTCGTTTGATATTCGTGTTGCTCCCTGGGATGTCTTTGGTTGTATCTGTCAAGGTTGCCTGTCCCCAACACTTGATTTTCCACTCTGATGTTCCTTTGAGTTTGGCTACAAATGTCAACGCAAAGGGTGGGGCAAAATGAAGCTGGCTGTCAGACAGAAACCCAGCTCTGGGATTTCCTGAGCTGAGGGCTGATTGGATTCGAACCTGGCCCAGGTATAAAGCCGGAAGGAAGCGCGGAGAGATGGAGCCTCCTTGCGACTGCAGCGGCCACGGGAAACCACCTCTCTCTGAGTCCTAGAGTGTGTTCACCTGGATCAGGATTTCGTCCACGGCAGGTAGCTCAATTTCTTATTCTGTTAGGCCATATTTGGTGCCTGTGCTTTTGAGAAAGTCCTTATGCCAAAAGCGTTGAAGACTCCATTTCAACTTTAAAAACGTCTTTGGGAGACGTTTATTAATGCCACCTATGTTATCCTAATATGCTTTATGTGCGTTGTCTCTCTGTTCTCTTCGTGTTTCTCCATGTACTCTTCTGTAGGAGTATTCACGGATTTTTTCAAACATGTATTTATTTTTTGAGTGGCAGGGTTAGGACAGAGAGATGGAGAGACGGGGAAAGAGGTCTTCCCTCCTTGGGTTCTGCTATGCCATTAACAAGCCTGGAAAAGAGACCTTCTCATTTCTCCACATTTCGATCTCTGTTAGGACTTCCCATAGAAAGGAAACCACGTAGCAAATCAGCAGAGAGGGGCAGGCCACTCTAGCTTAGGTGGTTAATCCTCCGCCTAGGGGCCAGCATCCCCAATGGGCTCTGATTGGAGTTCCAACGGCTCTGCTCTCAACCCTGCTCCCTGAGATGGCCTGGGAAAGCAGTGGAAGGAGATCCAAGTGCTCTGACCCACTGTACCCACGGGGGATGCAGAAGCAGCTCCAGGTTTGGATGGGCCCAGCTCTGGCTGTTGAGGCCATTTGGGGAGTGAACAGGCAGATGGAAGACCTCCCTCTCTCACTCTGTGTGTGTGTGTGTGTGTGTGTGTGTGTGTGTGTGATTCTGCCTGTGAAATGAATGAATCCATCTTTACTAAAGAGAGACTACGTAGAGAAGATCCTCTGGGGGAAATTCTAGGGGGACGATCTAGAACACACCTGGGGACTCAGAGTCGCCCACTTTCCTGTCTTGCAGCCATGACGCCTGAGAGCTCCGGCCCCCAGAACCCCAGCTGCCACATCATGACATTCTACCCAACCATGGAGGAGTTTATGGACTTCAACCAATTTATCGCTCAGATGGAATCTCAGGGTGCACACCGAGGAGGCCTGGCCAAGGTCATCCCACCCAAGGAGTGGAGGGCCAGACAGAGCTACGACGACATGGATGACATCTTGATAGCCCGCCCCCTCCAGCAGAAGGCCTATGGCGGGGCAGGTGTCTTCACTCAGTTCCACAGAAAGAGGAGAGCCATGACCCTGAGACAGTATCGCCAGCTGGCCACCAGCACAAAATACCAGACCCCAGCGCACCTGACTTTCGAAGAGTTGGAGCAAAAGTACTGGAAGACCCGTGTCTACGATGCCCCGATCTACGGCGCTGACATCAGCGGCTCTCTGTTTGATGAAAACACGGCACACTGGAACCTCAGGCGCCTGGGCTCGCCTCTGGACCTGCTGGCGCAGGAGTGCGGCGTCGTCATCGAGGGCGTCAACACGCCCTACCTGTACTTTGGCATGTGGAAGACCACGTTCGCCTGGCACACGGAGGACATGGACCTGTACAGCATCAACTACCTGCACTTCGGGGAGCCCAAGACGTGGTACGCGGTGCCCCCGGAGCACGGGCGGCGCCTGGAGCGCCTGGCCGGGCAGCTGTTCCCGGGCAGTTCCCGCAGCTGCCAGGCCTTCCTGCGGCACAAGGTGGCCCTCATCTCGCCCAGCGTCCTGCGGCAGAACGGCATCCCCTTCCGCCGCGTCACTCAGCAGGCTGGCGAGTTCATGGTGACCTTTCCTTACGGCTACCACGCGGGCTTCAACCACGGCTTCAACTGCGCCGAAGCCATCAATTTCGCCACCCCGCGCTGGATCGACTATGGCAAAGTGGCCTCCCAGTGCAGCTGCGGGGAGGCCAGGGTCACCTTTGACATGGACCCCTTCGTTCGTATCCTGCAACCCGAGCGCTACGAGCTGTGGAAACGCGGGCAAGACCGTGGCGCTGTGGCCCTCCCGGAGCCCATGGGCCAAACAAGCCAGGATCCACACACTAGCCGGGAGCCAGGCACCAGCCAGCCGCTTCTCACCAGCCAGGGGCCAAGCCTCAGCCAGGAGCCACGCAGCAGTGAGGAACCTCACAGCAGCCAGGAGCTTCTCACCAGCCAGGGGCCAAGCCTCAGCCAGGAGCCAGGCACCAGTGAGGAGCCATGCAGCAGCCAGAAATCACGCCGCTGCCTGAAGCCGCGCCCCAGCCACGCGTTGTGCACCAGCCAGGAGCTGACGGCCTGTAGGCAGGATCGCGGGCTCTGGAGGGCTGCCCTGGGCCTCAGGCAGCTTTCCTCGCCCCAGGCTAGGTCCACTGGGCCTGTGCCGGCCTCTGGTAGCACCCGTCGAGCTGCTCCTGTGGGCCCCGGATCTCAGTTGGCTCTGGGCCGCAGCAGTGATGTCACACTGCACACTGACGTTCGCAGGTCCAGGCAGCCCAGCCTGGCCTGGTTACCGACTCCAGCTCTGTCTGCCGAGGCTGTGCGCCTGTCAGCTGCCAGACCTGGTCGTGGTCGTGGTCTTGGTCGTAGTCGTGGTCGTGGTCGGCGTCCTCGGCCACTGCCAGCTGAGGAGCCCAGCCTGGAGGTTCCACCCAAGAGGCGGCTGTTGTCCCCCTCTGCACACACCGATGCTGGCGCCGAGGCTCCGCCCCTGCCCAGTGATGGAGCTTCAGAGGTCAGTGCTACTCAGAGCCCTGAACGCCCGTTTCCTGCCAAGGCTTCGGGATGTTGCTGCGCCCCGGATCTTCAGCCCTTGGGGCCCCCGCTGGATCCCCATGCCCCGATGCACCCGGGCCCCTGCCTGCTCTCCTTGGACAGCATCACCGTGGGTCTCCCTGACGTGGTGCCGCTGACTCCTCCCAGCACCAGCGTGCAGCCATTCAGAAGCTTCTGCAGGGACACTGCTGGGGACTGGGCGTCTCCTGGGAATCAGGCAGAGGATGGGGTGGTGCGCCGCACTTGCGCCTCCAGAACCTTGGCTGCGTCTGTGCTTGCCCCCGGCCCTGGTGTGCCTGATGCTAGTCCCCTCTGGCTCAAGCCACAGGGAGGCGCTTTCTGGTGGCATGAGCCAAGTTCAGCACCAGTGAACGCTCTTCAGCCCCTGAGCCCTTGACCATCTGCTCTGTGACTGTGCAGTGGCCCCTGACCCTCAGAACCTGTAAAGTTCCCAGCCACGGGAGCATTCGTCCTGGCCTGTCCCCACTGGAGACCTAGTACCTGACTGGCATTTCTGATTTCTGCCTGTTATGTATTCCTCGTGCAAAGAGAAACGAGAACTCCTTGGCGTGTTTTTAAACTTAAATTGTATATGAAGCAGAGTAGATGAAAGGTAGTCAATGATTGTATTTTTGTATTCTTGTTGCTGAAGTTGTTTTAATTGCTCAAATAAACTTCACTGAATGAATTTAGTGTAAGTTTTTTATTCCAAACAGGTTTAAAAAAGAAAATGTAGGAATAAGCTTATCCTAGCAATGCAGTCAGAACAAAAGGGATAGGATCAAGTACTCATGAATGCCAATGGCAGCTGACAAAATTCAAGCCTAGGTAGGCCTTGTTTCAAAACATACCACCACGAGGAAGCTGCATACCCTCTGAAGATGCAGACTTTTTATTTAGTTACTATTTAGTACCAAAGTCAGCATTTTACTGAAGAAGAAATACTTGATACATGTCTAGCAAAATATATAGAATTTAGAGGCATCCCTAATACAAAATGAAGGTTATATGTGCAGGAAGGCAGGTGGCAAAATGTATTTTATTGTTGCAGTTGGTAGAAACGGAATAGCAGGACAACCCGGGGTGGGGAGAGTCTCGTCTTCCTTTTCTCCCCTGATCTTCACCCTAAGAGGGATTCTTGGCTGCCCAGAATTACAGCCCCAGACTCTTTAGTAAAATGCTCACGGGCATGTCGGCCACGAGGAAGCAGATGATAAGTTTATTTTTTTTAAAGATTTAGTTATTTGCTTGAAAGTCAGTGTTAAACAGAGAGAGAAGGAGAGGCAGACAGAGAGAGAGAGAGAGAGGTCTTCCATCTGCTGGTTCACTCCCCAATTGGCCACAAGGGCCAGAGCTGCGCCGCTCCAAAGCCAGGAGCCAGGAGACTCTTCCAGGTCTCCCACGGCTCCACGGCTACGCAGGGGCCCAAGCACTTGGGCCATCTTCACTGCTTTCCCAGGCCACAGCAGAGTGCAGGATTGGAAGTTTAGCACCCTGGACTCAATTGGCGCCCATATGGGATGCTTGCAGGACTGGCAGTGGCTTTCACCGGCTATGCCACAGCAGTGTCCCTGCATATGCAAATCGGAATGACATACCACTACACTCTCACTCGATTGGACAACACTCCAAAGTTGATACTCATCCAGAGCTTGACAAAGTGAAAAGTGTAAATTGTCCTCCTAGGCAGAGAGTGTTTCAACTGATACAAACTTGGGCAGAACAGTTTGAATGGTCAAGTGTGCATTCACATACACGTTTTCCAAGATCTGTTCTTCTCTTTTTGAAAGATGTATTCATGCATTCAAAAGGCAGAGTTAGAGAGAGGCAGTGATCCTCTGGTTCACTCCCTAATGGCCTCAACCTCCAGAGCTGAGACGATCCTAAGCCAGGAGCCAGGAGCCAGGAGCTGCTTCTGTGTCTCCCATGTGGGTGCAGTCCTGGGGCCATCCTCTGTGGCATACCCAGGTACAATAACAGGGAGCTGGACCTGATGAGGAGTAGCCCGGACTGGAACCAGCACCCATGTGGGATGCTGGCCCCATAGGTCCTAGACATCGGCTTTACCCGCTGTGCCACAGAGCCGGCCCCTTCCACAGAGCTTTGAAGTACACTTGAATGAGGCTGCTGCCAGCACATGACATGCTGGTTGACAATACACATTTTTATGAATAGAATGAGCACACTGAAATTAGAATGAACAATGAATACATACATTAGAAATAGTTGTTTATCGTCAAGTACTGCGTGCAGAAGACACTATTTCAATGCGTTTTCATTAATTTAATAAGAATGTAGCGGATGTATCAAATTGCACATATTAATGTGATTCTGTGTGATGTCTTGATGCATGTGTACATTGTGTAATAGCTATTCATGGGACTGGTGCTATGGCCTAGCGGGCAACACCACCACCTGCAATGGCAGCATCCCATATGGGTGCCAGTGAGAGTCTCAGTGCTGGGTAGTTAGCCGCATACCATAATCACTTTTTGTCTTTTTTTTTTTTTTTTTAAAAACAGGTTTTTGGTGTGTAGTCACATATACAACTTGTGTTTATTAAGTGGTGTTCTTTTAATTTATTTGAAAGGCAGAGTGACCGAGAGAGGGGAAGAAACAGAGCAAAGAGGAGATCTTCCAGGGAGGCTAGCAGGGAGCTGCACTGGAAACAGAGCAGCCAGGAGTCCCGCACAGCTGTGGGCTGCTGGAGCCCTAAGTGGAGGCAACACAGCCTCGGCTCCACCTTCTTCACTTTAGTCCTTTCCTACTGAACTCACTTGAATCCTTTCTACCGAATGCGTCTTTTTCTTAACTATGAAGGATCTTCTAAAAGTTGCTAGAAATGTATTAAGAGGCTGGCGCCGAGGCTCACTTGGCTAATCCTCTGCCTGTGGTGCTGGCAGCCCCGGTTCTAGTCCCAATTGGGGCGCCGGATTCTGTCCCAGTTGCTCATCTTCCAGTCCAGCTCTCTGCTGTGGCCCAGGAAGGCAATGGAGGATGGCCCAGGTCCTTGGTCCTTGGGCCCTGCACCCACATGGGAGACCAGGAGGAGGCACCTGGCTCCTGGCTTGGGATCGGCACAATGTGCCAGCCGCAGCGGGATGGCCATGGCAGCCATTTGAGAGGTGAAACAACAGAAGGAAGACCTTTCTCTCTCTCTCTGTCTCTCTCTCTCTCTCTGACTAACCGTGCCTGCCTTCCTATAAATAAATGAATAAAGAAAGAAAGAAAGAAAAGAAAAAGAAAAAAAGGCAATGTATTAAGAAAATCCATGTTTCTATATCAATTTTTAACCCTAAAATAATTGTATTTTTAAAAGGAATTTTGCAAATCTTTGAAAAGGACTTTTGTGTAAAATGTCCCCTTAGGGGCCTGTAGGGTGAGAGAAAGGATTAGTTCACACCCTACAGGGCTGACCTCCCATAGTGCATGTTCTGGCCACTCCCCTTCCACTCCAGCTTTCTGCCACTGCACCTGGGAAAGCTGTGGGAATGGCCCAAGTACTCCAGCCCCTGCCCCTCTTGGGGGAGACCAGGATGGAATTCCTGGCTCCTGGGCTCAGCCTGGCCCAGCCCTGCCTGTGGCTCCCAGCTGGGGAGGGAGCCAGCAGATGCAAGACAGGTTGTTGTCACTCTTCCTTCCCAATGAAGCTTTTCACAAAGTACCCGCTCCATTCGTTTGATATTCGTGTTGCTCCCTGGGATTTCTTTGGTTGTATCTGTCAAGGTTGCCTGTCCCCAACACTTGATTTTCCACTCTGATGTTCCTTTGAGTTTGGCTACAAATGTCAACGCAAAGGGTGGGGCAAAATGAAGCTGGGCTGTCAGACAGAAACCCAGCTCTGGGATTTCCTGAGCTGAGGGCTGATTGGATTAGAACCTTGCCCAAGTATAAAGCCGGAAGGAAGCGCGGAGAGATGGAGCCTCCTTGGGACTGCAGCGGCCACGGGAAACCACCTCTCTCTGAGTCCTAGAGTGTGTTCACCTGGATCAGGATTTCGTCCACGGCAGGTAGCTCAATTTCTTATTCTGTTAGACCGTATTTGATACCTGTGCTTTTGAGAAAGTCCTTATGCTAAAAGTGTTGAAGACTCAATTTCAACTTTAAAAATGCCTTTGGGAGACGTTTAGCATTGCCATATTTTATCCTAATATGCTTTATATGCATTTTCTTATTTTCTTGTAAAGAGTTACTCCTCTGTGGTTCCTTTTTTGTACCAAGAATAATCTTCGATTCTTGTCATCAGCCGTGTTAGTTGTACTGTCGATAATCATTGCTTCTGTTTATTGTTTTTGGAAACTTACTTTTGCTTTGACACTAATTCATTGACACGCTTGTGGAGTACCTAACTCACTATTTCCAAGCTTGTTTTTCTTCACCCAGTGGCCCCCTCCTTTAGACGCGTGCTTATTTAAGCTTCAAATCTGACAGGAACATCGCCTTTGCAATTCTGTTTGGCTTGATGGTACCTCAGTGGTGATTTGCACCACTTACGATAAAGTATTTTTCGTTCTTTTTTTATCTTTTTAAGATTTATTTAATTACTTGAGAGGCAGAGTTACATACAGACAGAGAGGATGGACACAGAGAGAGGTCTTCTATCTGCTCCTTCACTCCCCAAAAGGCTACAACTGCGGAGTTGGGCCGATGGGAAGCCAAGAGCTAGGAGCTTTGCTCCTGCCTTCCCACACAGGGATGCAGGGGCCCAAGCCTTTGTGCCGTCTTCTGCTATTTCCCAGGCCATCGGAGGGAACTGGATTGGAAGTGGAGCGGTTCTCGAACCGGCGCCCATAAGTGTTGCCAGCAGGCAGGATACTTAACCCGCTCTACAGCTCGGGCCTCTCTCTCTCTCTCTCTCTCTCTCTCTCTCTCTCTCTCATCTATCAATCTTTTTAACTGACTTTGCTTTATCGAAGGAGAAGAAAGTGGCGGGAAGAGGCACGGCTAGGGGTCGGGAGGTGACAGCGCTGAGCAAGACCTGGGCTGAGGACCTCATACGGGGGCGGTGGAGGGAACACCTGGTGCGGGCGAAGGGTTCCGCAGTGGGCGCCGTGGGGTGGGAGAAGGTCGTGGGGCCGGGCAGGTCAGGGCGCTGCGGCCCTAGCAGGAACAGCTGGAGCTGCGCCCTGCCAGCCATGGCAGCCAGGGCCCGCGGCATTGTTGCGACCGCCGGGGGGCAGCAGGGAGCAGTCTGTGTAGGGCTCCAGACTTGGAGGAGGAAGGACTTGGGCGGTGTAGCACTGCTCCTGCATGCCATGCACCAGGTGAGCCGGCGGCCCTCGCGCCAGCAGCGCCACGTCCTCGCCGCTGTGCGTCTGCCCACGGCTGCCAGCTGCTGGTACCCGGGGGTACCTGCTCTGAGTCTCGTTCAGGTCTCGGCGGCTGCCCCCTCTCAGAGCTTAGCCCAGATGGTTGCCCTCCAGGATGGAGGTGTAGTTCTTGCCGTCCAAGGCCTTGCTCAGAGCCAGCGCAAAGATGGAGCTGCCCCTCATGTGTAGCCCCCAAAGGAGAAGATGGGGGTGGTCGGGGGTGACTGGGGTCAGCGTGTCCCGCTCGCTGGTGAGCTGGCCGCCCTCTCAATGGCAGTCTCAGTGAGTGCCTGATGAGCTACACCCTGGTGGTGACGTGCTCACGGTGGCCCCCCTCCACAAAGAGGAAGAAACCGAGGGGGTTCGGGCTCAGCAGGTGCATGGCAGCCTTGGTCAGGACCATCAGGGAGGGGTCCTGCTGGGGCTCTCCTTCGGTCTCATATTCCATGTCTGAGGGTTCAAAGAGACCCATGAGGTGGGTCAGCCTGCAGTCCTGAGCTGCCCGCATGAGCTTGCGTGGTGCCACACACACTGGGGCCCCTGCTGCTTTGTCAGCCACTCCTCCTGCACCAGGTTCTGCCCGTCCAAGCTGGTCCCATTCTGGCTGGAGTCACTTGGGTACTCAGGGCCTGGGGTCCCCTTAGGAAACATGTACTTGCGCCCCCGCCCAGGATCTTCTTGATGTCCGTGTTGGAGACCACGTGTGTGGCAGTGTCCTGGCAGCTCTGCTGCAGCACCGAGGCAGGCAGTGGTACCAGCACCGAGTACCAGTTGTGGTTCACAGTGAGCACCTGTGTTCTGCTGGTGAGGTGTGCTGCACCAGGTGGTGTCACCAGCACCCCACCCATTTCCCTTCTTGGCCCTGTACATCCCCGAGAGAGCACCTCGTTGCCCTGGATTGTGTTGTACTGGTCGTAACCAGGCCAATGGTCTTTACATTGGCCTTGACCACGCACAGGTAGGCTGTGGCTATGCCAGCACTCTCTGGCACCTATTTTTCACGTTGTAGGTCTTGAATGGAGCAGGTGTGGGAAGTGGCCCATGGCAGAAGGTATCTCGGGCCCCAAGTTGCCCCTCATCTGCCCCTTAAGGACCATGTGGCTGTCACTATGGAAACCCCCATCCCGGCTCCCAGGAAGAGGATGGGGTTCTTGGTGGCCTTCTGGATGGGGTGCATCTTCCTGATGGCAGCCAGGGCCTCCTTTGCCTCTTGGTTTCAGAAGTCTGGGCAGGCTGAGGCCTCAGGCTCAGGAGCGGTGACAGCAGCGGCAGCAGCCAGGTCCCCTGCTGGACTGGATGGTGTCGGTGCGGCCAGCCCAGGACACCGGGCCTCCCCACCTCCATTCTTTATTGAAGGTTAGCGTGTAGACTTCCTTGAGGACCTTCTGACGTAGTGGGGTGAGGAGCTACCAGGGATCAGGACAGACCTCAGAGACAGTGAAAGTCCTGACTGAGTCAGGACATGGGTGAGGAGCCTGCTCCACCGGGAGACTGCCCTGTGGGCCTGGG
Source organism: Oryctolagus cuniculus (assembly GCF_964237555.1). NCBI lineage: Eukaryota > Metazoa > Chordata > Mammalia > Lagomorpha > Leporidae > Oryctolagus > Oryctolagus cuniculus. Next base: position 86,329,752 of record NC_091432.1, read on the forward strand.
CCTGTCCACAGTGAAGTCCTGCTATTGAATTAATAAGCCTGGGAAGTGAGCCTCTCATTTCTTCAAAAGTTCAGTGTGTGTCACTGCTTCACCTATAAATGAAGCCACTTAGAATAAAAAGCAGAGGGGCCAACGCTGCGGCTTAGGAGGTTAAGCGTCTGTGTGTGGCAAAGCAGCCCGTAGGGGCTCAGGTTCGAGTACTGGGAGCTCTATTGCCAATCCAGCTCCCTGCTGACAGCCTGGGAAAGCAGTGGAAGATGGCCCAAGTGCGTGGACCACTGCACCAACCTGGGACACCCGGAAGAAGCTCCGGTCTTTGATTTCCACTGTGACCGTTGTGGCCATTTGGGGAGTGAATAGGCAGGTGGAAGACCTCCCTCTCTGTTTCTCTCTATTTCTCTGTGTGTCTGTCATTCTGCCTGTGAAATGAATGAATCCATCTTTACTAAAGAGAGACTACGTAGAGAAGATCCTCTGGGGGAAATTCTAGGGGGATGACCTAGAACACACCTGGGGACTCAGAGTTGCCCACTTTCCTGTCTTGCAGCCATGACGCCTGAGAGCTCCGGCCCCCAGAACCCCAGCTGCCACATCATGACATTCTACCCAACCATGGAGGAGTTTATGGACTTCAACCAATTTATCGCTCAGATGGAATCTCAGGGTGCACACCGAGGAGGCCTGGCCAAGGTCATCCCACCCAAGGAGTGGAGGGCCAGACAGAGCTACGACGACATGGATGACATCTTGATAGCCCGCCCCCTCCAGCAGAAGGCCTATGGCGGGGCAGGTGTCTTCACTCAGTTCCACAGAAAGAGGAGAGCCATGACCCTGAGACAGTATCGCCAGCTGGCCACCAGCACAAAATACCAGACCCCAGCGCACCTGACTTTCGAAGAGTTGGAGCAAAAGTACTGGAAGACCCGTGTCTACGATGCCCCGATCTACGGCGCTGACATCAGCGGCTCTCTGTTTGATGAAAGCACGGCACACTGGAACCTCAGGCGCCTGGGCTCGCCTCTGGACCTGCTGGCGCAGGAGTGCGGCGTCGTCATCGAGGGCGTCAACACGCCCTACCTGTACTTTGGCATGTGGAAGACCACGTTCGCCTGGCACACGGAGGACATGGACCTGTACAGCATCAACTACCTGCACTTCGGGGAGCCCAAGACGTGGTACGCGGTGCCCCCGGAGCACGGGCGGCGCCTGGAGCGCCTGGCCGGGCAGCTGTTCCCGGGCAGTTCCCGCAGCTGCCAGGCCTTCCTGCGGCACAAGGTGGCCCTCATCTCGCCCAGCGTCCTGCGGCAGAACGGCATCCCCTTCCGCCGCGTCACTCAGCAGGCTGGCGAGTTCATGGTGACCTTTCCTTACGGCTACCACGCGGGCTTCAACCACGGCTTCAACTGCGCCGAAGCCATCAATTTCGCCACCCCGCGCTGGATCGACTATGGCAAAGTGGCCTCCCAGTGCAGCTGCGGGGAGGCCAGGGTCACCTTTGACATGGACCCCTTCGTTCGTATCCTGCAACCCGAGCGCTACGAACTGTGGAAACGCGGGCAAGACCGTGGCGCTGTGGCCCTCCCGGAGCCCATGGGCCAAACAAGCCAGGATCCACACACTAGCCGGGAGCCAGGCACCAGCCAGCCGCTTCTCACCAGCCAGGGGCCAAGCCTCAGCCAGGAGCCACGCAGCAGTGAGGAACCTCACAGCAGCCAGGAGCTTCTCACCAGCCAGGGGCCAAGCCTCAGCCAGGAGCCAGGCACCAGTGAGGAGCCATGCAGCAGCCAGAAATCACGCCGCTGCGTGAAGCCGCGCCCCAGCCACGCGTTGTGCACCAGCCAGGAGCTGACGGCCTGTAGGCAGGATCGCGGGCTCTGGAGGGCTGCCCTGGGCCTCAGGCAGCTTTCCTCGCCCCAGGCTAGGTCCACTGGGCCTGTGCCGGCCTCTGGTAGCACCCGTCGAGCTGCTCCTGTGGGCCCCGGATCTCAGTTGGCTCTGGGCCACAGCAGTGATGTCACACTGCACACTGACGTTCGCAGGTCTAGGCAGCCCGACCTGGCCTGGTTACCGACTCCAGCTCTGTCTGCCGAGGCTGTGTGCCTGTCAGCTGCTAGACCTGGTCATGGTAGTTGTCGGCGTCCTCGGCCACTGCAAGCTGAGGAGCCCAGCCTGGAGGTTCCACCCAAGAGGCGGCTGTTGTCCCCCTCTGCACACACCGATGCTGGCGCCGAGGCTCCGCCCCTGCCCAATGATGGAGATTTGGAGGTCAACACTAAGTAGAGTCCTGAGTGCCCATTTCCTGCCAAGGCTTCGGGATGTTGCTGCGCCCCGGATCTTCAACCCTTGGGGCCCCTGCTGGATCCCCATGCCCCGATGCACCCGGGCCCCTGCCTGCTCTCCTTGGACAGCATCACCGTGGGTCTCCCTGACGTGGTGCCGCTGACTCCTCCCAGCACCAGCGTGCAGCCATTCAGAAGCTTCTGCAGGGACACTGCTGGGGACTGGGCGTCTCCTGGGAATCAGGCAGAGGATGGGGTGGTGCGCCGCACTTGCGCCTCCAGAACCTTGGCTGCGTCTGTGCTTGTCCCCGGCCCTGGTGTTCCTGATGCTAGTCCCCTCTGGCTCAAGCCACAGGGAGGTGCTTCCTGGTGGCATGAGCCAAGTTCAGCACCAGTGAACGCTCTTCAGCCCCTGAGCCCTCGACCATCTGCTCTGTGACTGTGCAGTGGCCCCTGACCCTCAGAACCTGTAAAGTTCCCAGCCACGGGAGCATTCGTCCTGGCCTGTCCCCACTGGAGACCTAGTACCTGACTGGCATTTCTGATTTCTGCCTGTTATGCATTCCTCGTGCAAAGAGAAACGAGAACTCCTTGGCGTGTTTTTAAACTTAAATTGTATATGAAGCAGAGTAGATGAAAGGTAGTCAATGATTGTATTTTTGTATTCTTGTTGCTGAAGTTGTTTTAATTGCTCAAATAAACTTCACTGAATGAATTTAGTGTAAGTTTTTTCTCTAAGCTGGTTTAAAAAGAAAATGTAGGAATAAGCTTATCCTAGCAATGCAGTCAGAACAAAAGTGATAGGATCAAGTACTCATGAATGCCAATGGCAGCTGACAAAATTCAAGCCTAGGTAGGCCTTGTTTCAAAACATACCACCACAGGCCGGCGCCGTGGCTCAATAGGCTAATCCTCCACCTTGCGGCGCCGGCACACCGGGTTCTAGTCCCGGTTGGGGCGCCGGATTCTGTCCCGGTTGCCCCTCTTCCAGGCCAGCTCTCTGCTATGGCCAGGGAGTGCAGTGGAGGATGGCCCAGGTGCTTGGGCCCTGCACCCCATGGGAGACCAGGAAAAGCACCTGGCTCCTGGCTCCTGCCAGGATCAGCGCGGTGCGCCGGCTGCAGCGGCGGCCATTGGAGGGTGAACCAACGGCAAAGGAAGACCTTTCTCTCTGTCTCTCTCTCTCACTGTCCACTCTGCCTGTCAAAAAAAAAAAAAAAAAAAAAAAAAAAACATACCACCACGAGGAATCTGCATACCCTCTGAAGATGCAGACTTTTTATTTAGTTACTATTTAGTACCAAAGTCAGCATTTTACTGAAGAAGAAATACTTGATACATGTCTAGCAAAATATATAGAATTTAGAGGCATCCCTAATACAAAATGAAGGTTATATGTACAGGAAGGCAGGTGGCAAAATGTATTTTGTTGTTGCAGTTGGTAGAAACGGAATAGTAGGACAACCCGGGGTGGGGAGAGTCTCGTCTTCCTTTTCTCCCCTGATCTTCACCCTAAGAGGGATTCTTGGCTGCCCAGAATTACAGCCCCAGACTCTTTAGTTAAATGCTCACGGGCATGTCGGCCATGAGGAAGCAGATGTTAAGTTTATTTTTTTTTAATTTAGTTATTTGCTTGAAAGTCAGTGTTAAACAGAGAGAGAAGGAGAGGCAGAGAGAGAGAGAGGTCTTCCATCTGCTGGTTCACTCCCCAATTGGCCACAAGGGCCAGAGCTGCGCCGCTCCAAAGCCAGGAGCCAGGAGACTCTTCCAGGTCTCCCACGGCTCCACGGCTACGCAGGGGCCCAAGCACTTGGGCCATCTTCACTGCTTTCCCAGGCCACAGCAGAGAGCAGGATTGGAAGTTTAGCACCCTGGACTCAATCGGCGCCCATATGGGATGCTTGCAGGACTGGCAGTGGCTTTTCCCTGCTATGCCACAGCAGTGTCCCTGCATATGCAAATCGGAATGACATACCACTACACTCTCACTCGATTGGACAACACTCAAAAGTTGATACTCATCCAGAGCTTGACAAAGTGAAAAGCGTAAATTTTCCTCCTAGGCAGAGAGTGTTTCAACTGATACAAACTTGGGCAGAACAGTTTGAATGGTCAAGTGTGCATTCACATACACGTTTTCCAAGATGTGTCCTTCTCTTTTTGAAAGATGTATTCATGTATTCGAAAGGCAGAGTTAGAGAGAGGCAGTGATCCTCTGGTTCACTCCCTAATGGCCTCAACCTCCAGAGCTGAGACGATCCTAAGCCAGGAGCCAGGAGCCAGGAGCCAGGAGCTGCTTCTGCGTCTCCCATGTGGGTGCAGTCCTGGGGCCATCCTCTGTGGCATACCCAGGTACAATAACAGGGAGCTGGACCTGATGAGGAGTCGCCTGGACTGGAACTAGCATCCATGTGGGATGTTGGCCCCATAGGTCCTAGACATCGGCTTTACCCGCTGTGCCACAGCGCCGGCCCCTTCCACAGAGCTTTGAAGTACACTTGAATGAGGCTGCTGCCAGCACATGATATGCTGGTTGACAATACACAGTTTTATGAATAGAATGAGCACACTGACATTGAATGAAAAATGAATACATACATTAGAAATAGTTGTTTATCGTCAAGTACTGCATGCATAAGACACTATTTAATTGCGTTTTAAAAATTTAGCAGATGTATAAAATTGTACATATTAATGGGATGCCATGTGATATCTTAATGCATGTGTATATTGTGTAATAGCCAATCATAGGACTGGTGCTATGGCCTAGCGGGCAACACCACCACCTGCAATGGCAGCATCCCATATGGGTTCCAGTTTGAGTCCCGACTGCTCCACTTCTGATCCAGCTCTCTGCTTGGCCTGGGAATGCAGTGGAAGATGGCCCAAATCCTTGGGTCCCAGCACCCATGTGGGAGACCTGGAAGAATCTCCTGGCTCCTGGCCTTGAGTGGGTTTATTTCTAGCCATTGGAGCCCTCTGCAGAGTGAACCAGCTCATGGAAAAACCTCTTTCTGTCTCTTCCTCTCTGTAACTCTGCCTTTCAAAAAATAAATCGTTAAAGCAAATCCAATCATGATGCATACATCTATCTCCTGCAGCATTTCACATTTCATTTTGATCTGATTTCCAAATGCCTATCTTCTTTGTCCTTCTTTTTATAGAGAAATATACTAGATATTGTCTATAGTCTTTCTACTCTCAACAAAACACTACAACTTCTTTATTCCTACCTGGCTGTAAGTTAGTACCTGTTCTTCATACTACTTTTTTCCATCCTTGTTAACTTTTATTGAGCTGTCAGGCAGAGAGACAGAATAAGAGTGAGCCCTCCCCACCCTCTTTTTGTTTGTTTGTTTTTTTTTTTTTTTTGATTCATTTTTTATTGGAAAGGCAGAGTTACTGAGAGAGAGGAGAGAGACAAGGATCTTCCATCTGCTATTCCACTCCCCAAGTGGCTGCAACAGGCCGGCCTGGAGCCAGGAGCCAGGAGCTTCTCCGGGGTCTCCCATGTGGGTGCAGGGGCCCAAGGATTTGATCCTTTCCCTGCTGCTTTCCCAGGTGTATTATCAGAGAGATAGGTCAGAGTGGAGCTACCAGGACTTCCAGTGCTCTAATACGGAATGCCAGCCTTACAGAGCATGGGTGGACGCCCTGGGCCACGATGGGAACCCAGTGAACCAGAATTTCAGGGGATCATAAACAGCTTGCCCCTGATACGGCATGTTTCATTTCTTGGCCCTGAATATCTGCTTTTGCAATCAAGGTTTTAGACCAGCAGCAAGTGACACGTTTTCTGTTGTGTTTTCCCTTATGGCATAAAACATTAAAATGATGATTTTCTATCAGAAAGCACTTCTTGGTTGAGTATCTCATTTGTTTATGCATAGAGCAAACAAACTTTAAGTACATGTCATTCTTAGATTTCCATATTGGAATCTTGGTCTTGTTTGTTAAAAGGATTAAAATCCTTTTTGTTAGGCCCTTTTCTAATTGATTGGTTTTTAAGATAATTTTATGAGTATGTATTTCTATCAGATTACTTATTTTCATTGCTCTATGTAGCAGTTTCTGAAGAAATGGTGTTGGAAAAAACACCTGCCAGGATGATTGGAAACTGAGGTGTTTCAGCTTGAAATCAGTTCTCAGAGTCTCAGTGCTGTGTAGTTAGCTGCATAACATAATCAGTTTTTTTCTTTTTCTTTTTTTTTTTTAAAAGGTTTTTGGTATGTACTCACACACACAACATCTACTTATTAAGTGGTGTTCTTTTAATTTATTTGAAAGGCAGAGTGACCGAGAGAGAGGAAGAAACAGAGCAAAGAGGAGATCTTCCAGGGAGGCTAGCAGGGAGCTGCACTGGAAACAGAGCAGCCAGGAGTCCCGCACAGCTGTGGGCTGCTGGAGCCCTAAGTGGAGGCAACACAGCCTCGGCTCCACCTTCTTCACTTTAGTCCTTTCCTACTGAACTCACTTGAATCCTTTCTACCGAATGCGTCTTTTTCTTAACTATGAAGGATCTTCTAAAAGTTGCTAGAAATGTATTAAGAGGCTGGCGCTGAGGCTCACTTGGCTAATCCTCTGCCTGTGGTGCTGGCAGCCCCGGTTCTAGTCCCAATTGGGGCGCCAGATTTTGTCCCGGTTGCTCGTCTTCCAGTCCAGCTCTCTGCTGTGGCCCAGGAAGGCAGTGGAGGATGGCCCAGGTCCTTTGGCCCTGCACCCACATGGGAGACCAGGAGGAGGCACCTGGCTCCTGGCTTCGGATCAGCGCAATGTGCCAGCCACAGCACAATGGCCATAGCAGCCATTTGGGGGTGAACCAACAGAAGGAAGACCTTTCTCTCTGTCTCTGTCTCTCTCTCACTGTCTAACTCTGCCTGCCAAAAAAATATTAAGAAAAACTATGTTTCTATATCAATTTTTAACACTAAAATAATTGTATTTTAAAGAAAGGAATTTTGCAAAAACTTTGAAAAGGACTTTTGTGTAAAATGTCCCCTTAGGGGCCTGTAGGGTGAGAGAAAGGATTAGTTCACACCCTACAGGGCTGACCTCCCATAGTAAATGTTCTGGCCACTCCCCTTCCACTCCAGCTTTCTGCCACTGCACCTGGGAAAGCTGTGGGAATGGCCCAAGTACTCCAGCCCCTGCCCCTCTTGGGGGAGACCAGGATGGAATTCCTGGCTCCTGGGCTCAGCCTGGCCCAGCCCTGCCTGTGGCTCCCAGCTGGGGAGGGAGCCAGCAGATGCAAGACAGGTTGCTGTCACTCTTCCTTCCCAATGAAGCTTTTCACAAAGTACCCGCTCCATTCGTTTGATATTCGTGTTGCTCCCTGGGATGTCTTTGGTTGTATCTGTCAAGGTTGTCTGTCCCCAACACTTGATTTTCCACTCTGATGTTCCTTTGAGTTTGGCTACAAATGTCAACGCAAAGGGTGGGGCAAAATGAAGCTGGCTGTCAGACAGAAACCCAGCTCTGGGATTTCCTGAGCTGAGCGCTGATTGGATTCGAACCTTGCCCAGGTATAAAGCCAGAAGGAAGCGCGGAGAGATGGAGCCTCCTTGCGACTGCAGCGGCCACGGGAAACCACCTCTCTCTGAGTCCTAGAGTGTGTTCACCTGGATCAGGATTTCATCCACGGCAGGTAGCTCAATTTCTTATTCTGTTAGACGATATTTGGTGCCTGTGCTTTTGAGAAAGTCCTTATGCTAAAAGTGTTGAAGACTCAATTTCAACTTTAAAAATGCCTTTGGGAGACGTTTAGCATTGCCATATTTTATCCTAATATGCTTTATATGCATTTTCTTATTTTCTTGTAAAGAGTTACTCCTCTGTGGTTCCTTTTTTGTACCAAGAATAATCTTCGATTCTTGTCATCAGCCGTGTTAGTTGTACTGTCGATAATCATTGCTTCTGTTTATTGTTTTTGGAAACTTACTTTTGCTTTGACACCAATTCATTGACACGCTTGTGGAGTACCTAACTCACTATTTCCAAGCTTGTTTTTCTTCACCCAGTGGCCCCCTCCTTTAGACGCGTGCTTATTTAAGCTTCAAATCTGACAGGAACATCGCCTTTGCAATTCTGTTTGGCTTGATGGTACCTCAGTGGTGATTTGCACCACTTACGATAAAGTATTTTTCGTTCTTTTTTTATCTTTTTAAGATTTATTTAATTACTCGAGAGGCAGAGTTACATACAGACAGAGAGGATGGACACAGAGAGAGGTCTTCTATCTGCTCCTTCACTCCCCAAAAGGCTACAACTGCGGAGTTGGGCCGATGGGAAGCCAAGAGCTAGGAGCTTTGCTCCTGCCTTCCCACACAGGGATGCAGGGGCCCAAGCCTTTGTGCCGTCTTCTGCTATTTCCCAGGCCATCGGAGGGAACTGGATTGGAAGTGGAGCGGTTCTCGAACCGGCGCCCATAAGTGTTGCCAGCAGGCCGGATACTTAACCCGCTCTACAGCTCGGGCCTCTCTCTCTCTCTCTCTCTCTCTCTATCATCTATCAATCTTTTTAACTGCTGTTGCTTTATCAAAGGAGAAGAAAGTGGCGGGAAGAGGCACGGCTAGGGGTCGGGAGGTGACAGCGCTGAGCAAGACCTGGGCTGAGGACCTCATACGGGGGCGGTGGAGGGAACACCTGGTGCGGGCGAAGGGTTCCGCAGTGGGCGCCGTGGGGTGGGAGAAGGTCGTGGGGCCGGGCAGGTCAGGGCGCTGCGGCCCTAGCAGGAACAGCTGGAGCTGCGCCCTGCCAGCCATGGCAGCCAGGGCCCGCGGCATTGTTGCGACCGCCGGGGGGCAGCAGGGAGCAGTCTGTGTAGGGCTCCAGACTTGGAGGAGGAAGGACTTGGGCGTGTAGCACTGCTCCTGCATGCCATGCACCAGGTGAGCCGGCGGCCCTCGCGCCAGCAGCGCCACGTCCTCGCCGCTGTGCGTCTGCCCACGGCTGCCAGCTGCTGGTACCCGGGGGTACCTGCTCTGAGTCTCGTTCAGGTCTCGGCGGCTGCCCCCTCTCAGAGCTTAGCCCAGATGGTTGCCCTCCAGGATGGAGGTGTAGTTCTTGCCGTCCAAGGCCTTGCTCAGAGCCAGCGCAAAGATGGAGCTGCCCCTCATGTGTAGCCCCCAAAGGAGAAGATGGGGGGTGGTCGGCGGTGACTGGGGTCAGCGTGTCCCGCTCGCTGCTGAGCTGGCCGCCCTCTCAATGGCAGTCTCAGTGAGCGCCTGATGAGCTACACCCTGGTGGTGACGTGCTCACGGTGGCCCCCCTCCACAAAGAGGAAGAAACCGAGGGGGTTCGGGCTCAGCAGGTGCACGGCAACCTTGGTCAGGATCATCAGGGAGGGGTCCTGCTGGGGCTCTCCTTCGGTCTCATATTTCATGTCTGAGGGTTCAAAGAGACCCATGAGGTGGGTCAGCCTGCAGTCCTGAGCCGCCCGCATGAGCTTGCGTGGTTCCACACACACTGGGGCCCCTGCTGCTTTGTCAGCCACTCCTCCTGCACCAGGTTCTGCCCGTCCAAGCTGGTCCCATTCTGGCTGGAGTCACTTGGGTACTCAGGGCCTGGGGTCCCCTTAGGAAACATGTACTTGCGCCCCTGCCCAGGATCTTGTTGATGTCCGTGTTGGAGACCACGTGTGTGGCAGTGTCCTGGCAGCTCTGCTGCAGCACCGAGGCAGGCAGTGGCACCAGCACCGAGTACCAGTTGTGGTTCACAGTGAGCACCTGTGTTCTGCTGGTGAGGTGTGCTGCACCGGGTGGTGTCACCAGCACCCCACCCACTTCCCTTCTTGGCCCTGTACATCCCCGAGAGAGCACCTCGTTGCCCTGGATTGTGTTGTACTGGTCGTAACCAGGCCAATGGTCTTTACATTGGCCTTGACCACGCACAGGTAGGCTGTGGCTATGCCAGCACTCTCTGGCACCTATTTTTCATGTTGTAGGTCTTGGATGGAGCAGGTGTGGGAAGTGGCCCATGGCAGAAGGTATCTCGGGCCCCAAGTTGCCCCTCATCTGCCCCTTAAGGACCATGTGGCTGTCACTATGGAAACCCCCATCCCGGCTCCCAGGAAGAGGATGGGGTTCTTGGTGGCCTTCTGGATGGGGTGCATCTTCCTGATGGCAGCCAGGGCCTCCTTTGCCTCTTGGTTCCAGACGTCTGGGCAGGCTGAGGCCTCAGGCTCAGGAGCGGTGACAGCAGCGGCAGCAGCCAGGTCCCCTGCTGGACTGGATTGTGTCGGTGCGGCCAGCCCAGGACACCGGGCCTCCCCACCTCCATTCTTTATTGAAGGTTAGCGTGTAGACTTCCTTGAGGACCTTCTGACGTAGTGGGGTGAGGAGCTACCAGGGATCAGGACAGACCTCAGAGACAGTGAAAGTCCTGACTGAGTCAGGACATGGGTGAGGAGCCTGCTCCACCGGGAGACTGCCCTGTGGGCCTGGGCCTGTCCACAGTGAAGTCCTGCTATTGAATTAACAAGCCTGGGACATGAACCTCTCATTTCTTCAAAAGTTCAGTGTGTGTCACTGCTTCACCTATAAATGAAGCCACTTAGAATAAAAAGCAGAGGGGCCAACGCTGCAGCTTAGGAGGTTAAGCGTCTGTGTGTGGCAAAGCAGCCCGTAGGGGCTCAGGTTCGAGTACTGGGAGCTCTATTGCCAATGCAGCTCCCTGCTGACAGCCTGGGAAAGCAGTGGAAGATGGTCCAAGTGCGTGGACCACTGCACCAACCTGGGACACCCGGAAGAAGCTCCGGTCTTTGATTTCCACTGTGACCGTTGTGGCCATTTGGGGAGTGAATAGGCAGGTGGAAGACCTCCCTCTCTGTTTCTCTCTATTTCTCTGTGTGTCTGTCATTCTGCCTGTGAAATGAATGAATCCATCTTTACTAAAGAGAGACTACGTAGAGAAGATCCTCTGGGGGAAATTCTAGGGGGATGACCTAGAACACACCTGGGGACTCAGAGTTGCCCACTTTCCTGTCTTGCAGCCATGACGCCTGAGAGCTCCGGCCCCCAGAACCCCAGCTGCCACATCATGACATTCTACCCAACCATGGAGGAGTTTATGGACTTCAACCAATTTATCGCTCAGATGGAATCTCAGGGTGCACACCGAGGAGGCCTGGCCAAGGTCATCCCACCCAAGGAGTGGAGGGCCAGACAGAGCTACGACGACATGGATGACATCTTGATAGCCCGCCCCCTCCAGCAGAAGGCCTATGGCGGGGCAGGTGTCTTCACTCAGTTCCACAGAAAGAGGAGAGCCATGACCCTGAGACAGTATCGCCAGCTGGCCACCAGCACAAAATACCAGACCCCACCGCACCTGACTTTCGAAGAGTTGGAGCAAAAGTACTGGAAGACCCGTGTCTACGATGCCCCGATCTACGGCGCTGGCATCAGCGGCTCTCTGTTTGATGAAAACACGGCACACTGGAACCTCAGGCGCCTGGGCTCGCCTCTGGACCTGCTGGCGCAGGAGTGCGGCGTCGTCATCGAGGGCGTCAACACGCCCTACCTGTACTTTGGCATGTGGAAGACCACGTTCGCCTGGCACACGGAGGACATGGACCTGTACAGCATCAACTACCTGCACTTCGGGGAGCCCAAGACGTGGTACGCGGTGCCCCCGGAGCACGGGCGGCGCCTGGAGCGCCTGGCTGGGCAGCTGTTCCCGGGCAGTTCCCACAGCTGCCAGGCCTTCCTGCGGCACAAGGTGGCCCTCATCTCGCCCAGCGTCCTGCGGCAGAACGGCATCCCCTTCCACCGCGTCACTCAGCAGGCTGGCGAGTTCATGGTGACCTTTCCTTACGGCTACCACGCGGGGTTCAACCACGGCTTCAACTGCGCCGAAGCCATCAATTTCGCCACCCCGCGCTGGATCGAGTATGGCAAAGTGGCCTCTCAGTGTAGTTGTGGGAAGGCCAGGGTCACCTTTGACATGGACCCCTTCGTTCGTATCCTGCAACCCGAGCGCTACGAGCTGTGGCAGAAGGCGCAAGCCCGCGTGGGTGTGCAGAAGAATCAAAATATGCGGAAGCTGACCACTGGGAGCAGGGTGCAAGCAACAGGGAGTCGCGCGCCAGGCAGAAGGCACCGCGAGAGCCGTCGGCCTCGATGCCCTAGACAGCCTCTGGAGGAAGGTGATGGGAGTGTCCAGTCTGCCCCCGTGGGTCCTGTTTCGGTGCAATTCTTGTGTACTAGAGGCTCTGCTGGCCAGCCTGTTGCTGCTGGTGCTAGCAGCTCACAGAAGCCTGATTGGGTACCATTGGAGATCCCCGGTCTACTCAGCCCAGGTCCTCGTGCCTTAACTGGTAGACGTGGTCGTGGTCGTGGGAGTCGTTTTCAGCACTTGGAGGCTCAACAGCCTATCCTGCAGGTTCCAACCAAGACGCTGTTCTCGGGTGCTGCACACACAGCTCCTGATGTAGAGGCCCAGTCCCTGCTGGAGCATGGGGTTTTGATGGTCAACACAGCTCCCGTGACCCCTGAGCTCCAGCCTCTTTCCAAGGCTTCTGGCTGTTGCTGTGCCCCCGATCTTCAGCCCTTGGGGCCCCCATTGGATTCCGACCATCCAATGCACCCTGGCCCTTGCCTGCTCTCCTTGGACCACATTCCAGTGGATCTCCCTGACACCGTGCCGCTGACATCACCCAGTAGTACCGTACCTCGGAGAAGGTTTCCCACAGACACTGCTAGGGACTGGGCTACTCTTGGCAATGTTGTGAGGATGGATCACTCTTATGTCTCTAGGAATCTGGATGCAGCCAGTGTCCCTGACTGTGATCCCCTGGAACTAGAAACACCAGAGGGAGCAGCACCCTTGAGTCCTGAAGATATTTTTGCCATGAATGGATGCTCTTAATCTTTGGAGCCCATGGCTGCTGAAGATGTTGCCCAATGTGACACTAACCTTAGGGAGAGGAAGGTTCCAGCCATGTGGTAATTCTGGCCCAGTGCAGACCTTTTACCTCCAAGAACTAATATATTTCCACGGCTTCCCAATGCTTTCTCCTATGATGACAAGCAGGAGGGCTCCCAGTGACCACTGAGGAGAACCTCACCACCCTATAGGCTGCCAGAGTTGCTCTCAAGGACACTCAGCCCAGTCAGAACGTGGAGGTGCCTGTGCTTCCTACCATGGCATCCACCTTTTCCTAGTGTCCCCCCCCCCTGCCGTGCTGTGCCTCCAGCCCCACCATCTGTTGAGCCAGCACCGGACGATGTTGAGAATCTGACTGAACCTCTTCATCTCCAAGTTGCATCTGGACTTGTAGTCGCTGACCCTGGCCTCCTCTGGCTATTGACATGACCCAGAGGGAAGTGACCTCACACTTCTGCTGCTGTGCCTCCCCCACCCTCCCACCACTGCTCAGGCAAGACTTTTAACCAGTTGAGTCTACCAACCAGTAAATCTTTTTTATTTTTTTTAACTTTATTTGAAAATGGGGTGGGGGCTGGTATCTGTCATCTGCTGGTAACTCCATCTTCCTGTCTTAGGTTCTGCTTCACCATTATCTTTCTTTTTTTTCCTTTTTCTTCTTTAATAAATGTGAATTTACGAAGTGCAACTTGTGTATTGTTGTGGCTTGCCCCCCCAACCTCCCTCCCTCCTGCGACCCTCCCCTCTCTCACTCCCTCTCCCATCCTGCCCTTCATCGAGTTTCATTTTCAATTACCTTCATATACAGAGGATCAACTCAGTATACACTAAGCAAGGATTTCAACAGGCTGCACTCACACAACCGCACAAGGTATAGGGTGTTGTTCGACTAGTAGTGTTGTCTTTAAGTTTCATAGTAAAACACATTAAGGACAGAGATCCTATGTGGGGAGCATGTACCCAGTGACTCCCATTGTTGCTTTAACAATTGGCACTCTTATTTATGACGTCAGCAATCCCCCAAAGCTCTTGCCATGAGCTGTCTAGCCTATGGAAGCCCCTTGAGTTCACCGACTCTGAACTCGTTTAGTCAAGGTCGTATCACAGTGGAGGCTCCTTCCTCCATTTGAAGAAAGGCGCATCCCTCCTTGATGGCCTGTTCCTTCTGCTGGGGTCTTGTTCACCAGGGTCTTTCATTTAGGCTATTTTTGCCACCGTGTCATGGCTTTCCATGCCTGTGAGACTCCCATGGGCCTTTTAGCCAGATTCGAATGCCCCAAGGGTTGACTGTGATGCTGGAGTGCTGTTTGGGGTGTTTGCCATTCTATGAGTCTGCTGTGTGTCCTGCTTCCCCCGCAGGATCATTCCCTCCCTTTTAATTCTATCCTTCATTATTTGCTTACACTGGTCTAATTTGTGAAATCTCTTCGACACTTACGCTATCTTTCTGATCGGTTATGTACTTATACTTTTTACCAAGTGCGCTAGCATTGGTACATGCCTCCTTGATAAGATTGAGTTGAAATCCCCTGGCACATTTCTAGTTCCACCATTGGAGGTAAGTCCGAGTGAGCATGTGCCGACCTATGTATCTCCTCCCTCTCTTATTCCCACTCCTATATTTAACAGAGATCACTTTTCTGTTAATTTTAAACGCCTAAGAATGATTGTGTGTGATTACAGAGTTCAACCAGTGGTATTAAGTAGAACAAACAGAACAACAACAACAGCAACAACAAAATACTGAAAGGAATAAAAATGTAAGTTGTTCCTCAACAGTCTAGACAAGGGCTGATCATGTCATTGTCTCTTGTAGTGTCCATTGCACTTCAATGGGTATCATTTTACATGCTCGTTTAGTTGCCATCCATCAGGGAGAACATATGATATTTGTCCCTTTTGGACTGGCTTATTTCACTCAGCATGATGTTTTCCAGCTCCCTCCATTTTGTTGTAAATGCCCAGATTTCATTGTTTTTTACTGCTGTACAGTGTTCCATAGAGTACATATCCCATAGTTTCTTTATCCAGTCATCCATTGATGGACATTTTAGGTTGCTTCCATGTCTTAGCTATTGTGAATTGAGCTGCAACAAATATTGAGGTGCAAATGGCTCTTTTGTTCTCCCCTTTAATTGCATTTGGGTAAATTCCAAGGAGTGGGATGGCTGGGTCCTGTGGTAGTGCTATATTCAGGTTTCTGAGGACTCTCCAAACTGTCTTCCATAGTGGCTTTACCAGTTTGCATTCCCTTTTCCCCCACATCCTCACCAGCATCTATTGTTGGTTGATTTCTGTATGTAAGCCAATCTAACCAGAGTGAGGTGAAACCTCATTGTGGTTTTGATCTGCATTTCTCTGATGGCTAGGGATCCTGAGCATTTTTTCATGTGTCTATTGGCCATTTGGAATTCCTCTTTTGAAAAATGTCTGTTAAGGTCCTTGTCCCATCTTTTTATTGGGTTGTTTGTTTTGATTCTATGTGTTTCTTGATCGTTTTATGGATTCTAGTTGTTAATGCTGTTGCAGTTGTGTAGTTTGCGAATAATGTCTCCCATTCTGTTGGTTGCCTCTTCACTTTCCTGTTTCCTTTGCTGTAAAGAAACTTTTCAATTTGAGGTAATCCCATTTGTTTATTTTACCTTTGATTACCCATGCCTCTCGGGTCTTCTCCAGGAATTCTTTGTTCCAATATCTTGAAGGGTTTCCCCTATGCTCTCAATTAGTTTCATGGTGTCGTGGCATATCTCTAGTTCTTTGATCCATGTTGAGTGGATTTTTGTATAAGGTGTAAGGTAGGGGTCTGGCTTCATACTTCAACATGTGGACATCCAGTTTTCCCAGCACCATTTGTTGAAGAGGCTGTCCTTGTTTCAGGGGTTGGTTTTAGGTCCTTTGTCAAATATGAGTTGGTAATAGATGTTTGGATTGATCTCCAGTGTTTTTATTCTGTTCCATTGGTCTATCCATCTGTTTTTGTACCAGTACCAGGCTGTTTTGATTATAACTGCCTGTAGTATGTCTTGAAGTCTGGAATTGTGATGCCTCCAGCTTTGTTTTTATTGTATAGGATTGCTTTAGCTATTCTTGGTCCCCTGTTTCTCCATATGAATTTCAGCATTGTTTTTTCTAGGTCTTTGAAGAATGACTTTGGTATTTTGATTGGTATTGCATTGAACTTGTAAATTGCTTTTGGGAGAGTGATGAGAGAATCATTTTGATGATATTGATTCTTCCAATCCATGAGCATGGCAGGTTTTTCCATTTTTTTTGTGTCATCTTCTATTTCTTTCGTTAGTGTTTTGTAATTTTCATCATAGAGGTCTTTGACATCCTTGGTTAAATTTATTCCAAGGTACTTTATTGTTTTTGTGGCTATTGTGAATGGGATTGATCTTAGAAGTTCTTCCTCGGCCATGGCATTGTCTGTGTATACAAAGGCTGTTGATTTTTTTTTTTTTTTTTGAGCGTTGACTTTGTATCCTGCTACTTTAGCAAACTCTTCTATGAGTTCCAATAGTCTCTTACAGGAATTTATCGGGTCCCCTATATATAGTATCATGTCATCTGCAAATAGGGATAGTTTAACTTCCTCCTTTCCCATTTGTATCCCTTTAATTTCTTTTTCTTGCCTGATGGCCCTGGCTAACACTTCTAGGACTATATTGAATAGCAATGGTGAGAGTGGGCATCCCTGTCTGGTGTCTGTTTTCAATGTAAATGCCTCCAACTTTTCCCCATTCAATATGATGCTGGCCATTGGTTTATCATAAATTGCCTTAATGGTGTTGAGGAATGTTCCTTCTAACCCCAATTTGCTTAGGGTTTTCATCATGAAAGGGTATTGTATTTTGCCAAATGCTTTCTCTGCATCTATTTAGATAATCATATGATTTTTGTTTCTCAATTTGTAATGTGATGTATTACATTGATTGACTTTCAAATATTGAACCATCCCTGCATACCAGGGATAAATCCCACTTGGTCTGGGTGGATGATCTGTCTGATGTGCAGTTGGATTTGGTTTGCCAGAATTTTGTTGAGTATTTTTGCATCTATGTTCATCAGGGAGATAGGTCTGTAGTTTTCTTTCTCTGTTGTGTCTCTTCTGGGCTTAGGAATTAAGGTGATTTTGGCTTCATAGAAAGAATTTGGGAGGATTCCCTCCCTTTCAATTTGTTTGAATAATTTGAGAAGAACTGGGGTTAGTTGTTCTCTAAATGTCTGGTAAAATTCGGTGGTGAAGCCATCCGGTCCTGGGCTCTTCTTTTTTTGGTAGTGCGTTTATTACTGATTCAGTTTCTTCCATGGTTATGGGTCTGTTTAGATTTTCTATATCTTTACAGCTCAGTTTAGGCAGGTTGTATGTGTCCAGGAATCTATCCATTTCTTCCAGGTTCCCCAATTTGTTAGCATACATCTCTTTGTAGTGGCTTCTGATGATTCTTTTTATTTCTGTTGTGTCTGTTGTTACATTTCCATTACTATCTTTGATTTTACAGATTTGGGTCTTCTCTCTCCTTTTTTTGTTAGTTGGGCCAATGGTGTGTTGATTATGTTTATTTTTTTCAAAGAACCAGCTTCTGGTTTTGTTGATCTTTTGTATTTTTTTTGTTTGTTTATTTCAATTCTGTTTATTTCTTCTCTAATCTTTAGTATTTCTTTCCTCCTGCTAGATTTGGGCTTGATTTGCTGCTGTTTTTCTAAATCCTTGAGGTGCATGGAGAGTCCATTTGTTTGGTTCCTTTGCAGCTTCTTGATGTAGGCACCAATTGCTATAAACTTTCCTCTTAGCACTGCTTTTGCTGTGTCCCACAGATTTTGATTGGTTGTGTTATCATTTTCATTTGTTTCTAAAATCTTTTTATTTCTCTTTTAATTTCTTTGATGACCCACTGTTCATTCAGGGTCATGTTGTCCATTCTCCATATGTTTGCATATGGTGTAGAGATTCTTGGGTTGTTAATTTCAAGTTTCACTGTGCTATGGTCTGAGAAGCTGCATGGTATAGTTTCAATTTTTTTGAATTTGTGGAGGCTCCCTTTATGGCCTAGCATATGGTTAATCCTAGAGAACGTTCCATGTACTGGGAGAAATACGTGAATTCTGTGGCTGTGGGGTGGGAGGTTCTGAAGATATCTATTAGGTCTATTTGGTCTATGGCGTCAATTAGCTCTGTTGCTTCCTTGTTGAATTTCTGACTGGTTGATCTGTCCATTGGTGAGAGTGGGGTGTTGAGGTCCTCTGTTACTATTGTATTTGAATCTATCTCTCCCTTTAAATCCTTTAGTAATTCTTTCAGGTAGCCAGGCGCCCTGTAATTAGGTGCATATACATTTATAATAGTAACGCCTTCCTGTTGGATAGATCCTTTAATCATTATATAGTGCCCTTCACTGTCTCTTTTAATAGTTTTTATGTTAAAGTCTATTTTGTCTGATATCAGGATGGCCACACCAGCTCTTTTTTAATTTCTGTTAGCTTGGAGTATCTTTTTCCATCCTTTCACTTTCAGTCTGCGTACATCTTTGCTGATAATGTGTGTCTCCTGAAGGCAGCATATAGATGGATTCTCTTTCTTGATCCAATCAGCTAGTCTGTGTCTCTTGGTAGTAAAATTAAGACCATTCACATTCAGTGTGATTACTGTTAAGTACTGTTGTTTCCCAGTCATGTTTCCTGAAACGAGCTGTTTATGTATTTTGAACTTTGTTTGTAGCTTATTCTACATTCGCTTTTTTTTTTGTAGTGAAGTTCTTGTTTTTGTATTTCTGTGTGCAGCACGTCTTTGAACAAGTGTTGTAGGGTTGGATGCATGGATACAAATTCTTTCAATTTCTGTTTGTCTTGGAAGATCTTTATTTCCCCTTTATTCATAAATGATAGCTTTGCTTTAATATAAATGATAGCTTTAGTATTCTAGGTTGGCATTGTTTGTCTTTTAAAACTCGAAATAGGCCGGCGCCTCGGCTAAATAGGCTAATCCTCCACCTTGCGGTGCTGGCACACCGGGTTCTAGTCCCGGTTGGGGCACCAGTTTCTGTCTCGGTTGCCCCTCTTCCAGGCCAGCTCTCTACTGTGGCCCGGGAGTGCAGTGGAGGATGGCCCAAGTGCTTGGGCCCTGCACCCCATGGGAAACCAGGAGAAGCACCTGGCTCCCGCCTTCGGATCAGCACGGTGCGCCGCCCGCAGCACGCTGGCCACGGGGCCATTGGAGGGTGAACCAACGGCAAAAAGGAAGACCTTTCTCTCTGTCTCTCTCTCTCACTGTCCAGTCTGCCTGTCAAAAAAAAAAAAAAAAAAAAAAACTTGAAATATATCATGCCATTGTCTCCTTGCCTGTAGTGTTTGTGATGAGAAGTCTGGGGTGAGTCTGATTAACTTACCCCTGAATGTAATTTGTCATTTCTCTCTGGCACATTTTAGGATTTGTTCTTTGTGTGTCGCTGAGCTGAGTGTAGCCACAATGTGTCACGGTGAATTTCTCTTCTGGTCTATCCTGTTCAGACTCCTGGCTATATGCTGAATTTGCCTGTTATTATCCAGCTGCAAACAAAAAGAAAATGAGAATTGCATATCATAATATCAACAAATGAATTGAG
Source organism: Oryctolagus cuniculus (assembly GCF_964237555.1). Lineage (NCBI taxonomy): Eukaryota > Metazoa > Chordata > Mammalia > Lagomorpha > Leporidae > Oryctolagus > Oryctolagus cuniculus. Next base: position 86,349,517 of record NC_091432.1, read on the forward strand.
AGAAAAGGTACATGCAAGAGCTCTTTATACTGCTAACAGCTAAATTTCACAATGAAAGTACAGTTTTCAGAAATATGTAATTTTTAAATATTTTATTGTGGTGAAATGTACATAGGATCTGATTTGTTATTTTAGCCAGTTCAGTGACTTTGATGACATTCTCATCACTTGGAAGAGAGCTGTCCTGGAGAGCTGCTGCACCCACAGCAGATTTGGATGAGCAAGAAGTCAACTTTTATGTGATAAGACCTTGAGCCTCTTTGTCCTTTCTTAAAGCCCTAATGCCCCGGGAGTGCAGGAAGCAGATAGCCTTCAGCTTGTCAGCACCTTTGGCTGTGGGAGCTGCCTCACCCAAGGTCATCCCTCTTCCCAGCTTGGTGCACTCCGGGTCACAGCTCCTTGCTGGAACATAAAAGCATGGCTGTCTCCGCGCAATTCAGGACAACTTCCAAGGCCACTCATCCCCAGAGCTCCCTGCAGGATTGCAGAGACTGTCTTTGGAACTGCACCGCAGCTCCACTGTTCCCTCTGCTCAAACCTGCTTCCCTCTCCTCCCTCCTTCCCTCAGATGAGGGCCGTAAGGGCGTTTCTACCAAACCACCAGATTGCTGACCTCTCAGAGTCTCCTCTTTAGGGTTTCTGGCCTGCAGTACTAATTCTGGTTCCCATTTTTTGGCAAAGCAGAACTTCCTTGGAAGGGAAAAGATCCAACGCCCCTGGTGACATTGTAATCCTGCTGACACTGTAGTCCTTTGTGTAGTTATTCAGTGATGTGAGCAGCAAGACATGGGCAGATGATCATCTCAGTTGACAGTTCATGGAACTGCTGGTGTTCTCCTGGGGACAATGTGCTCCTCTGCATGCTAGAACTCACAAACACAAGAAATAAGCATCTTGCCTTTGGTATGATAGATGCTAGTTCTATCTGTGGACTTCCTGGAACCATGTACTATGGCTCTGAGAACAGGTATGGGAGTTGGATCTGATGAGGAGTAGCCCAGACTAGAACCAGAACCCATGTGGGATGTTGTGAGATGTTGGCCCCACCAGTCATAAACATTGGCTTTACCTGCGTGCAACAGACCTGGCCCCTTCCACAAAATTTTGAAGTACACTTGAATGAGCCTGCTGCCAGCACATGACATGTTGCTTTTCAATAAACTTTTTTATGAATAGAATGAGCACAACCTAAAATTAAAATGAATAATGACACATGCATTAGAAATAGTTGTTTATCATCAAGTACTATGTACATAAGTCATTATTTAAAAGTGTTCTGTTAATTTAAGAAAATTTAGTGGATGTATGAAATTGTACATATTAACAAGAATTCTATGTGATGTCTTGATGCATGTGCCCATTGTACAACATCAATCATGGGACTGGTGCTATAGCCTAGCGAGCCAACCACCACCTACAAAGCCATCATCCCATATGGGTGCCAGTTTGAATCTAGGCTGTTCCACTACCAATCAAGCTCCCTGCAGTAGCCTGAGAAAGCCTGCTCTCTTTAGACAGCATCACCGTGGGTCTCCCTGACGTGGTGCCGCTGACTCCTCCCAGCACCAGCGTGCAGCCATTCAGAAGCTTCTGCAGGGACACTGCTGGGGACTGGGCGTCTCCTGGGAATCAGGCAGAGGATGGGGTGGTGCGCCGCACTTGCGCCTCCAGAACCTTGGCTGCGTCTGTGCTTGCCCCCGGCCCTGGTGTGCCTGATGCTAGTCCCCTCTGGCTCAAGCCACAGGGAGGCGCTTTCTGGTGGCATGAGCCAAGTTCAGCACCAGTGAACGCTCTTCAGCCCCTGAGCCCTTGACCATCTGCTCTGTGACTGTGCAGTGGCCCCTGACCCTCAGAACCTGTAAAGTTCCCAGCCACGGGAGCATTCGTCCTGGCCTGTCCCCACTGGAGACCTAGTACCTGACTGGCATTTCTGATTTCTGCCTGTTATGTATTCCTCATGCAAAGAGAAACGAGAACTCCTTGGCGTGTTTTTAAACTTAAATTGTATATGAAGCAGAGTAGATGAAAGGTAGTCAATGATTGTATTTTTGTATTCTTGTTGCTGAAGTTGTTGTAATTGCTCAAATAAACTTCACTGAATGAATTTAGTGTAAGTTTTTTCTCTAAGCTGGTTTAAAAAAGAAAATGTAGGAATAAGCTTATCTTAGCAATGCCGTCAGAACAAAAGTGATAGGATCAAGTACTCATGAATGCCAATGGCAGCTGACAAAATTCAAGCCTAGGTAGGCCTTGTTTCAAAACATACCACCACGAGGAAGCTGCATACCCTCTGAAGATGCAGACTTTTTATTTAGTTACTATTTAGTACCAAAGTCAGCATTTTACTGAAGAAGAAATACTTGATACATGTCTAGCAAAATATATAGAATTTAGAGGCATCCCTAATACAAAATGAAGGTTATATGTGCAGGAAGGCAGGTGGCAAAATGTATTTTATTGTTGCAGTTGGTAGAAACGGAATAGCAGGACAACCCGGGGTGGGGAGAGTCTCGTCTTCCTTTTCTCCCCTGATCTTCACCCTAAGAGGGATTCTTGGCTGCCCAGAATTACAGCCCCAGACTCTTTAGTAAAATGCTCACGGGCATGTCGGCCACGAGGAAGCAGATGATAAGTTTATTTTTTTTAAAGATTTAGTTATTTGCTTGAAAGTCAGTGTTAAACAGAGAGAGAAGGAGAGGCAGAGAGAGAGAGAGAGAGAGAGAGAGAGAGAGAGAGAGGTCTTCCATCTGCTGGTTCACTCCCCAATTGGCCACAAGGGCCAGAGCTGCGCCGCTCCAAAGCCAGGAGCCAGGAGACTCTTCCAGGTCTCCCACGGCTATGCAGGGGCCCAAGCACTTGGGCCATCTTCACTGCTTTCCCAGGCCACAGCAGAGAGCAGGATTGGAAGTTTAGCACCCTGGACTCAATCGGCGCCCATATGGGATGCTTGCAGGACTGGCAGTGGCTTTCACCGGCTATGCCACAGCAGTGTCCCTGCATATGCAAATCGGAATGACATACCACTACACTCTCACTCGATTGGACAACACTCCAAAGTTGATACTCATCCAGAGCTTGACAAAGTGAAAAGTGTAAATTGTCCTCCTAGGCAGAGAGTGTTTCAACTGATACAAACTTGGGCAGAACAGTTTGAATGGTCAAGTGTGCATTCACATACACGTTTTCCAAGATGTGTCCTTCTCTTTTTGAAAGATGTATTCATGCATTCGAAAGGCAGAGTTAGAGAGAGGCAGTGATCCTCTGGTTCACTCCCTAATGGCCTCAACCTCCAGAGCTGAGACGATCCTAAGCCAGGAGCCAGGAGCCAGGAGCCAGGAGCCAGGAGCCAGGAGCTGCTTCTGCGTCTCCCATGTGGGTGCAGTCCTGGGGCCATCCTCTGTGGCATACCCAGGTACAATAACAGGGAGCTGGACCTGATGAGGAGTAGCCCGGACTGGAACCAGCACCCATGTGGGATGCTGGCCCCATAGGTCCTAGACATCGGCTTTACCCGCTGTGCCACAGCGCCGGCCCCTTCCACAGAGCTTTGAAGTACACTTGAATGAGGCTGCTGCCAGCACATGACATGCTGGTTGACAATACACATTTTTATGAATAGAATGAGCACACTGAAATTAGAATGAAAAATGAATACATACATTAGAAATAGTTGTTTATCGTCAAGTACTGCGTGCATAAGACACTATTTCAATGCGTTTTCATTAATTTAATAAGAATGTAGCGGATGTATCAAATTGCACATATTAATGTGATTCTGTGTGATGTCTTGATGCATGTGTACATTGTGTAATAGCTATTCATGGGACTGGTGCTATGGCCTAGGGGGCAACACCACCACCTGCAATGGCAGCATCCCATATGGGTGCCAGTTAGAGTCTCAGTGCTGGGTAGTTACCCGCATACCATAATCACCTTTTGTCTTCTTTTTTTTTTTTTTAAAAAACAGGTTTTTGGTATGTAGTCACATATACAACTTCTGTTTATTAAGTGGTGTTCTTTTAATTTATTTGAAAGGCAGAGTGACCGAGAGAGGGGAAGAAACAGAGCAAAGAGGAGATCTTCCAGGGAGGCTAGCAGGGAGCTGCATTGGAAACAGAGCAGCCAGGAGTCCCGCACAGCTGTGGGCTGCTGGAGCCCTAAGTGGAGGCAACACAGCCTCGGCTCCACCTTCTTCACTTTAGTCCTTTCCTACTGAACTCACTTGAATCCTTTCTACCGAATGCGTCTTTTTCTTAACTATGAAGGATCTTCTAAAAGTTGTTAGAAATGTATTAAGAGGCTGGCGCCGAGGCTCACTTGGCTAATCCTCTGCCTGTGGTGCTGGCAGCCCCGGTTCTAGTCCCAATTGGGGCGCTGGATTCTGTCCCAGTTGCTCATCTTCCAGTCCAGCTCTCTGCTGTGGCCCAGGAAGGCAATGGAGGATGGCCCAGGTCCTTGGGCCCTGCACCCACATGGGAGACCAGGAGGAGGCACCTGGCTCCTGGCTTGGGATCGGCACAGTGTGCCAGCCGCAGCGGGATGGCCATGGCAGCCATTTGAGAGGTGAAACAACAGAAGGAAGACCTTTCTCTCTCTCTCTGTCTCTCTCTCTCTCTCTGTCTAACCGTGCCTGCCTTCCTATAAATAAATGAATAAAGAAAGAAAGAAAGAAAAGAAAAAGAAAAAAAGGCAATGTATTAAGAAAATCCATGTTTCTATATCAATTTTTAACCCTAAAATAATTGTATTTTTAAAAGGAATTTTGCAAATCTTTGAAAAGGACTTTTGTGTAAAATGTCCCCTTAGGGGCCTGTAGGGTGAGAGAAAGGATTAGTTCACACCCTACAGGGCTGACCTCCCATAGTGCATGTTCTGGCCACTCCCCTTCCACTCCAGCTTTCTGCCACTGCACCTGGGAAAGCTGTGGGAATGGCCCAAGTACTCCAGCCCCTGCCCCTCTTGGGGGAGACCAGGATGGAATTCCTGGCTCCTGGGCTCAGCCTGGCCCAGCCCTGCCTGTGGCTCCCAGCTGGGGAGGGAGCCAGCAGATGCAAGACAGGTTGTTGTCACTCTTCCTTCCCAATGAAGCTTTTCACAAAGTACCCGCTCCATTCGTTTGATATTCGTGTTGCTCCCTGGGATTTCTTTGGTTGTATCTGTCAAGGTTGCCTGTCCCCAACACTTGATTTTCAACTCTGATGTTCCTTTGAGTTTGGCTACAAATGTCAACGCAAAGGGTGGGGCAAAATGAAGCTGGCTGTCAGACAGAAACCCAGCTCTGGGATTTCCTGAGCTGAGCGCTGATTGGATTCGAACCTGGCCCAGGTATAAAGCCGGAAGGAAGCGCGGAGAGATGGAGCCTCCTTGCGACTGCAGCGGCCACGGGAAACCACCTCTCTCTGAGTCCTAGAGTGTGTTCACCTGGATCAGGATTTCATCCACGGCAGGTAGCTCAATTTCTTATTCTGTTAGGCCATATTTGGTGCCTGTGCTTTTGAGAAAGTCCTTATGCCAAAAGCGTTGAAGACTCCATTTCAACTTTAAAAACGTCTTTGGGAGACGTTTATTAATGCCACCTATGTTATCCTAATATGCTTTAGGTGCGTTGTCTCTCTGTTCTCTTCATGTTTCTCCATGTACTCTTCTGTAGGAGTATTCACGGATGTTTTCAAACATGTATTTATTTTTTGAGTGGCAGGGTTAAGACAGAGAGATGGAGAGACGGGGAAAGAGGTCTTCCCTCCTTGGGTTCTGCTATGACATTAACAAGCCTGGAAAAGAGACCTTCTCATTTCTCCACATTTCGATCTCTGTTAGGGCTTCCCATAGAAAGGAAACCACGTAGCAAATCAGCAGAGAGGGGCAGGCCGCTCTAGCTTAGGTGGTTAATCCTCCGCCTAGGGGCCAGCATCCCCAATGGGCTCTGATTGGAGTTCCAACGGCTCTGCTCTCAACCCTGCTCCCTGAGATGGCCTGGGAAAGCAGTGGAAGGAGATCCAAGTGCTCTGACCCACTGTACCCACGGGGGATGCAGAAGCAGCTCCAGGTTTGGATGGGCCCAGCTCTGGCTGTTGAGGCCATTTGGGGAGTGAACAGGCAGATGGAAGACCTCCCTCTCTCTCTCTCTCTCTGTGTGTGTGTGTGTGTGTGTGTGTGTGTGTGTGATTCTGCCTGTGAAATGAATGAATCCATCTTTACTAAAGAGAGACTACGTAGAGAAGACCCTCTGGGGGAAATTCTAGGGGGACGATCTAGAACACACCTGGGGACTCAGAGTCGCCCACTTTCCTGTCTTGCAGCCATGACGCCTGAGAGCTCCGGCCCCCAGAACCCCAGCTGCCACATCATGACATTCTACCCAACCATGGAGGAGTTTATGGACTTCAACCAATTTATCGCTCAGATGGAATCTCAGGGTGCACACCGAGGAGGCCTGGCCAAGGTCATCCCACCCAAGGAGTGGAGGGCCAGACAGAGCTACGACGACATGGATGACATCTTGATAGCCCGCCCCCTCCAGCAGAAGGCCTATGGCGGGGCAGGTGTCTTCACTCAGTTCCACAGAAAGAGGAGAGCCATGACCCTGAGACAGTATCGCCAGCTGGCCACCAGCACAAAATACCAGACCCCAGCGCACCTGACTTTCGAAGAGTTGGAGCAAAAGTACTGGAAGACCCGTGTCTACGATGCCCCGATCTACGGCGCTGGCATCAGCGGCTCTCTGTTTGATGAAAACATGGCACACTGGAACCTCAGGCGCCTGGGCTCGCCTCTGGACCTGCTGGCGCAGGAGTGCGGCGTCGTCATCGAGGGCGTCAACACGCCCTACCTGTACTTTGGCATGTGGAAGACCACGTTCGCCTGGCACACGGAGGACATGGACCTGTACAGCATCAACTACCTGCACTTCGGGGAGCCCAAGACGTGGTACACGGTGCCCCCGGAGCACGGGCGGCGCCTGGAGCGCCTGGCCGGGCAGCTGTTCCCGGGCAGTTCCCGCAGCTGCCAGGCCTTCCTGCGGCACAAGGTGGCCCTCATCTCGCCCAGCGTCCTGCGGCAGAACGGCATCCCCTTCCGCCGCGTCACTCAGCAGGCTGGCGAGTTCATGGTGACCTTTCCTTACGGCTACCACGCGGGCTTCAACCACGGCTTCAACTGCGCCGAAGCCATCAATTTCGCCACCCCGCGCTGGATCGACTATGGCAAAGTGGCCTCCCAGTGCAGCTGCGGGGAGGCCAGGGTCACCTTTGACATGGACCCCTTCGTTCGTATCCTGCAACCCGAGCGCTACGAGCTGTGGAAACGCGGGCAAGACCGTGGCACTGTGGCCCTCCCGGAGCCCATGGGCCAAACAAGCCAGGATCCACACACTAGCCGGGAGCCAGGCACCAGCCAGACGCTTCTCACCAGCCAGGGGCCAAGCCTCAGCCAGGAGCCACGCAGCAGTGAGGAACCTCACAGCAGCCAGGAGCTTCTCACCAGCCAGGGGCCAAGCCTCAGCCAGGAGCCAGGCACCAGTGAGGAGCCATGCAGCAGCCAGAAATCACGCCGCTGCCTGAAGCCGCGCCCCAGCCACGCGTTGTGCACCAGCCAGGAGCTGACGGCCTGTAGGCAGGATCGCGGGCTCTGGAGGGCTGCCCTGGGCCTCAGGCAGCTTTCCTCGCCCCAGGCTAGGTCCACTGGGCCTGTGCCGGCCTCTGGTAGCACCCGTCGAGCTGCTCCTGTGGGCCCCGGATCTCAGTTGGCTCTGGGCCGCAGCAGTGATGTCACACTGCACACTGACGTTCGCAGGTCCAGGCAGCCCAGCCTGGCCTGGTTACCGACTCCAGCTCTGTCTGCCGAGGCTGTGCGCCTGTCAGCTGCCAGACCTAGTCGTGGTCGTGGTCGGCGCCCTCGGCCACTGCAAGCTGAGGAGCCCAGCCTGGAGGTTCCACCCAAGAGGCGGCTGTTGTCCCCCTCTGCACACACCGATGCTGGCGCCGAGGCTCCGCCCCTGCCCAGTGATGGGGCTTCAGAGGTCAGTGCTACTCAGAGCCCTGAACGCCCGTTTCCTGCCAAGGCTTCGGGATGTTGCTGCGCCCCGGATCTTCAACCCTTGGGGCCCCCGCTGGATCCCCATGCCCCGATGCACCCGGGCCCCTGCCTGCTCTCCTTGGACAGCATCACCGTGGGTCTCCCTGACGTGGTGCCGCTGACTCCTCCCAGCACCAGCGTGCAGCCATTCAGAAGCTTCTGCAGGGACACTGCTGGGGACTGGGCGTCTCCTGGGAATCAGGCAGAGGATGGGGTGGTGCGCCGCACTTGCGCCTCCAGAACCTTGGCTGCGTCTGTGCTTGCCCCCGGCCCTGGTGTGCCTGATGCTAGTCCCCTCTGGCTCAAGCCACAGGGAGGCGCTTTCTGGTGGCATGAGCCAAGTTCAGCACCAGTGAACGCTCTTCAGCCCCTGAGCCCTTGACCATCTGCTCTGTGACTGTGCAGCGGCCCCTGACCCTCAGAACCTGTAAAGTTCCCAGCCACGGGAGCATTCGTCCTGGCCTGTCCCCACTGGAGACCTAGTACCTGACTGGCATTTCTGATTTCTGCCTGTTATGCATTCCTCGTGCAAAGAGAAACGAGAACTCCTTGGCGTGTTTTTAAACTTAAATTGTATATGAAGCAGAGTAGATGAAAGGTAGTCAATGATTGTATTTTTGTATTCTTGTTGCTGAAGTTGTTTTAATTGCTCAAATAAACTTCACTGAATGAATTTAGTGTAAGTTTTTTCTCTAAGCTGGTTTAAAAAAGAAAATGTAGGAATAAGCTTATCTTAGCAATGCAGTCAGAACAAAAGGGATAGGATCAAGTACTCATGAATGCCAATGGCAGCTGACAAAATTCAAGCCCAGGTAGGCCTTGTTTCAAAACATACCACCACGAGGAAGCTGCATACCCTCTGAAGATGCAGACTTTTTATTTAGTTACTATTTAGTACCAAAGTCAGCATTTTACTGAAGAAGAAATACTTGATACATGTCTAGCAAAATATATAGAATTTAGAGGCATCCCTAATACAAAATGAAGGTTATATGTGCAGGAAGGCAGGTGGCAAAATGTATTTTATTGTTGCAGTTGGTAGAAGCGGAATAGCAGGACAACCCGGGGTGGGGAGAGTCTCGTCTTCCTTTTCTCCCCTGATCTTCACCCTAAGAGGGATTCTTGGCTGCCCAGAATTACAGCCCCAGACTCTTTAGTAAAATGCTCACGGGCATGTCGGCCACGAGGAAGCAGATGATAAGTTTATTTTTTTTAAAGATTTAGTTATTTGCTTGAAAGTCAGTGTTAAACAGAGAGAGAAGGAGAGGCTGAGAGAGAGAGAGAGGTCTTCCATCTGCTGGTTCACTCCCCAATTGGCCACAAGGGCCAGAGCTGCGCCGCTCCAAAGCCAGGAGCTAGGAGACTCTTCCAGGTCTCCCACGGCTCCACGGCTACGCAGGGGCCCAAGCACTTGGGCCATCTTCACTGCTTTCCCAGGCCACAGCAGAGTGCAGGATTGGAAGTTTAGCGCCCTGGACTCAATTGGCGCCCATATGGGATGCTTGCAGGACTGGTAGTGGCTTTCACCGGCTATGCCACAGCAGTGTCCCTGCATATGCAAATCGGAATGACATACCACTACACTCTCACTCGATTGGACAACACTCCAAAGTTGATACTCATCCAGAGCTTGACAAAGTGAAAAGTGTAAATTGTCCTCCTAGGCAGAGAGTGTTTCAACTGATACAAACTTGGGCAGAACAGTTTGAATGGTCAAGTGTGCATTCACATACATGTTTTCCAAGATCTGTTCTTCTCTTTTTGAAAGATGTATTCATGCATTCGAAAGGCAGAGTTAGAGAGAGGCAGTGATCCTCTGGTTCACTCCCTAATGGCCTCAACCTCCAGAGCTGAGACGATCCTAAGCCAGGAGCCAGGAGCCAGGAGCTGCTTCTGCGTCTCCCATGTGGGTGCAGTCCTGGGGCCATCCTCTGTGGCATACCCAGGTACAATAACAGGGAGCTGGACCTGATGAGGAGTAGCCCGGACTGGAACCAGCACCCATGTGGGATGCTGGCCCCATAGGTCCTAGACATCGGCTTTACCCGCTGTGCCACAGCGCCGGCCCCTTCCACAGAGCTTTGAAGTACACTTGAATGAGGCTGCTGCCAGCACATGACATGCTGGTTGACAATACACATTTTTATGAATAGAATGAGCACACTGAAATTAGAATGAACAATGAATACATACATTAGAAATAGTTGTTTATCGTCAAGTACTGCGTGCAGAAGACACTATTTCAATGCGTTTTCATTAATTTAATAAGAATGTAGCGGATGTATCAAATTGCACATATTAATGTGATTCTGTGTGATGTCTTGATGCATGTGTACATTGTGTAATAGCTATTCATGGGACTGGTGCTATGGCCTAGGGGGCAACACCACCACCTGCAATGGCAGCATCCCATATAGGTGCCAGTTAGAGTCTCAGTGCTGGGTAGTTACCCGCATACCATAATCACCTTTTGTCTTCTTTTTTTTTTTTTTAAAAAACAGGTTTTTGGTATGTAGTCACATATACAACTTCTGTTTATTAAGTGGTGTTCTTTTAATTTATTTGAAAGGCAGAGTGACCGAGAGAGGGGAAGAAACAGAGCAAAGAGGAGATCTTCCAGGGAGGCTAGCAGGGAGCTGCATTGGAAACAGAGCAGCCAGGAGTCCCGCACAGCTGTGGGCTGCTGGAGCCCTAAGTGGAGGCAACACAGCCTCGGCTCCACCTTCTTCACTTTAGTCCTTTCCTACTGAACTCACTTGAATCCTTTCTACCGAATGCGTCTTTTTCTTAACTATGAAGGATCTTCTAAAAGTTGTTAGAAATGTATTAAGAGGCTGGCGCCGAGGCTCACTTGGCTAATCCTCTGCCTGTGGTGCTGGCAGCCCCGGTTCTAGTCCCAATTGGGGCGCTGGATTCTGTCCCAGTTGCTCATCTTCCAGTCCAGCTCTCTGCTGTGGCCCAGGAAGGCAATGGAGGATGGCCCAGGTCCTTGGGCCCTGCACCCACATGGGAGACCAGGAGGAGGCACCTGGCTCCTGGCTTGGGATCGGCACAGTGTGCCAGCCGCAGCGGGATGGCCATGGCAGCCATTTGAGAGGTGAAACAACAGAAGGAAGACCTTTCTCTCTCTCTCTGTCTCTCTCTCTCTCTCTGACTAACCGTGCCTGCCTTCCTATAAATAAATGAATAAAGAAAGAAAGAAAGAAAAGAAAAAGAAAAAAAGGCAATGTATTAAGAAAATCCATGTTTCTATATCAATTTTTAACCCTAAAATAATTGTATTTTTAAAAGGAATTTTGCAAATCTTTGAAAAGGACTTTTGTGTAAAATGTCCCCTTAGGGGCCTGTAGGCTGAGAGAAAGGATTAGTTCACACCCTACAGGGCTGACCTCCCATAGTGCATGTTCTGGCCACTCCCCTTCCACTCCAGCTTTCTGCCACTGCACCTGGGAAAGCTGTGGGAATGGCCCAAGTACTCCAGCCCCTGCCCCTCTTGGGGGAGACCAGGATGGAATTCCTGGCTCCTGGGCTCAGCCTGGCCCAGCCCTGCCTGTGGCTCCCAGCTGGGGAGGGAGCCAGCAGATGCAAGACAGGTTGTTGTCACTCTTCCTTCCCAATGAAGCTTTTCACAAAGTACCCGCTCCATTCGTTTGATATTCGTGTTGCTCCCTGGGATTTCTTTGGTTGTATCTGTCAAGGTTGCCTGTCCCCAACACTTGATTTTCCACTCTGATGTTCCTTTGAGTTTGGCTACAAATGTCAACGCAAAGGGTGGGGCAAAATGAAGCTGGCTGTCAGACAGAAACCCAGCTCTGGGATTTCCTGAGCTGAGCGCTGATTGGATTCGAACCTGGCCCAGGTATAAAGCCGGAAGGAAGCGCGGAGAGATGGAGCCTCCTTGCGACTGCAGTGGCCACGGGAAACCACCTCTCTCTGAGTCCTAGAGTGTGTTCACCTGGATCAGGATTTCATCCACGGCAGGTAGCTCAATTTCTTATTCTGTTAGGCCATATTTGGTGCCTGTGCTTTTGAGAAAGTCCTTATGCCAAAAGCGTTGAAGACTCCATTTCAACTTTAAAAACGTCTTTGGGAGACGTTTATTAATGCCACCTATGTTATCCTAATATGCTTTATGTGCGTTGTCTCTCTGTTCTCTTCGTGTTTCTCCATGTACTCTTCTGTAGGAGTATTCACGGATGTTTTCAAACATGTATTTATTTTTTGAGTGGCAGGGTTAAGACAGAGAGATGGAGAGACGGGGAAAGAGGTCTTCCCTCCTTGGGTTCTGCTATGACATTGACAAGCCTGGAAAAGAGACCTTCTCATTTCTCCACATTTCGATCTCTGTTAGGGCTTCACCTAGAAAGGAAACCACGTAGCAAATCAGCAGAGAGGGGCAGGCCGCTCTAGCTTAGGTGGTTAATCCTCCGCCTAGGGGCCAGCATCCCCAATGGGCTCTGATTGGAGTTCCAACGGCTCTGCTCTCAACCCTGCTCCCTGAGATGGCCTGGGAAAGCAGTGGAAGGAGATCCAAGTGCTCTGACCCACTGTACCCACGGGGGATGCAGAAGCAGCTCCAGGTTTGGATGGGCCCAGCTCTGGCTGTTGAGGCCATTTGGGGAGTGAACAGGCAGATGGAAGACCTCCCTCTCTCTCTCTCTCTCTGTGTGTGTGTGTGTGTGTGTGTGTGTGTGTGATTCTGCCTGTGAAATGAATGAATCCATCTTTACTAAAGAGAGACTACGTAGAGAAGACCCTCTGGGGGAAATTCTAGGGGGACGATCTAGAACACACCTGGGGACTCAGAGTCGCCCACTTTCCTGTCTTGCAGCCATGACGCCTGAGAGCTCCGGCCCCCAGAACCCCAGCTGCCACATCATGACATTCTACCCAACCATGGAGGAGTTTATGGACTTCAACCAATTTATCGCTCAGATGGAATCTCAGGGTGCACACCGAGGAGGCCTGGCCAAGGTCATCCCACCCAAGGAGTGGAGGGCCAGACAGAGCTACGACGACATGGATGACATCTTGATAGCCCGCCCCCTCCAGCAGAAGGCCTATGGCGGGGCAGGTGTCTTCACTCAGTTCCACAGAAAGAGGAGAGCCATGAGCCTGAGACAGTATCGCCAGCTGGCCACCAGCACAAAATACCAGACCCCAGCGCACCTGACTTTCGAAGAGTTGGAGCAAAAGTACTGGAAGACCCGTGTCTACGATGCCCCGATCTACGGCGCTGGCATCAGCGGCTCTCTGTTTGATGAAAACATGGCACACTGGAACCTCAGGCGCCTGGGCTCGCCTCTGGACCTGCTGGCGCAGGAGTGCGGCGTCGTCATCGAGGGCGTCAACACGCCCTACCTGTACTTTGGCATGTGGAAGACCACGTTCGCCTGGCACACGGAGGACATGGACCTGTACAGCATCAACTACCTGCACTTCGGGGAGCCCAAGACGTGGTACGCGGTGCCCCCGGAGCACGGGCGGCGCCTGGAGCGCCTGGCCGGGCAGCTGTTCCCGGGCAGTTCCCGCAGCTGCCAGGCCTTCCTGCGGCACAAGGTGGCCCTCATCTCGCCCAGCGTCCTGCGGCAGAACGGCATCCCCTTCCGCCGCGTCACTCAGCAGGCTGGCGAGTTCATGGTGACCTTTCCTTACGGCTACCACGCGGGCTTCAACCACGGCTTCAACTGCGCCGAAGCCATCAATTTCGCCACCCCGCGCTGGATCGACTATGGCAAAGTGGCCTCCCAGTGCAGCTGCGGGGAGGCCAGGGTCACCTTTGACATGGACCCCTTCGTTCGTATCCTGCAACCCGAGCGCTACGAGCTGTGGAAACGCGGGCAAGACCGTGGCGCTGTGGCCCTCCCGGAGCCCATGGGCCAAACAAGCCAGGATCCACACACTAGCCGGGAGCCAGGCACCAGCCAGCCGCTTCTCACCAGCCAGGGGCCAAGCCTCAGCCAGGAGCCACGCAGCAGTGAGGAACCTCACAGCAGCCAGGAGCTTCTCACCAGCCAGGGGCCAAGCCTCAGCCAGGAGCCAGGCACCAGTGAGGAGCCATGCAGCAGCCAGAAATCACGCCGCTGCCTGAAGCCGCGCCCCAGCCACGCGTTGTGCACCAGCCAGGAGCTGACGGCCTGTAGGCAGGATCGCGGGCTCTGGAGGGCTGCCCTGGGCCTCAGGCAGCTTTCCTCGCCCCAGGCTAGGTCCACTGGGCCTGTGCCGGCCTCTGGTAGCACCCGTCGAGCTGCTCCTGTGGGCCCCGGATCTCAGTTGGCTCTGGGCCGCAGCAGTGATGTCACACTGCACACTGACGTTCGCAGGTCCAGGCAGCCCAGCCTGGCCTGGTTACCGACTCCAGCTCTGTCTGCCGAGGCTGTGCGCCTGTCAGCTGCCAGACCTGGTCGTGGTCGTGGTCTTGGTCGTAGTCGTGGTCGTGGTCGGCGTCCTCGGCCACTGCAAGCTGAGGAGCCCAGCCTGGAGGTTCCACCCAAGAGGCGGCTGTTGTCCCCCTCTGCACACACCGATGCTGGCGCCGAGGCTCCGCCCCTGCCCAGTGATGGGGCTTCAGAGGTCAGTGCTACTCAGAGCCCTGAACGCCCGTTTCCTGCCAAGGCTTCGGGATGTTGCTGCGCCCCGGATCTTCAACCCTTGGGGCCCCCGCTGGATCCCGATGCACCCGGGCCCCTGCCTGCTCTCCTTGGACAGCATCACCGTGGGTCTCCCTGACGTGGTGCCGCTGACTCCTCCCAGCACCAGCGTGCAGCCATTCAGAAGCTTCTGCAGGGACACTGCTGGGGACTGGGCGTCTCCTGGGAATCAGGCAGAGGAGGGGGTGGTGCGCCGCACTTGCGCCTCCAGAACCTTGGCTGCGTCTGTGCTTGCCCCCGGCCCTGGTGTGCCTGATGCTAGTCCCCTCTGGCTCAAGCCACAGGGAGGCGCTTTCTGGTGGCATGAGCCAAGTTCAGCACCAGTGAACGCTCTTCAGCCCCTGAGCCCTTGACCATCT
Source organism: Oryctolagus cuniculus (assembly GCF_964237555.1). NCBI lineage: Eukaryota > Metazoa > Chordata > Mammalia > Lagomorpha > Leporidae > Oryctolagus > Oryctolagus cuniculus. The sequence goes on from NC_091432.1 coordinate 86,364,599, forward strand.
GCTCTGTGACTGTGCAGCGGCCCCTGACCCTCAGAACCTGTAAAGTTCCCAGCCACGGGAGCATTCGTCCTGGCCTGTCCCCACTGGAGACCTAGTACCTGACTGGCATTTCTGATTTCTGCCTGTTATGCATTCCTCGTGCAAAGAGAAACGAGAACTCCTTGGCGTGTTTTTCAACTTAAATTGTATATGAAGCAGAGTAGATGAAAGGTAGTCAATGATTGTATTTTTGTATTCTTGTTGCTGAAGTTGTTTTAATTGCTCAAATAAACTTCACTGAATGAATTTAGTCTAAGTTTTTTCTCTAAGCTGGTTTAAAAAAGAAAATGTAGGAATAAGCTTATCTTAGCAATGCAGTCAGAACAAAAGGGATAGGATCAAGTACTCATGAATGCCAATGGCAGCTGACAAAATTCAAGCCTAGGTAGGCCTTGTTTCAAAACATACCACCACGAGGAAGCTGCATACCCTCTGAAGATGCAGACTTTTTATTTAGTTACTATTTAGTACCAAAGTCAGCATTTTACTGAAGAAGAAATACTTGATACATGTCTAGCAAAATATATAGAATTTAGAGGCATCCCTAATACAAAATGAAGGTTATATGTGCAGGAAGGCAGGTGGCAAAATGTATTTTATTGTTGCAGTTGGTAGAAACGGAATAGCAGGACAACCCGGGGTGGGGAGAGTCTCGTCTTCCTTTTCTCCCCTGATCTTCACCCTAAGAGGGATTCTTGGCTGCCCAGAATTACAGCCCCAGACTCTTTAGTAAAATGTTCACGGGCATGTCGGCCACGAGGAAGCAGATGATAAGTTTATTTTTTTTAAAGATTTAGTTATTTGCTTGAAAGTCAGTGTTAAACAGAGAGAGAAGGAGAGGCAGACAGAGAGACAGAGAGAGAGAGAGAGAGAGGTCTTCCATCTGCTGGTTTACTCCCCAATTGGCCACAAGGGCCAGAGCTGCGCCGCTCCAAAGCCAGGAGCCAGGAGACTCTTCCAGGTCTCCCACGGCTCCACGGCTACGCAGGGGCCCAAGCACTTGGGCCATCTTCACTGCTTTCCCAGGCCACAGCAGAGTGCAGGATTGGAAGTTTAGCACCCTGGACTCAATTGGCGCCCATATGGGATGCTTGCAGGACTGGCAGTGGCTTTCACCGGCTATGCCACAGCAGTGTCCCTGCATATGCAAATCGGAATGACATACCACTACACTCTCACTCGATTGGACAACACTCCAAAGTTGATACTCATCCAGAGCTTGACAAAGTGAAAAGTGTAAATTGTCCTCCTAGGCAGAGAGTGTTTCAACTGATACAAACTTGGGCAGAACAGTTTGAATGGTCAAGTGTGCATTCACATACACGTTTTCCAAGATGTGTCCTTCTCTTTTTGAAAGATGTATTCATGCATTCGAAAGGCAGAGTTAGAGAGAGGCAGTGATCCTCTGGTTCACTCCCTAATGGCCTCAACCTCCAGAGCTGAGACGATCCTAAGCCAGGAGCCAGGAGCCAGGAGCCAGGAGCTGCTTCTGCGTCTCCCATGTGGGTGCAGTCCTGGGGCCATCCTCTGTGGCATACCCAGGTACAATAACAGGGAGCTGGACCTGATGAGGAGTAGCCCGGACTGGAACCAGCACCCATGTGGGATGCTGGCCCCATAGGTCCTAGACATCGGCTTTACCCGCTGTGCCACAGCGCCGGCCCCTTCCACAGAGCTTTGAAGTACACTTGAATGAGGCTGCTGCCAGCACATGACATGCTGGTTGACAATACACATTTTTATGAATAGAATGAGCACACTGAAATTAGAATGAAAAATGAATACATACATTAGAAATAGTTGTTTATCGTCAAGTACTGCGTGCATAAGACACTATTTCAATGCGTTTTCATTAATTTAATAAGAATGTAGCGGATGTATCAAATTGCACATATTAATGTGATTCTGTGTGATGTCTTGATGCATGTGTACATTGTGTAATAGCTATTCATGGGACTGGTGCTATGGCCTAGCGGGCAACACCACCACCTGCAATGGCAGCATCCCATATGGGTGCCAGTTAGAGTCTCAGTGCTGGGTAGTTAGCCGCATACCATAATCACTTTTTGTCTTTTTTTTTTTTAAAAAAAAAAAAAACAGGTTTTTGGTATGTAGTCACATATACAACTTCTGTTTATTAAGTGGTGTTCTTTTAATTTATTTGAAAGGCAGAGTGACCGAGAGAGGGGAAGAAACAGAGCAAAGAGGAGATCTTCCAGGGAGGCTAGCAGGGAGCTGCACTGGAAACAGAGCAGCCAGGAGTCCCGCACAGCTGTGGGCTGCTGGAGCCCTAAGTGGAGGCAACACAGCCTCGGCTCCACCTTCTTCACTTTAGTCCTTTCCTACTGAACTCACTTGAATCCTTTCTACCGAATGCGTCTTTTTCTTAACTATGAAGGATCTTCTAAAAGTTGCTAGAAATGTATTAAGAGGCTGGCGCCGAGGCTCACTTGGCTAATCCTCTGCCTGTGGTGCTGGCAGCCCCGGTTCTAGTCCCAATTGGGGCGCCGGATTCTGTCCCAGTTGCTCATCTTCCAGTCCAGCTCTCTGCTGTGGCCCAGGAAGGCAATGGAGGATGGCCCAGGTCCTTGGGCCCTGCACCCACATGGGAGACCAGGAGGAGGCACCTGGCTCCTGGCTTGGGATCGGCACAATGTGCCAGCCGCAGCGGGATGGCCATGGCAGCCATTTGAGAGGTGAAACAACAGAAGGAAGACCTTTCTCTCTCTCTCTGTCTCTCTCTCTCTCTCTGTCTAACTGTGCCTGCCTTCCTATAAATAAATGAATAAAGAAAGAAAGAAAAAGAAAAAAAGGAAATGTATTAAGAAAATCCATGTTTCTATATCAATTTTAACACTAAAATAATTGTATTTTTAAAAGGAATTTTGCAAATCTTTGAAAAGGACTTTTGTGTAAAATGTCCCCTTAGGGGCCTGTAGGGTGAGAGAAAGGATTAGTTCACACCCTACAGGGCTGACCTCCCATAGTGCATGTTCTGGCCACTCCCCTTCCACTCCAGCTTTCTGCCACTGCACCTGGGAAAGCTGTGGGAATGGCCCAAGTACTCCAGCCCCTGCCCCTCTTGGGGGAGACCAGGATGGAATTCCTGGCTCCTGGGCTCAGCCTGGCCCAGCCCTGCCTGTGGCTCCCAGCTGGGGAGGGAGCCAGCAGATGCAAGACAGGTTGTTGTCACTCTTCCTTCCCAATGAAGCTTTTCACAAAGTACCCGCTCCATTCGTTTGATATTCGTGTTGCTCCCTGGGATTTCTTTGGTTGTATCTGTCAAGGTTGCCTGTCCCCAACACTTGATTTTCCACTCTGATGTTCCTTTGAGTTTGGCTACAAATGTCAACGCAAAGGGTGGGGCAAAATGAAGCTGGCCTGTCAGACAGAAACCCAGCTCTGGGATTTCCTGAGCTGAGGGCTGATTGGATTCGAACCTGGCCCAGGTATAAAGCCGGAAGGAAGCGCGGAGAGATGGAGCCTCCTTGCGACTGCAGCGGCCACGGGAAACCACCTCTCTCTGAGTCCTAGAGTGTGTTCACCTGGATCAGGATTTCGTCCACGGCAGGTAGCTCAATTTCTTATTCTGTTAGGCCATATTTGGTGCCTGTGCTTTTGAGAAAGTCCTTATGCCAAAAGCGTTGAAGACTCCATTTCAACTTTAAAAACGTCTTTGGGAGACGTTTATTAATGCCACCTATGTTATCCTAATATGCTTTATGTGCGTTGTCTCTCTGTTCTCTTCATGGTTCTCCATGTACTCTTCTGTAGGAGAATTCACAGATTTTTTCAAACATGTATTTATTTTTTGAGTGGCAGGGTTAAGACAGAGAGATGGAGAGACGGGGAAAGAGGTCTTCCCTCCTTGGGTTCTGCTATGACATTGACAAGCCTGGAAAAGAGACCTTCTCATTTCTCCACATTTCGATCTCTGTTAGGGCTTCCCATAGAAAGGAAACCACGTAGCAAATCAGCAGAGAGGGGCAGGCCGCTCTAGCTTAGGTGGTTAATCCTCCGCCTAGGGGCCAGCATCCCCAATGGGCTCTGATTGGAGTTCCAACGGCTCTGCTCTCAACCCTGCTCGCTGAGATGGCCTGGGAAAGCAGTGGAAGGAGATCCAAGTGCTCTGACCCACTGTACCCACGGGGGATGCAGAAGCAGCTCCAGGTTTGGATGGGCCCAGCTCTGGCTGTTGAGGCCATTTGGGGAGTGAACAGGCAGATGGAAGACCTCCCTCTCTCACTCTCTCTCTCTCTGTGTGTGTGTGTGTGTGTGTGTGTGTGTGATTCTGCCTGTGAAATGAATGAATCCATCTTTACTAAAGAGAGACTACGTAGAGAAGACCCTCTGGGGGAAATTCTAGGGGGACGATCTAGAACACACCTGGGGACTCAGAGTCGCCCACTTTCCTGTCTTGCAGCCATGACGCCTGAGAGCTCCGGCCCCCAGAACCCCAGCTGCCACATCATGACATTCTACCCAACCATGGAGGAGTTTATGGACTTCAACCAATTTATCGCTCAGATGGAATCTCAGGGTGCACACCGAGGAGGCCTGGCCAAGGTCATCCCACCCAAGGAGTGGAGGGCCAGACAGAGCTACGACGACATGGATGACATCTTGATAGCCCGCCCCCTCCAGCAGAAGGCCTATGGTGGGGCAGGTGTCTTCACTCAGTTCCACAGAAAGAGGAGAGCCATGAGCCTGAGACAGTATCGCCAGCTGGCCACCAGCACAAAATACCAGACCCCAGCGCACCTGACTTTCGAAGAGTTGGAGCAAAAGTACTGGAAGACCCGTGTCTACGATGCCCCGATCTACGGCGCTGGCATCAGCGGCTCTCTGTTTGATGAAAACACGGCACACTGGAACCTCAGGCGCCTGGGCTCGCCTCTGGACCTGCTGGCGCAGGAGTGCGGCGTCGTCATCGAGGGCGTCAACACGCCCTACCTGTACTTTGGCATGTGGAAGACCACGTTCGCCTGGCACACGGAGGACATGGACCTGTACAGCATCAACTACCTGCACTTCGGGGAGCCCAAGACGTGGTACGCGGTGCCCCCGGAGCACGGGCGGCGCCTGGAGCGCCTGGCCGGGCAGCTGTTCCCGGGCAGTTCCCGCAGCTGCCAGGCCTTCCTGCGGCACAAGGTGGCCCTCATCTCGCCCAGCGTCCTGCGGCAGAACGGCATCCCCTTCCGCCGCGTCACTCAGCAGGCTGGCGAGTTCATGGTGACCTTTCCTTACGGCTACCACGCGGGCTTCAACCACGGCTTCAACTGCGCCGAAGCCATCAATTTCGCCACCCCGCGCTGGATCGACTATGGCAAAGTGGCCTCCCAGTGCAGCTGCGGGGAGGCCAGGGTCACCTTTGACATGGACCCCTTCGTTCGTATCCTGCAACCCGAGCGCTACGAGCTGTGGAAACGCGGGCAAGACCGTGGCGCTGTGGCCCTCCCGGAGCCCATGGGCCAAACAAGCCAGGATCCACACACTAGCCGGGAGCCAGGCACCAGCCAGACGCTTCTCACCAGCCAGGGGCCAAGCCTCAGCCAGGAGCCACGCAGCAGTGAGGAACCTCACAGCAGCCAGGAGCTTCTCACCAGCCAGGGGCCAAGCCTCAGCCAGGAGCCAGGCACCAGTGAGGAGCCATGCAGCAGCCAGAAATCACGCCGCTGCCTGAAGCCGCGCCCCAGCCACGCGTTGTGCACCAGCCAGGAGCTGACGGCCTGTAGGCAGGATCGCGGGCTCTGGAGGGCTGCCCTGGGCCTCAGGCAGCTTTCCTCGCCCCAGGCTAGGTCCACTGGGCCTGTGCCGGCCTCTGGTAGCACCCGTCGAGCTGCTCCTGTGGGCCCCGGATCTCAGTTGGCTCTGGGCCGCAGCAGTGATGTCACACTGCACACTGACGTTCACAGGTCCAGGCAGCCCAGCCTGGCCTGGTTACCGACTCCAGCTCTGTCTGCCGAGGCTGTGCGCCTGTCAGCTGCCAGACCTAGTCGTGGTCGTGGTCGGCGTCCTCGGCCACTGGCAGCTGAGGAGCCCAGCCTGGAGGTTCCACCCAAGAGGCGGCTGTTGTCCCCCTCTGCACACACCGATGCTGGCGCCGAGGCTCCGCCCCTGCCCAATGATGGAGATTTGGAGGTCAACACTAAGTAGAGTCCTGAGTGCCCATTTCCTGCCAAGGCTTCGGGATGTTGCTGCGCCCCGGATCTTCAACCCTTGGGGCCCCCGCTGGATCCCCATGCCCCGATGCACCCGGGCCCCTGCCTGCTCTCCTTGGACAGCATCACCGTGGGTCTCCCTGACGTGGTGCCGCTGACTCCTCCCAGCACCAGCGTGCAGCCATTCAGAAGCTTCTGCAGGGACACTGCTGGGGACTGGGCGTCTCCTGGGAATCAGGCAGAGGAGGGGGTGGTGCGCCGCACTTGCGCCTCCAGAACCTTGGCTGCGTCTGTGCTTGCCCCCGGCCCTGGTGTTCCTGATGCTAGTCCCCTCTGGCTCAAGCCACAGGGAGGCGCTTTCTGGTGGCATGAGCCAAGTTCAGCACCAGTGAACGCTCTTCAGCCCCTGAGCCCTAGACCATCTGCTCTGTGACTGTGCAGCGGCCCCTGACCCTCAGAACCTGTAAAGTTCCCAGCCACGGGAGCATTCGTCCTGGCCTGTCCCCACTGGAGACCTAGTACCTGACTGGCATTTCTGATTTCTGCCTGTTATGCATTCCTCGTGCAAAGAGAAACGAGAACTCCTTGGCGTGTTTTTCAACTTAAATTGTATATGAAGCAGAGTAGATGAAAGGTAGTCAATGATTGTATTTTTGTATTCTTGTTGCTGAAGTTGTTTTAATTGCTCAAATAAACTTCACTGAATGAATTTAGTCTAAGTTTTTTCTCTAAGCTGGTTTAAAAAAGAAAATGTAGGAATAAGCTTATCTTAGCAATGCAGTCAGAACAAAAGGGATAGGATCAAGTACTCATGAATGCCAATGGCAGCTGACAAAATTCAAGCCTAGGTAGGCCTTGTTTCAAAACATACCACCACGAGGAAGCTGCATACCCTCTGAAGATGCAGACTTTTTATTTAGTTACTATTTAGTACCAAAGTCAGCATTTTACTGAAGAAGAAATACTTGATACATGTCTAGCAAAATATATAGAATTTAGAGGCATCCCTAATACAAAATGAAGGTTATATGTGCAGGAAGGCAGGTGGCAAAATGTATTTTATTGTTGCAGTTGGTAGAAACGGAATAGCAGGACAACCCGGGGTGGGGAGAGTCTCGTCTTCCTTTTCTCCCCTGATCTTCACCCTAAGAGGGATTCTTGGCTGCCCAGAATTACAGCCCCAGACTCTTTAGTAAAATGTTCACGGGCATGTCGGCCACGAGGAAGCAGATGATAAGTTTATTTTTTTTAAAGATTTAGTTATTTGCTTGAAAGTCAGTGTTAAACAGAGAGAGAAGGAGAGGCAGACAGAGAGACAGAGAGAGAGAGAGAGAGAGGTCTTCCATCTGCTGGTTTACTCCCCAATTGGCCACAAGGGCCAGAGCTGCGCCGCTCCAAAGCCAGGAGCCAGGAGACTCTTCCAGGTCTCCCACGGCTCCACGGCTACGCAGGGGCCCAAGCACTTGGGCCATCTTCACTGCTTTCCCAGGCCACAGCAGAGTGCAGGATTGGAAGTTTAGCACCCTGGACTCAATTGGCGCCCATATGGGATGCTTGCAGGACTGGCAGTGGCTTTCACCGGCTATGCCACAGCAGTGTCCCTGCATATGCAAATCGGAATGACATACCACTACACTCTCACTCGATTGGACAACACTCCAAAGTTGATACTCATCCAGAGCTTGACAAAGTGAAAAGTGTAAATTGTCCTCCTAGGCAGAGAGTGTTTCAACTGATACAAACTTGGGCAGAACAGTTTGAATGGTCAAGTGTGCATTCACATACACGTTTTCCAAGATGTGTCCTTCTCTTTTTGAAAGATGTATTCATGCATTCGAAAGGCAGAGTTAGAGAGAGGCAGTGATCCTCTGGTTCACTCCCTAATGGCCTCAACCTCCAGAGCTGAGACGATCCTAAGCCAGGAGCCAGGAGCCAGGAGCCAGGAGCTGCTTCTGCGTCTCCCATGTGGGTGCAGTCCTGGGGCCATCCTCTGTGGCATACCCAGGTACAATAACAGGGAGCTGGACCTGATGAGGAGTAGCCCGGACTGGAACCAGCACCCATGTGGGATGCTGGCCCCATAGGTCCTAGACATCGGCTTTACCCGCTGTGCCACAGCGCCGGCCCCTTCCACAGAGCTTTGAAGTACACTTGAATGAGGCTGCTGCCAGCACATGACATGCTGGTTGACAATACACATTTTTATGAATAGAATGAGCACACTGAAATTAGAATGAAAAATGAATACATACATTAGAAATAGTTGTTTATCGTCAAGTACTGCGTGCATAAGACACTATTTCAATGCGTTTTCATTAATTTAATAAGAATGTAGCGGATGTATCAAATTGCACATATTAATGTGATTCTGTGTGATGTCTTGATGCATGTGTACATTGTGTAATAGCTATTCATGGGACTGGTGCTATGGCCTAGCGGGCAACACCACCACCTGCAATGGCAGCATCCCATATGGGTGCCAGTTAGAGTCTCAGTGCTGGGTAGTTAGCCGCATACCATAATCACTTTTTGTCTTTTTTTTTTTTAAAAAAAAAAAAAACAGGTTTTTGGTATGTAGTCACATATACAACTTCTGTTTATTAAGTGGTGTTCTTTTAATTTATTTGAAAGGCAGAGTGACCGAGAGAGGGGAAGAAACAGAGCAAAGAGGAGATCTTCCAGGGAGGCTAGCAGGGAGCTGCACTGGAAACAGAGCAGCCAGGAGTCCCGCACAGCTGTGGGCTGCTGGAGCCCTAAGTGGAGGCAACACAGCCTCGGCTCCACCTTCTTCACTTTAGTCCTTTCCTACTGAACTCACTTGAATCCTTTCTACCGAATGCGTCTTTTTCTTAACTATGAAGGATCTTCTAAAAGTTGCTAGAAATGTATTAAGAGGCTGGCGCCGAGGCTCACTTGGCTAATCCTCTGCCTGTGGTGCTGGCAGCCCCGGTTCTAGTCCCAATTGGGGCGCCGGATTCTGTCCCAGTTGCTCATCTTCCAGTCCAGCTCTCTGCTGTGGCCCAGGAAGGCAATGGAGGATGGCCCAGGTCCTTGGGCCCTGCACCCACATGGGAGACCAGGAGGAGGCACCTGGCTCCTGGCTTGGGATCGGCACAATGTGCCAGCCGCAGCGGGATGGCCATGGCAGCCATTTGAGAGGTGAAACAACAGAAGGAAGACCTTTCTCTCTCTCTCTGTCTCTCTCTCTCTCTCTGTCTAACTGTGCCTGCCTTCCTATAAATAAATGAATAAAGAAAGAAAGAAAAAGAAAAAAAGGAAATGTATTAAGAAAATCCATGTTTCTATATCAATTTTAACACTAAAATAATTGTATTTTTAAAAGGAATTTTGCAAATCTTTGAAAAGGACTTTTGTGTAAAATGTCCCCTTAGGGGCCTGTAGGGTGAGAGAAAGGATTAGTTCACACCCTACAGGGCTGACCTCCCATAGTGCATGTTCTGGCCACTCCCCTTCCACTCCAGCTTTCTGCCACTGCACCTGGGAAAGCTGTGGGAATGGCCCAAGTACTCCAGCCCCTGCCCCTCTTGGGGGAGACCAGGATGGAATTCCTGGCTCCTGGGCTCAGCCTGGCCCAGCCCTGCCTGTGGCTCCCAGCTGGGGAGGGAGCCAGCAGATGCAAGACAGGTTGTTGTCACTCTTCCTTCCCAATGAAGCTTTTCACAAAGTACCCGCTCCATTCGTTTGATATTCGTGTTGCTCCCTGGGATTTCTTTGGTTGTATCTGTCAAGGTTGCCTGTCCCCAACACTTGATTTTCCACTCTGATGTTCCTTTGAGTTTGGCTACAAATGTCAACGCAAAGGGTGGGGCAAAATGAAGCTGGCCTGTCAGACAGAAACCCAGCTCTGGGATTTCCTGAGCTGAGGGCTGATTGGATTCGAACCTGGCCCAGGTATAAAGCCGGAAGGAAGCGCGGAGAGATGGAGCCTCCTTGCGACTGCAGCGGCCACGGGAAACCACCTCTCTCTGAGTCCTAGAGTGTGTTCACCTGGATCAGGATTTCGTCCACGGCAGGTAGCTCAATTTCTTATTCTGTTAGGCCATATTTGGTGCCTGTGCTTTTGAGAAAGTCCTTATGCCAAAAGCGTTGAAGACTCCATTTCAACTTTAAAAACGTCTTTGGGAGACGTTTATTAATGCCACCTATGTTATCCTAATATGCTTTATGTGCGTTGTCTCTCTGTTCTCTTCATGGTTCTCCATGTACTCTTCTGTAGGAGAATTCACAGATTTTTTCAAACATGTATTTATTTTTTGAGTGGCAGGGTTAAGACAGAGAGATGGAGAGACGGGGAAAGAGGTCTTCCCTCCTTGGGTTCTGCTATGACATTGACAAGCCTGGAAAAGAGACCTTCTCATTTCTCCACATTTCGATCTCTGTTAGGGCTTCCCATAGAAAGGAAACCACGTAGCAAATCAGCAGAGAGGGGCAGGCCGCTCTAGCTTAGGTGGTTAATCCTCCGCCTAGGGGCCAGCATCCCCAATGGGCTCTGATTGGAGTTCCAACGGCTCTGCTCTCAACCCTGCTCGCTGAGATGGCCTGGGAAAGCAGTGGAAGGAGATCCAAGTGCTCTGACCCACTGTACCCACGGGGGATGCAGAAGCAGCTCCAGGTTTGGATGGGCCCAGCTCTGGCTGTTGAGGCCATTTGGGGAGTGAACAGGCAGATGGAAGACCTCCCTCTCTCACTCTCTCTCTCTCTGTGTGTGTGTGTGTGTGTGTGTGTGTGTGATTCTGCCTGTGAAATGAATGAATCCATCTTTACTAAAGAGAGACTACGTAGAGAAGACCCTCTGGGGGAAATTCTAGGGGGACGATCTAGAACACACCTGGGGACTCAGAGTCGCCCACTTTCCTGTCTTGCAGCCATGACGCCTGAGAGCTCCGGCCCCCAGAACCCCAGCTGCCACATCATGACATTCTACCCAACCATGGAGGAGTTTATGGACTTCAACCAATTTATCGCTCAGATGGAATCTCAGGGTGCACACCGAGGAGGCCTGGCCAAGGTCATCCCACCCAAGGAGTGGAGGGCCAGACAGAGCTACGACGACATGGATGACATCTTGATAGCCCGCCCCCTCCAGCAGAAGGCCTATGGTGGGGCAGGTGTCTTCACTCAGTTCCACAGAAAGAGGAGAGCCATGAGCCTGAGACAGTATCGCCAGCTGGCCACCAGCACAAAATACCAGACCCCAGCGCACCTGACTTTCGAAGAGTTGGAGCAAAAGTACTGGAAGACCCGTGTCTACGATGCCCCGATCTACGGCGCTGGCATCAGCGGCTCTCTGTTTGATGAAAACACGGCACACTGGAACCTCAGGCGCCTGGGCTCGCCTCTGGACCTGCTGGCGCAGGAGTGCGGCGTCGTCATCGAGGGCGTCAACACGCCCTACCTGTACTTTGGCATGTGGAAGACCACGTTCGCCTGGCACACGGAGGACATGGACCTGTACAGCATCAACTACCTGCACTTCGGGGAGCCCAAGACGTGGTACGCGGTGCCCCCGGAGCACGGGCGGCGCCTGGAGCGCCTGGCCGGGCAGCTGTTCCCGGGCAGTTCCCGCAGCTGCCAGGCCTTCCTGCGGCACAAGGTGGCCCTCATCTCGCCCAGCGTCCTGCGGCAGAACGGCATCCCCTTCCGCCGCGTCACTCAGCAGGCTGGCGAGTTCATGGTGACCTTTCCTTACGGCTACCACGCGGGCTTCAACCACGGCTTCAACTGCGCCGAAGCCATCAATTTCGCCACCCCGCGCTGGATCGACTATGGCAAAGTGGCCTCCCAGTGCAGCTGCGGGGAGGCCAGGGTCACCTTTGACATGGACCCCTTCGTTCGTATCCTGCAACCCGAGCGCTACGAGCTGTGGAAACGCGGGCAAGACCGTGGCGCTGTGGCCCTCCCGGAGCCCATGGGCCAAACAAGCCAGGATCCACACACTAGCCGGGAGCCAGGCACCAGCCAGACGCTTCTCACCAGCCAGGGGCCAAGCCTCAGCCAGGAGCCACGCAGCAGTGAGGAACCTCACAGCAGCCAGGAGCTTCTCACCAGCCAGGGGCCAAGCCTCAGCCAGGAGCCAGGCACCAGTGAGGAGCCATGCAGCAGCCAGAAATCACGCCGCTGCCTGAAGCCGCGCCCCAGCCACGCGTTGTGCACCAGCCAGGAGCTGACGGCCTGTAGGCAGGATCGCGGGCTCTGGAGGGCTGCCCTGGGCCTCAGGCAGCTTTCCTCGCCCCAGGCTAGGTCCACTGGGCCTGTGCCGGCCTCTGGTAGCACCCGTCGAGCTGCTCCTGTGGGCCCCGGATCTCAGTTGGCTCTGGGCCGCAGCAGTGATGTCACACTGCACACTGACGTTCACAGGTCCAGGCAGCCCAGCCTGGCCTGGTTACCGACTCCAGCTCTGTCTGCCGAGGCTGTGCGCCTGTCAGCTGCCAGACCTAGTCGTGGTCGTGGTCGGCGTCCTCGGCCACTGGCAGCTGAGGAGCCCAGCCTGGAGGTTCCACCCAAGAGGCGGCTGTTGTCCCCCTCTGCACACACCGATGCTGGCGCCGAGGCTCCGCCCCTGCCCAATGATGGAGATTTGGAGGTCAACACTAAGTAGAGTCCTGAGTGCCCATTTCCTGCCAAGGCTTCGGGATGTTGCTGCGCCCCGGATCTTCAACCCTTGGGGCCCCCGCTGGATCCCCATGCCCCGATGCACCCGGGCCCCTGCCTGCTCTCCTTGGACAGCATCACCGTGGGTCTCCCTGACGTGGTGCCGCTGACTCCTCCCAGCACCAGCGTGCAGCCATTCAGAAGCTTCTGCAGGGACACTGCTGGGGACTGGGCGTCTCCTGGGAATCAGGCAGAGGAGGGGGTGGTGCGCCGCACTTGCGCCTCCAGAACCTTGGCTGCGTCTGTGCTTGCCCCCGGCCCTGGTGTTCCTGATGCTAGTCCCCTCTGGCTCAAGCCACAGGGAGGCGCTTTCTGGTGGCATGAGCCAAGTTCAGCACCAGTGAACGCTCTTCAGCCCCTGAGCCCTAGACCATCTGCTCTGTGACTGTGCAGCGGCCCCTGACCCTCAGAACCTGTAAAGTTCCCAGCCACGGGAGCATTCGTCCTGGCCTGTCCCCACTGGAGACCTAGTACCTGACTGGCATTTCTGATTTCTGCCTGTTATGCATTCCTCGTGCAAAGAGAAACGAGAACTCCTTGGCGTGTTTTTCAACTTAAATTGTATATGAAGCAGAGTAGATGAAAGGTAGTCAATGATTGTATTTTTGTATTCTTGTTGCTGAAGTTGTTTTAATTGCTCAAATAAACTTCACTGAATGAATTTAGTCTAAGTTTTTTCTCTAAGCTGGTTTAAAAAAGAAAATGTAGGAATAAGCTTATCTTAGCAATGCAGTCAGAACAAAAGGGATAGGATCAAGTACTCATGAATGCCAATGGCAGCTGACAAAATTCAAGCCTAGGTAGGCCTTGTTTCAAAACATACCACCACGAGGAAGCTGCATACCCTCTGAAGATGCAGACTTTTTATTTAGTTACTATTTAGTACCAAAGTCAGCATTTTACTGAAGAAGAAATACTTGATACATGTCTAGCAAAATATATAGAATTTAGAGGCATCCCTAATACAAAATGAAGGTTATATGTGCAGGAAGGCAGGTGGCAAAATGTATTTTATTGTTGCAGTTGGTAGAAACGGAATAGCAGGACAACCCGGGGTGGGGAGAGTCTCGTCTTCCTTTTCTCCCCTGATCTTCACCCTAAGAGGGATTCTTGGCTGCCCAGAATTACAGCCCCAGACTCTTTAGTAAAATGTTCACGGGCATGTCGGCCACGAGGAAGCAGATGATAAGTTTATTTTTTTTAAAGATTTAGTTATTTGCTTGAAAGTCAGTGTTAAACAGAGAGAGAAGGAGAGGCAGACAGAGAGACAGAGAGAGAGAGAGAGAGAGGTCTTCCATCTGCTGGTTTACTCCCCAATTGGCCACAAGGGCCAGAGCTGCGCCGCTCCAAAGCCAGGAGCCAGGAGACTCTTCCAGGTCTCCCACGGCTCCACGGCTACGCAGGGGCCCAAGCACTTGGGCCATCTTCACTGCTTTCCCAGGCCACAGCAGAGTGCAGGATTGGAAGTTTAGCACCCTGGACTCAATTGGCGCCCATATGGGATGCTTGCAGGACTGGCAGTGGCTTTCACCGGCTATGCCACAGCAGTGTCCCTGCATATGCAAATCGGAATGACATACCACTACACTCTCACTCGATTGGACAACACTCCAAAGTTGATACTCATCCAGAGCTTGACAAAGTGAAAAGTGTAAATTGTCCTCCTAGGCAGAGAGTGTTTCAACTGATACAAACTTGGGCAGAACAGTTTGAATGGTCAAGTGTGCATTCACATACACGTTTTCCAAGATCTGTTCTTCTCTTTTTGAAAGATGTATTCATGCATTCGAAAGGCAGAGTTAGAGAGAGGCAGTGATCCTCTGGTTCACTCCCTAATGGCCTCAACCTCCAGAGCTGAGACGATCCTAAGCCAGGAGCCAGGAGCCAGGAGCCAGGAGCTGCTTCTGCGTCTCCCATGTGGGTGCAGTCCTGGGGCCATCCTCTGTGGCATACCCAGGTACAATAACAGGGAGCTGGACCTGATGAGGAGTAGCCCGGACTGGAACCAGCACCCATGTGGGATGCTGGCCCCATAGGTCCTAGACATCGGCTTTACCCGCTGTGCCACAGCGCCGGCCCCTTCCACAGAGCTTTGAAGTACACTTGAATGAGGCTGCTGCCAGCACATGACATGCTGGTTGACAATACACATTTTTATGAATAGAATGAGCACACTGAAATTAGAATGAAAAATGAATACATACATTAGAAATAGTTGTTTATCGTCAAGTACTGCGTGCATAAGACACTATTTCAATGCGTTTTCATTAATTTAATAAGAATGTAGCGGATGTATCAAATTGCACATATTAATGTGATTCTGTGTGATGTCTTGATGCATGTGTACATTGTGTAATAGCTATTCATGGGACTGGTGCTATGGCCTAGCGGGCAACACCACCACCTGCAATGGCAGCATCCCATATGGGTGCCAGTTAGAGTCTCAGTGCTGGGTAGTTAGCCGCATACCATAATCACTTTTTGTCTTTTTTTTTTTTAAAAAAAAAAAAAACAGGTTTTTGGTATGTAGTCACATATACAACTTGTGTTTATTAAGTGGTGTTCTTTTAATTTATTTGAAAGGCAGAGTGACCGAGAGAGGGGAAGAAACAGAGCAAAGAGGAGATCTTCCAGGGAGGCTAGCAGGGAGCTGCATTGGAAACAGAGCAGCCAGGAGTCCCGCACAGCTGTGGGCTGCTGGAGCCCTAAGTGGAGGCAACACAGCCTCAGCTCCACCTTCTTCACTTTAGTCCTTTCCTACTGAACTCACTTGAATCCTTTCTACTGAATGCGTCTTTTTCTTAACTATGAAGGATCTTCTAAAAGTTGCTAGAAATGTATTAAGAGGCTGGCGCCGAGGCTCACTTGGCTAATCCTCTGCCTGTGGTGCTGGCAGCCCCGGTTCTAGTCCCAATTGGGGCGCTGGATTCTGTCCCAGTTGCTCATCTTCCAGTCCAGCTCTCTGCTGTGGCCCAGGAAGGCAATGGAGGATGGCCCAGGTCCTTGGGCCTGCACCCACATGGGAGACCAGGAGGAGGCACCTGGCTCCTGGCTTTGGATCGGCACAATGTGCCAGCCGCAGCGGGATGGCCATGGCAGCCATTTGAGAGGTGAAACAACAGAAGGAAGACCTTTCTCTCTCTCTCTGTCTCTCTCTCTCTCTCTGTCTAACCGTGCCTGCCTTCCTATAAATAAATGAATAAAGAAAGAAAGAAAGAAAAGAAAAAGAAAAAAAGGAAATGTATTAAGAAAATCCATGTTTCTATATCAATTTTTAACCCTAAAATAATTGTATTTTTAAAAGGAATTTTGCAAATCTTTGAAAAGGACTTTTGTGTAAAATGTCCCCTTAGGGGCCTATAGGGTGAGAGAAAGGATTAGTTCACACCCTACAGGGCTGACCTCCCATAGTGCATGTTCTGGCCACTCCCCTTCCACTCCAGCTTTCTGCCACTGCACCTGGGAAAGCTGTGGGAATGGCCCAAGTACTCCAGCCCCTGCCCCTCTTGGGGGAGACCAGGATGGAATTCCTGGCTCCTGGGCTCAGCCTGGCCCAGCCCTGCCTGTGGCTCCCAGCTGGGGAGGGAGCCAGCAGATGCAAGACAGGTTGTTGTCACTCTTCCTTCCCAATGAAGCTTTTCACAAAGTACCCACTCCATTCGTTTGATATTCGTGTTGCTCCCTGGGATTTCTTTGGTTGTATCTGTCAAGGTTGCCTGTCCCCAACACTTGATTTTCAACTCTGATGTTCCTTTGAGTTTGGCTACAAATGTCAACGCAAAGGGTGGGGCAAAATGAAGCTGGCTGTCAGACAGAAACCCAGCTCTGGGATTTCCTGAGCTGAGGGCTGATTGGATTCGAACCTGGCCCAGGTATAAAGCCAGAAGGAAGCGCGGAGAGATGGAGCCTCCTTGCGACTGCAGCGGCCACGGGAAACCACCTCTCTCTGAGTCCTAGAGTGTGTTCACCTGGATCAGGATTTCATCCACGGCAGGTAGCTCAATTTCTTATTCTGTTAGACCGTATTTGGTGCCTGTGCTTTTGAGAAAGTCCTTATGCCAAAAGCGTGAAGACTCCATTTCAACTTTAAAAACGTCTTTGGGAGACGTTTATTAATGCCACCTATGTTATCCTAATATGCTTTATGTGCGTTGTCTCTCTGTTCTCTTCGTGTTTCTCCATGTACTCTTCTGTAGGAGTATTCACGGATGTTTTCAAACATGTATTTATTTTTTGAGTGGCAGGGTTAAGACAGAGAGATGGAGAGACGGGGAAAGAGGTCTTCCCTCCTTGGGTTCTGCTATGACATTAACAAGCCTGGAAAAGAGACCTTCTCATTTCTCCACATTTCGATCTCTGTTAGGGCTTCCCATAGAAAGGAAACCACGTAGCAACTCAGCAGAGAGGGGCAGGCCGCTCTAGCTTAGGTGGTTAATCCTCCGCCTAGGGGCCAGCATCCCCAATGGGCTCTGATTGGAGTTCCAACGGCTCTGCTCTCAACCCTGCTCCCTGAGATGGCCTGGGAAAGCAGTGGAAGGAGATCCAAGTGCTCTGACCCACTGTACCCACGGGGGATGCAGAAGCAGCTCCAGGTTTGGATGGGCCCAGCTCTGGCTGTTGAGGCCATTTGGGGAGTGAACAGGCAGATGGAAGACCTCCCTCTCTCACTCTCTCTCTGTGTGTGTGTGTGTGTGTGTGTGCATGTGTGTGATTCTGCCTGTGAAATGAATGAATCCATTTTTACTAAAGAGAGACTACGTAGAGAAGATCCTCTGGGGGAAATTCTAGGGGGACGATCTAGAACACACCTGGGGACTCAGAGTCGCCCACTTTCCTGTCTTGCAGCCATGACGCCTGAGAGCTCCGGCCCCCAGAACCCCAGCTGCCACATCATGACATTCTACCCAACCATGGAGGAGTTTATGGACTTCAACCAATTTATCGCTCAGATGGAATCTCAGGGTGCACACCGAGGAGGCCTGGCCAAGGTCATCCCACCCAAGGAGTGGAGGGCCAGACAGAGCTACGACGACATGGATGACATCTTGATAGCCCGCCCCCTCCAGCAGAAGGCCTATGGCGGGGCAGGTGTCTTCACTCAGTTCCACAGAAAGAGGAGAGCCATGAGCCTGAGACAGTATCGCCAGCTGGCCACCAGCACAAAATACCAGACCCCAGCGCACCTGACTTTCGAAGAGTTGGAGCAAAAGTACTGGAAGACCCGTGTCTACGATGCCCCGATCTACGGCGCTGGCATCAGCGGCTCTCTGTTTGATGAAAACACGGCACACTGGAACCTCAGGCGCCTGGGCTCGCCTCTGGACCTGCTGGCGCAGGAGTGCGGCGTCGTCATCGAGGGCGTCAACACGCCCTACCTGTACTTTGGCATGTGGAAGACCACGTTCGCCTGGCACACGGAGGACATGGACCTGTACAGCATCAACTACCTGCACTTCGGGGAGCCCAAGACGTGGTACGCGGTGCCCCCGGAGCACGGGCGGCGCCTGGAGCGCCTGGCCGGGCAGCTGTTCCCGGGCAGTTCCCGCAGCTGCCAGGCCTTCCTGCGGCACAAGGTGGCCCTCATCTCGCCCAGCGTCCTGCGGCAGAACGGCATCCCCTTCCGCCGCGTCACTCAGCAGGCTGGCGAGTTCATGGTGACCTTTCCTTACGGCTACCACGCGGGCTTCAACCACGGCTTCAACTGCGCCGAAGCCATCAATTTCGCCACCCCGCGCTGGATCGACTATGGCAAAGTGGCCTCCCAGTGCAGCTGCGGGGAGGCCAGGGTCACCTTTGACATGGACCCCTTCGTTCGTATCCTGCAACCCGAGCGCTACGAGCTGTGGAAACGCGGGCAAGACCGTGGCGCTGTGGCCCTCCCGGAGCCCATGGGCCACACAAGCCAGGATCCACACACTAGCCGGGAGCCAGGCACCAGCCAGCCGCTTCTCACCAGCCAGGGGCCAAGCCTCAGCCAGGAGCCAGGCACCAGTGAGGAGCCATGCAGCAGCCAGAAATCACGCCGCTGCCTGAAGCCGCGCCCCAGCCACGCGTTGTGCACCAGCCAGGAGCTGACGGCCTGTAGGCAGGATCGCGGGCTCTGGAGGGCTGCCCTGGGCCTCAGGCAGCTTTCCTCGCCCCAGGCTAGGTCCACTGGGCCTGTGCCGGCCTCTGGTAGCACCCGTCGAGCTGCTCCTGTGGGCCCCGGATCTCAGTTGGCTCTGGGCCGCAGCAGTGATGTCACACTGCACACTGACGTTCGCAGGTCCAGGCAGCCCAGCCTGGCCTGGTTACCGACTCCAGCTCTGTCTGCCGAGGCTGTGCGCCTGTCAGCTGCCAGACCTGGTCGTGGTCATGGTCGGCGTCCTCGGCCACTGCCAGCTGAGGAGCCCAGCCTGGAGGTTCCACCCAAGAGGCGGCTGTTGTCCCCCTCTGCACACACCGATGCTGGCGCCGAGGCTCCGCCCCTGCCCAGTGATGGAGCTTCAGAGGTCAGTGCTACTCAGAGCCCTGAACGCCCGTTTCCTGCCAAGGCTTCGGGATGTTGCTGCGCCCCGGATCTTCAACCCTTGGGGCCCCCGCTGGATCCCCATGCCCCGATGCACCCGGGCCCCTGCCTGCTCTCCTTGGACAGCATCACCGTGGGTCTCCCTGACGTGGTGCCGCTGACTCCTCCCAGCACCAGCGTGCAGCCATTCAGAAGCTTCTGCAGGGACACTGCTGGGGACTGGGCGTCTCCTGGGAATCAGGCAGAGGATGGGGTGGTGCGCCGCACTTGCGCCTCCAGAACCTTGGCTGCGTCTGTGCTTGCCCCCGGCCCTGGGGTGCCTGATGCTAGTCCCCTCTGGCTCAAGCCACAGGGAGGCGCTTTCTGGTGGCATGAGCCAAGTTCAGCACCAGTGAACGCTCTTCAGCCCCTGAGCCCTTGACCATCTGCTCTGTGACTGTGCAGTGGCCCCTGACCCTCAGAACCTGTAAAGTTCCCAGCCACGGGAGCATTCGTCCTGGCCTGTCCCCACTGGAGACCTAGTACCTGACTGGCATTTCTGATTTCTGCCTGTTATGTATTCCTCGTGCAAAGAGAAACGAGAACTCCTTGGCGTGTTTTTAAACTTAAATTGTATATGAAGCAGAGTAGATGAAAGGTAGTCAATGATTGTATTTTTGTATTCTTGTTGCTGAAGTTGTTGTAATTGCTCAAATAAACTTCACTGAATGAATTTAGTGTAAGTTTTTTCTCTAAGCTGGTTTAAAAAAGAAAATGTAGGAATAAGCTTATCTTAGCAATGCCGTCAGAACAAAAGGGATAGGATCAAGTACTCATGAATGCCAATGGCAGCTGACAAAATTCAAGCCTAGGTAGGCCTTGTTTCAAAACATACCACCACGAGGAAGCTGCATACCCTCTGAAGATGCAGACTTTTTATTTAGTTACTATTTAGTACCAAAGTCAGCATTTTACTGAAGAAGAAATACTTGATACATGTCTAGCAAAATATATAGAATTTAGAGGCATCCCTAATACAAAATGAAGGTTATATGTGCAGGAAGGCAGGTGGCAAAATGTATTTTATTGTTGCAGTTGGTAGAAATGGAATAGCAGGACAACCCGGGGTGGGGAGAGTCTCGTCTTCCTTTTCTCCCCTGATCTTCACCCTAAGAGGGATTCTTGGCTGCCCAGAATTACAGCCCCAGACTCTTTAGTAAAATGTTCACGGGCATGTCGGCCACGAGGAAGCAGATGATAAGTTTATTTTTTTTAAAGATTTAGTTATTTGCTTGAAAGTCAGTGTTAAACAGAGAGAGAAGGAGAGGCAGACAGAGAGAGAGAGAGAGAGGTCTTCCATCTGCTGGTTCACTCCCCAATTGGCCACAAGGGCCAGAGCTGCGCCGCTCCAAAGCCAGGAGCCAGGAGACTCTTCCAGGTCTCCCACGGCTCCACGGCTACGCAGGGGCCCAAGCACTTGGGCCATCTTCACTGCTTTCCCAGGCCACAGCAGAGTGCAGGATTGGAAGTTTAGCACCCTGGACTCAATTGGCGCCCATATGGGATGCTTGCAGGACTGGCAGTGGCTTTCACCGGCTATGCCACAGCAGTGTCCCTGCATATGCAAATCGGAATGACATACCACTACACTCTCACTCGATTGGACAACACTCCAAAGTTGATACTCATCCAGAGCTTGACAAAGTGAAAAGTGTAAATTGTCCTCCTAGGCAGAGAGTGTTTCAACTGATACAAACTTGGGCAGAACAGTTTGAATGGTCAAGTGTGCATTCACAGACACGTTTTCCAAGATCTGTTCTTCTCTTTTTGAAAGATGTATTCATGCATTCGAAAGGCAGAGTTAGAGAGAGGCAGTGATCCTCTGGTTCACTCCCTAATGGCCTCAACCTCCAGAGCTGAGACGATCCTAAGCCAGGAGCCAGGAGCCAGGAGCCAGGAGCCAGGAGCCAGGAGCCAGGAGCCAGGAGCTGCTTCTGCGTCTCCCATGTGGGTGCAGTCCTGGGGCCATCCTCTGTGGCATACCCAGGTACAATAACAGGGAGCTGGACCTGATGAGGAGTAGCCCGGACTGGAACCAGCACCCATGTGGGATGCTGGCCCCATAGGTCCTAGACATCGGCTTTACCCGCTGTGCCACAGCGCCGGCCCCTTCCACAGAGCTTTGAAGTACACTTGAATGAGGCTGCTGCCAGCACATGACATGCTGCTTGACAATACACATTTTTATGAATAGAATGAGCACACTGAAATTAGAATGAACAATGAATACATACATTAGAAATAGTTGTTTATCGTCAAGTCCTGCGTGCATAAGACACTATTTCAATGCGTTTTCATTAATTTAATAAGAATGTAGCGGATGTATCAAATTGCACATATTAATGTGATTCTGTGTGATGTCTTGATGCATGTGTACATTGTGTAATAGCTATTCATGGGACTGGTGCTATGGCCTAGCGGGCAACACCACCACCTGCAATGGCAGCATCCCATATGGGTGCCAGTTAGAGTCTCAGTGCTGGGTAGTTAGCCGCATACCATAATCACTTTTTGTCTTTTTTTTTTTTTTTTTTTAAAAAAACAGGTTTTTGGTATGTAGTCACATATACAACTTGTGTTTATTAAGTGGTGTTCTTTTAATTTATTTGAAAGGCAGAGTGACCGAGAGAGGGGAAGAAACAGAGCAAAGAGGAGATCTTCCAGGGAGGCTAGCAGGGAGCTGCACTGGAAACAGAGCAGCCAGGAGTCCCGCACAGCTGTGGGCTGCTGGAGCCCTAAGTGGAGGCAACACAGCCTCGGCTCCACCTTCTTCACTTTAGTCCTTTCCTACTGAACTCACTTGAATCCTTTCTACCGAATGCGTCTTTTTCTTAACTATGAAGGATCTTCTAAAAGTTGCTAGAAATGTATTAAGAGGCTGGCGCCGAGGCTCACTTGGCTAATCCTCTGCCTGTGGCGCTGGCAGCCCCGGTTCTAGTCCCAATTGGGGCGCTGGATTCTGTCCCAGTTGCTCATCTTCCAGTCCAGCTCTCTGCTGTGGCCCAGGAAGGCAATGGAGGATGGCCCAGGTCCTTGGGCCTGCACCCACATGGGAGACCAGGAGGAGGCACCTGGCTCCTGGCTTTGGATCGGCACAATGTGCCAGCCGCAGCGGGATGGCCATGGCAGCCATTTGAGAGGTGAAACAACAGAAGGAAGACCTTTCTCTCTCTCTCTGTCTCTCTCTCTCTCTGTCTAACCGTGCCTGCCTTCCTATAAATAAATGAATAAAGAAAGAAAGAAAGAAAAGAAAAAGAAAAAAAGGAAATGTATTAAGAAAATCCATGTTTCTATATCAATTTTTAACCCTAAAATAATTGTATTTTTAAAAGGAATTTTGCAAATCTTTGAAAAGGACTTTTGTGTAAAATGTCCCCTTAGGGGCCTGTAGGGTGAGAGAAAGGACTAGTTCACACCCTACAGGGCTGACCTCCCATAGTGCATGTTCTGGCCACTCCCCTTCCACTCCAGCTTTCTGCCACTGCACCTGGGAAAGCTGTGGGAATGGCCCAAGTACTCCAGCCCCTGCCCCTCTTGGGGGAGACCAGGATGGAATTCCTGGCTCCTGGGCTCAGCCTGGCCCAGCCCTGCCTGTGGCTCCCAGCTGGGGAGGGAGCCAGCAGATGCAAGACAGGTTGTTGTCACTCTTCCTTCCCAATGAAGCTTTTCACAAAGTACCCGCTCCATTCGTTTGATATTCGTGTTGCTCCCTGGGATTTCTTTGGTTGTATCTGTCAAGGTTGCCTGTCCCCAACACTTGATTTTCAACTCTGATGTTCCTTTGAGTTTGGCTACAAATGTCAACGCAAAGGTGGGGCAAAATGAAGCTGGCTGTCAGACAGAAACCCAGCTCTGGGATTTCCTGAGCTGAGGGCTGATTGGATTCGAACCTGGCCCAGGTATAAAGCCGGAAGGAAGCGCGGAGAGATGGAGCCTCCTTGCGACTGCAGCGGCCACGGGAAACCACCTCTCTCTGAGTCTTAGAGTGTGTTCACCTGGATCAGGATTTCGTCCACGGCAGGTAGCTCAATTTCTTATTCTGTTAGGCCATATTTGGTGCCTGTGCTTTTGAGAAAGTCCTTATGCCAAAAGCGTTGAAGACTCCATTTCAACTTTAAAAACGTCTTTGGGAGACGTTTATTAATGCCACCTATGTTATCCTAATATGCTTTATGTGCGTTGTCTCTCTGTTCTCTTCGTGTTTCTCCATGTACTCTTCTGTAGGAGTATTCATGGATTTTTTCAAACATGTATTTATTTTTTGAGTGGCAGGGTTAAGACAGAGAGATGGAGAGACGGGGAAAGAGGTCTTCCCTCCTTGGGTTCTGCTATGACATTAACAAGCCTGCAAAAGAGACCTTCTCATTTCTCTACATTTCGATCTCTGTTAGGGCTTCCCATAGAAAGGAAACCACGTAGCAACTCAGCAGAGAGGGGCAGGCCGCTCTACTTAGGTGGTTAATCCTCCGCCTAGGGGCCAGCATCCCCAATGGGCTCTGATTGGAGTTCCAACAGCTCTGCTCTCAACCCTGCTCCCTGAGATGGCCTGGGAAAGCAGTGGAAGGAGATCCAAGTGCTCTGACCCACTGTACCCATGGGGGATGCAGAAGCAGCTCCAGGTTTGGATGGGCCCAGCTCTGGCTGTTGAGGCCATTTGGGGAGTGAACAGGCAGATGGAAGACCTCCCTCTCTCACTCTCTGTGTGTGTGTGTGTGTGTGTGTGTGTGATTCTGCCTGTGAAATGAATGAATCCATCTTTACTAAAGAGAGACTACGTAGAGAAGATCCTCTGGGGGAAATTCTAGGGGGACGATCTAGAACACACCTGGGGACTCAGAGTCGCCCACTTTCCTGTCTTGCAGCCATGACGCCTGAGAGCTCCGGCCCCCAGAACCCCAGCTGCCACATCATGACATTCTACCCAACCATGGAGGAGTTTATGGACTTCAACCAATTTATCGCTCAGATGGAATCTCAGGGTGCACACCGAGGAGGCCTGGCCAAGGTCATCCCACCCAAGGAGAGGAGGGCCAGACAGAGCTACGACGACATGGATGACATCTTGATAGCCCGCCCCCTCCAGCAGAAGGCCTATGGCGGGGCAGGTGTCTTCACTCAGTTCCACAGAAAGAGGAGAGCCATGAGCCTGAGACAGTATCGCCAGCTGGCCACCAGCACAAAATACCAGACCCCAGCGCACCTGACTTTCGAAGAGTTGGAGCAAAAGTACTGGAAGACCCGTGTCTACGATGCCCCGATCTACGGCGCTGGCATCAGCGGCTCTCTGTTTGATGAAAACACGGCACACTGGAACCTCAGGCGCCTGGGCTCGCCTCTGGACCTGCTGGCGCAGGAGTGCGGCGTCGTCATCGAGGGCGTCAACACGCCCTACCTGTACTTTGGCATGTGGAAGACCACGTTCGCCTGGCACACGGAGGACATGGACCTGTACAGCATCAACTACCTGCACTTCGGGGAGCCCAAGACGTGGTACGCGGTGCCCCCGGAGCACGGGCGGCGCCTGGAGCGCCTGGCCGGGCAGCTGTTCCCGGGCAGTTCCCGCAGCTGCCAGGCCTTCCTGCGGCACAAGGTGGCCCTCATCTCGCCCAGCGTCCTGCGGCAGAACGGCATCCCCTTCCGCCGCGTCACTCAGCAGGCTGGCGAGTTCATGGTGACCTTTCCTTACGGCTACCACGCGGGCTTCAACCACGGCTTCAACTGCGCCGAAGCCATCAATTTCGCCACCCCGCGCTGGATCGACTATGGCAAAGTGGCCTCCCAGTGCAGCTGCGGGGAGGCCAGGGTCACCTTTGACATGGACCCCTTCGTTCGTATCCTGCAACCCGAGCGCTACGAGCTGTGGAAACGCGGGCAAGACCGTGGCACTGTGGCCCTCCCGGAGCCCATGGGCCAAACAAGCCAGGATCCACACACTAGCCGGGAGCCAGGCACCAGCCAGACGCTTCTCACCAGCCAGGGGCCAAGCCTCAGCCAGGAGCCAGGCACCAGTGAGGAACCTCACAGCAGCCAGGAGCTTCTCACCAGCCAGGGGCCAAGCCTCAGCCAGGAGCCAGGCACCAGTGAGGAGCCATGCAGCAGCCAGAAATCACGCCGCTGCCTGAAGCCGCGCCCCAGCCACGCGTTGTGCACCAGCCAGGAGCTGACGGCCTGTAGGCAGGATCGCGGGCTCTGGAGGGCTGCCCTGGGCCTCAGGCAGCTTTCCTCGCCCCAGGCTAGGTCCACTGGGCCTGTGCCGGCCTCTGGTAGCACCCGTCGAGCTGCTCCTGTGGGCCCCGGATCTCAGTTGGCTCTGGGCCGCAGCAGTGATGTCACACTGCACACTGACGTTCGCAGGTCCAGGCAGCCCAGCCTGGCCTGGTTACCGACTCCAGCTCTGTCTGCCGAGGCTGTGCGCCTGTCAGCTGCCAGACCTGCTCGTGGTCGTGGTCTTGGTCGTAGTCGTGGTCGTGGTCGGCGTCCTCGGCCACTGCAAGCTGAGGAGCCCAGCCTGGAGGTTCCACCCAAGAGGCGGCTGTTGTCCCCCTCTGCACACACCGATGCTGGCGCCGAGGCTCCGCCCCTGCCCAGTGATGGAGCTTCAGAGGTCAGTGCTACTCAGAGCCCTGAACGCCCGTTTCCTGCCAAGGCTTCGGGATGTTGCTGCGCCCCGGATCTTCAACCCTTGGGGCCCCCGCTGGATCCCCATGCCCCGATGCACCCGGGCCCCTGCCTGCTCTCCTTGGACAGCATCACCGTGGGTCTCCCTGACGTGGTGCCGCTGACTCCTCCCAGCACCAGCGTGCAGCCATTCAGAAGCTTCTGCAGGGACACTGCTGGGGACTGGGCGTCTCCTGGGAATCAGGCAGAGGATGGGGTGGTGCGCCGCACTTGCGCCTCCAGAACCTTGGCTGCGTCTGTGCTTGCCCCCGGCCCTGGTGTGCCTGATGCTAGTCCCCTCTGGCTCAAGCCACAGGGAGGCGCTTTCTGGTGGCATGAGCCAAGTTCAGCACCAGTGAACGCTCTTCAGCCCCTGAGCCCTTGACCATCTGCTCTGTGACTGTGCAGCGGCCCCTGACCCTCAGAACCTGTAAAGTTCCCAGCCACGGGAGCATTCGTCCTGGCCTGTCCCCACTGGAGACCTAGTACCTGACTGGCATTTCTGATTTCTGCCTGTTATGTATTCCTCATGCAAAGAGAAACGAGAACTCCTTGGCGTGTTTTTAAACTTAAATTGTATATGAAGCAGAGTAGATGAAAGGTAGTCAATGATTGTATTTTTGTATTCTTGTTGCTGAAGTTGTTGTAATTGCTCAAATAAACTTCACTGAATGAATTTAGTGTAAGTTTTTTCTCTAAGCTGTTTTAAAAAAGAAAATGTAGGAATAAGCTTATCTTAGCAATGCCGTCAGAACAAAAGTGATAGGATCAAGTACTCATGAATGCCAATGGCAGCTGACAAAATTCAAGCCTAGGTAGGCCTTGTTTCAAAACATACCACCACGAGGAAGCTGCATACCCTCTGAAGATGCAGACTTTTTATTTAGTTACTATTTAGTACCAAAGTCAGCATTTTACTGAAGAAGAAATACTTGATACATGTCTAGCAAAATATATAGAATTTAGAGGCATCCCTAATACAAAATGAAGGTTATATGTGCAGGAAGGCAGGTGGCAAAATGTATTTTGTTGTTGCAGTTGGTAGAAACGGAATAGCAGGACAACCCGGGGTGGGGAGAGTCTCGTCTTCCTTTTCTCCCCTGATCTTCACCCTAAGAGGGATTCTTGGCTGCCCAGAATTACAGCCCCAGACTCTTTAGTAAAATGCTCACGGGCATGTCGGCCACGAGGAAGCAGATGATAAGTTTATTTTTTTTAAAGATTTAGTTATTTGCTTGAAAGTCAGTGTTAAACAGAGAGAGAAGGAGAGGCAGACAGAGAGAGAGAGAGAGAGGTCTTCCATCTGCTGGTTCACTCCCCAATTGGCCACAAGGGCCAGAGCTGCGCCGCTCCAAAGCCAGGAGCCAGGAGACTCTTCCAGGTCTCCCACGGCTCCACGGCTACGCAGGGGCCCAAGCACTTGGGCCATCTTCACTGCTTTCCCAGGCCACAGCAGAGTGCAGGATTGGAAGTTTAGCACCCTGGACTCAATTGGTGCCCATATGGGATGCTTGCAGGACTGGCAGTGGCTTTCACCGGCTATGCCACAGCAGTGTCCCTGCATATGCAAATCGGAATGACATACCACTACACTCTCACTCGATTGGACAACACTCAAAAGTTGATACTCATCCAGAGCTTGACAAAGTGAAAAGTGTAAATTGTCCTCCTAGGCAGAGAGTGTTTCAACTGATACAAACTTGGGCAGAACAGTTTGAATGGTCAAGTGTGCATTCACATACATGTTTTCCAAGATCTGTTCTTCTCTTTTTGAAAGATGTATTCATGCATTCGAAAGGCAGAGTTAGAGAGAGGCAGTGATCCTCTGGTTCACTCCCTAATGGCCTCAACCTCCAGAGCTGAGACGATCCTAAGCCAGGAGCCAGGAGCCAGGAGCCAGGAGCCAGGAGCCAGGAGCTGCTTCTGCATCTCCCATGTGGGTGCAGTCCTGGGGCCATCCTCTGTGGCATACCCAGGTACAATAACAGGGAGCTGGACCTGATGAGGAGTAGCCCGGACTGGAACCAGCACCCATGTGGGATGCTGGCCCCATAGGTCCTAGACATTGGCTTTACCCGCTGTGCCACAGCGCCGGCCCCTTCCACAGAGCTTTGAAGTACACTTGAATGAGGCTGCTGCCAGCACATGACATGCTGGTTGACAATACACATTTTTATGAATAGAATGAGCACACTGAAATTAGAATGAAAAATGAATACATACATTAGAAATAGTTGTTTATCGTCAAGTACTGCGTGCATAAGACACTATTTCAATGCGTTTTCATTAATTTAATAAGAATGTAGCGGATGTATCAAATTGCACATATTAATGTGATTCTGTGTGATGTCTTGATGCATGTGTACATTGTGTAATAGCTATTCATGGGACTGGTGCTATGGCCTAGCGGGCACACCACCACCTGCAATGGCAGCATCCCAAATGGGTGCCAGTTAGAGTCTCAGTGCTGGGTAGTTAGCCGCATACCATAATCACTTTTTGTCTTTTTTTTTAAAAAAAAAAAACAGGTTTTTGGTATGTAGTCACATATACAACTTGTGTTTATTAAGTGGTGTTCTTTTAATTTATTTGAAATGCAGAGTGACCGAGAGAGGGGAAGAAACAGAGCAAAGAGGAGATCTTCCAGGGAGGCTAGCAGGGAGCTGCATTGGAAACAGAGCAGCCAGGAGTCCCGCACAGCTGTGGGCTGCTGGAGCCCTAAGTGGAGGCAACACAGCCTCAGCTCCACCTTCTTCACTTTAGTCCTTTCCTACTGAACTCACTTGAATCCTTTCTACTGAATGCGTCTTTTTCTTAACTATGAAGGATCTTCTAAAAGTTGCTAGAAATGTATTAAGAGGCTGGCGCCGAGGCTCACTTGGCTAATCCTCTGCCTGTGGTGCTGGCAGCCCCGGTTCTAGTCCCAATTGGGGCGCTGGATTCTGTCCCAGTTGCTCATCTTCCAGTCCAGCTCTCTGCTGTGGCCCAGGAAGGCAATGGAGGATGGCCCAGGTCCTTGGGCCTGCACCCACATGGGAGACCAGGAGGAGGCACCTGGCTCCTGGCTTTGGATCGGCACAATGTGCCAGCCGCAGCGGGATGGCCATGGCAGCCATTTGAGAGGTGAAACAACAGAAGGAAGACCTTTCTCTCTCTCTCTGTCTCTCTCTCTCTCTCTGTCTAACCGTGCCTGCCTTCCTATAAATAAATGAATAAAGAAAGAAAGAAAGAAAGAAAGAAAAGAAAAAGAAAAAAAGGAAATGTATTAAGAAAATCCATGTTTCTATATCAATTTTTAACACTAAAATAATTGTATTTTTAAAAGGAATTTTGCAAATCTTTGAAAAGGACTTTTGTGTAAAATGTCCCCTTAGGGGCCTGTAGGGTGAGAGAAAGGATTAGTTCACACCCTACAGGGCTGACCTCCCATAGTGCATGTTCTGGCCACTCCCCTTCCACTCCAGCTTTCTGCCACTGCACCTGGGAAAGCTGTGGGAATGGCCCAAGTACTCCAGCCCCTGCCCCTCTTGGGGGAGACCAGGATGGAATTCCTGGCTCCTGGGCTCAGCCTGGCCCAGCCCTGCCTGTGGCTCCCAGCTGGGGAGGGAGCCAGCAGATGCAAGACAGGTTGTTGTCACTCTTCCTTCCCAATGAAGCTGTTCACAAAGTACCCGCTCCATTCGTTTGATATTCGTGTTGCTCCCTGGGATTTCTTTGGTTGTATCTGTCAAGGTTGCCTGTCCCCAACACTTGATTTTCAACTCTGATGTTCCTTTGAGTTTGGCTACAAATGTCAACGCAAAGGGTGGGGCAAAATGAAGCTGGGCTGTCAGACAGAAACCCAGCTCTGGGATTTCCTGAGCTGAGGGCTGATTGGATTCGAACCTGGCCCAGGTATAAAGCCGGAAGGAAGCGCGGAGAGATGGAGCCTCCTTGCGACTGCAGCGGCCACGGGAAACCACCTCTCTCTGAGTCCTAGAGTGTGTTCACCTGGATCAGGATTTCATCCACGGCAGGTAGCTCAATTTCTTATTCTGTTAGGCCATATTTGGTGCCTGTGCTTTTGAGAAAGTCCTTATGCCAAAAGCGTTGACGACTCCATTTCAACTTTAAAAACGTCTTTGGGAGACGTTTATTAATGCCACCTATGTTATCCTAATATGCTTTATGTGCGTTGTCTCTCTGTTCTCTTCGTGTTTCTCCATGTACTCTTCTGTAGGAGTATTCACGGATTTTTTCAAACATGTATTTATTTTTTGAGTGGCAGGGTTAAGACAGAGAGATGGAGAGACGGGGAAAGAGGTCTTCCCTCCTTGGGTTCTGCTATGACATTAACAAGCCTGCAAAAGAGACCTTCTCATTTCTCTACATTTCGATCTCTGTTAGGGCTTCACATAGAAAGGAAACCACGTAGCAAATCAGCAGAGAGGGGCAGGCCGCTCTAGCTTAGGTGGTTAATCCTCCGCCTAGGGGCCAGCATCCCCAATGGGCTCTGATTGGAGTTCCAACGGCTCTGCTCTCAACCCTGCTCCCTGAGATGGCCTGGGAAAGCAGTGGAAGGAGATCCAAGTGCTCTGACCCACTGTACCCACGGGGGATGCAGAAGCAGCTCCAGGTTTGGATGGGCCCAGCTCTGGCTGTTGAGGCCATTTGGGGAGTGAACAGGCAGATGGAAGACCTCCCTCTCTCACTCTGTGTGTGTGTGTGTGTGTGTGTGTGTGTGTGATTCTGCCTGTGAAATGAATGAATCCATCTTTACTAAAGAGAGACTACGTAGAGAAGATCCTCTGGGGGAAATTCTAGGGGGACGATCTAGAACACACCTGGGGACTCAGAGTCGCCCACTTTCCTGTCTTGCAGCCATGACGCCTGAGAGCTCCGGCCCCCAGAACCCCAGCTGCCACATCATGACCTTCTACCCAACCATGGAGGAGTTTATGGACTTCAACCAATTTATCGCTCAGATGGAATCTCAGGGTGCACACCGAGGAGGCCTGGCCAAGGTCATCCCACCCAAGGAGTGGAGGGCCAGACAGAGCTACGACGACATGGATGACATCTTGATAGCCCGCCCCCTCCAGCAGAAGGCCTATGGCGGGGCAGGTGTCTTCACTCAGTTCCACAGAAAGAGGAGAGCCATGAGCCTGAGACAGTATCGCCAGCTGGCCACCAGCACAAAATACCAGACCCCAGCGCACCTGACTTTCGAAGAGTTGGAGCAAAAGTACTGGAAGACCCGTGTCTACGATGCCCCGATCTACGGCGCTGGCATCAGCGGCTCTCTGTTTGATGAAAACACGGCACACTGGAACCTCAGGCGCCTGGGCTCGCCTCTGGACCTGCTGGCGCAGGAGTGCGGCGTCGTCATCGAGGGCGTCAACACGCCCTACCTGTACTTTGGCATGTGGAAGACCACGTTCGCCTGGCACACGGAGGACATGGACCTGTACAGCATCAACTACCTGCACTTCGGGGAGCCCAAGACGTGGTACGCGGTGCCCCCGGAGCACGGGCGGCGCCTGGAGCGCCTGGCCGGGCAGCTGTTCCCGGGCAGTTCCCGCAGCTGCCAGGCCTTCCTGCGGCACAAGGTGGCCCTCATCTCGCCCAGCGTCCTGCGGCAGAACGGCATCCCCTTCCGCCGCGTCACTCAGCAGGCTGGCGAGTTCATGGTGACCTTTCCTTACGGCTACCACGCGGGCTTCAACCACGGCTTCAACTGCGCCGAAGCCATCAATTTCGCCACCCCGCGCTGGATCGACTATGGCAAAGTGGCCTCCCAGTGCAGCTGCGGGGAGGCCAGGGTCACCTTTGACATGGACCCCTTCGTTCGTATCCTGCAACCCGAGCGCTACGAGCTGTGGAAACGCGGGCAAGACCGTGGCGCTGTGGCCCTCCCGGAGCCCATGGGCCACACAAGCCAGGATCCACACACTAGCCGGGAGCCAGGCACCAGCCAGACGCTTCTCACCAGCCAGGGGCCAAGCCTCAGCCAGGAGCCACGCAGCAGTGAGGAACCTCACAGCAGCCAGGAGCTTCTCACCAGCCAGGGGCCAAGCCTCAGCCAGGAGCCAGGCACCAGTGAGGAGCCATGCAGCAGCCAGAAATCACGCCGCTGCCTGAAGCCGCGCCCCAGCCACGCGTTGTGCACCAGCCAGGAGCTGACGGCCTGTAGGCAGGATCGCGGGCTCTGGAGGGCTGCCCTGGGCCTCAGGCAGCTTTCCTCGCCCCAGGCTAGGTCCACTGGGCCTGTGCCGGCCTCTGGTAGCACCCGTCGAGCTGCTCCTGTGGGCCCCGGATCTCAGTTGGCTCTGGGCCGCAGCAGTGATGTCACACTGCACACTGACGTTCGCAGGTCCAGGCAGCCCAGCCTGGCCTGGTTACCGACTCCAGCTCTGTCTGCCGAGGCTGTGCGCCTGTCAGCTGCCAGACCTGGTCGTGGTCGTGGTCTTGGTCGTAGTCGTGGTCGTGGTCGGCGTCCTCGGCCACTGCAAGCTGAGGAGCCCAGCCTGGAGGTTCCACCCAAGAGGCGGCTGTTGTCCCCCTCTGCACACACCGATGCTGGCGCCGAGGCTCCGCCCCTGCCCAGTGATGGAGCTTCAGAGGTCAGTGCTACTCAGAGCCCTGAACGCCCGTTTCCTGCCAAGGCTTCGGGATGTTGCTGCGCCCCGGATCTTCAACCCTTGGGGCCCCCGCTGGATCCCCATGCCCCGATGCACCCGGGCCCCTGCCTGCTCTCCTTGGACAGCATCACCGTGGGTCTCCCTGACGTGGTGCCGCTGACTCCTCCCAGCACCAGCGTGCAGCCATTCAGAAGCTTCTGCAGGGACACTGCTGGGGACTGGGCGTCTCCTGGGAATCAGGCAGAGGATGGGGTGGTGCGCCGCACTTGCGCCTCCAGAACCTTGGCTGCGTCTGTGCTTGCCCCCGGCCCTGGGGTGCCTGATGCTAGTCCCCTCTGGCTCAAGCCACAGGGAGGCGCTTTCTGGTGGCATGAGCCAAGTTCAGCACCAGTGAACGCTCTTCAGCCCCTGAGCCCTTGACCATCTGCTCTGTGACTGTGCAGTGGCCCCTGACCCTCAGAACCTGTAAAGTTCCCAGCCACGGGAGCATTCGTCCTGGCCTGTCCCCACTGGAGACCTAGTACCTGACTGGCATTTCTGATTTCTGCCTGTTATGTATTCCTCGTGCAAAGAGAAACGAGAACTCCTTGGCGTGTTTTTAAACTTAAATTGTATATGAAGCAGAGTAGATGAAAGGTAGTCAATGATTGTATTTTTGTATTCTTGTTGCTGAAGTTGTTGTAATTGCTCAAATAAACTTCACTGAATGAATTTAGTGTAAGTTTTTTCTCTAAGCTGGTTTAAAAAAGAAAATGTAGGAATAAGCTTATCTTAGCAATGCAGTCAGAACAAAAGGGATAGGATCAAGTACTCATGAATGCCAATGGCAGCTGACAAAATTCAAGCCTAGGTAGGCCTTGTTTCAAAACATACCACCACGAGGAAGCTGCATACCCTCTGAAGATGCAGACTTTTTATTTAGTTACTATTTAGTACCAAAGTCAGCATTTTACTGAAGAAGAAATACTTGATACATGTCTAGCAAAATATATAGAATTTAGAGGCATCCCTAATACAAAATGAAGGTTATATGTGCAGGAAGGCAGGTGGCAAAATGTATTTTGTTGTTGCAGTTGGTAGAAACGGAATAGCAGGACAACCCGGGGTGGGGAGAGTCTCGTCTTCCTTTTCTCCCCTGATCTTCACCCTAAGAGGGATTCTTGGCTGCCCAGAATTACAGCCCCAGACTCTTTAGTAAAATGCTCACGGGCATGTCGGCCACGAGGAAGCAGATGATAAGTTTATTTTTTTTAAAGATTTAGTTATTTGCTTGAAAGTCAGTGTTAAACAGAGAGAGAAGGAGAGGCAGACAGAGAGACAGAGAGAGAGAGAGAGAGAGAGAGAGAGAGAGAGAGGTCTTCCATCTGCTGGTTCACTCCCCAATTGGCCACAAGGGCCAGAGCTGCGCCGCTCCAAAGCCAGGAGCCAGGAGACTCTTCCAGGTCTCCCACGGCTCCACGGCTACGCAGGGGCCCAAGCACTTGGGCCATCTTCACTGCTTTCCCAGGCCACAGCAGAGTGCAGGATTGGAAGTTTAGCACCCTGGACTCAATTGGCGCCCATATGGGATGCTTGCAGGACTGGCAGTGGCTTTCACCGGCTATGCCACAGCAGTGTCCCTGCATATGCAAATCGGAATGACATACCACTACACTCTCACTCGATTGGACAACACTCAAAAGTTGATACTCATCCAGAGCTTGACAAAGTGAAAAGTGTAAATTGTCCTCCTAGGCAGAGAGTGTTTCAACTGATACAAACTTGGGCAGAACAGTTTGAATGGTCAAGTGTGCATTCACATACACGTTTTCCAAGATCTGTTCTTCTCTTTTTGAAAGATGTATTCATGCATTCGAAAGGCAGAGTTAGAGAGAGGCAGTGATCCTCTGGTTCACTCCCTAATGGCCTCAACCTCCAGAGCTGAGACGATCCTAAGCTAGGAGCCAGGAGCCAGGAGCTGCTTCTGCATCTCCCATGTGGGTGCAGTCCTGGGGCCATCCTCTGTGGCATACCCAGGTACAATAACAGGGAGCTGGACCTGATGAGGAGTAGCCCGGACTGGAACCAGCACCCATGTGGGATGCTGGCCCCATAGGTCCTAGACATCGGCTTTACCCGCTGTGCCACAGCGCCGGCCCCTTCCACAGAGCTTTGAAGTACACTTGAATGAGGCTGCTGCCAGCACATGACATGCTGGTTGACAATACACATTTTTATGAATAGAATGAGCACACTGAAATTAGAATGAAAAATGAATACATACATTAGAAATAGTTGTTTATCGTCAAGTACTGCGTGCATAAGACACTATTTCAATGCGTTTTCATTAATTTAATAAGAATGTAGCGGATGTATCAAATTGCACATATTAATGTGATTCTGTGTGATGTCTTGATGCATGTGTACATTGTGTAATAGCTATTCATGGGACTGGTGCTATGGCCTAGCGGGCAACACCACCACCTGCAATGGCAGCATCCCATATGGGTGCCAGTTAGAGTCTCAGTGCTGGGTAGTTAGCCGCATACCATAATCACTTTTTGTCTTTTTTTTTTTTTTTTTAAAAACAGGTTTTTGGTATGTTGTCACATATACAACTTGTGTTTATTAAGTGGTGTTCTTTTAATTTATTTGAAAGGCAGAGTGACCGAGAGAGGGGAAGAAACAGAGCAAAGAGGAGATCTTCCAGGGAGGCTAGCAGGGAGCTGCATTGGAAACAGAGCAGCCAGGAGTCCCGCACAGCTGTGGGCTGCTGGAGCCCTAAGTGGAGGCAACACAGCCTCGGCTCCACCTTCTTCACTTTAGTCCTTTCCTACTGAACTCACTTGAATCCTTTCTACCGAATGCGTCTTTTTCTTTACTATGAAGGATCTTCTAAAAGTTGCTAGAAATGTATTAAGAGGCTGGCGCCGAGGCTCACTTGGCTAATCCTCTGCCTGTGGCGCTGGCAGCCCCGGTTCTAGTCCCAATTGGGGCGCTGGATTCTGTCCCAGTAGCTCATCTTCCAGTCCAGCTCTCTGCTGTGGCCCAGGAAGGCAATGGAGGATGGCCCAGGTCCTTGGTCCTTGGGCCTGCACCCACATGGGAGACCAGGAGGAGGCACCTGGCTCCTGGCTTGGGATCGGCACAATGTGCCAGCCGCAGCGGGATGGCCATGGCAGCCATTTGAGAGGTGAAACAACAGAAGGAAGACCTTTCTCTCTCTCTCTGTCTCTCTCTCTCTCTCTGTCTAACCGTGCCTGCCTTCCTATAAATAAATGAATAAAGAAAGAAAGAAAGAAAAGAAAAAGAATAAAAGGAAATGTATTAAGAAAATCCATGTTTCTATATCAATTTTTAACCCTAAAATAATTGTATTTTTAAAAGGAATTTTGCAAATCTTTGAAAAGGACTTTTGTGTAAAATGTCCCCTTAGGGGCCTGTAGGGTGAGAGAAAGGATTAGTTCACACCCTACAGGGCTGACCTCCCATAGTGCATGTTCTGGCCACTCCCCTTCCACTCCAGCTTTCTGCCACTGCACCTGGGAAAGCTGTGGGAATGGCCCAAGTACTCCAGCCCCTGCCCCTCTTGGGGGAGACCAGGATGGAATTCCTGGCTCCTGGGCTCAGCCTGGCCCAGCCCTGCCTGTGGCTCCCAGCTGGGGAGGGAGCCAGCAGATGCAAGACAGGTTGTTGTCACTCTTCCTTCCCAATGAAGCTGTTCACAAAGTACCCGCTCCATTCGTTTGATATTCGTGTTGCTCCCTGGGATTTCTTTGGTTGTATCTGTCAAGGTTGCCTGTCCCCAACACTTGATTTTCAACTCTGATGTTCCTTTGAGTTTGGCTACAAATGTCAACGCAAAGGTGGGGCAAAATGAAGCTGGCTGTCAGACAGAAACCCAGCTCTGGGATTTCCTGAGCTGAGCACTGATTGGATTCGAACCTGGCCCAGGTATAAAGCCGGAAGGAAGCGCGGAGAGATGGAGCCTCCTTGCGACTGCAGCGGCCACGGGAAACCACCTCTCTCTGAGTCCTAGAGTGTGTTCACCTGGATCAGGATTTCATCCACGGCAGGTAGCTCAATTTCTTATTCTGTTAGGCCATATTTGGTGCCTGTGCTTTTGAGAAAGTCCTTATGCCAAAAGCGTTGAAGACTCCATTTCAACTTTAAAAACGTCTTTGGGAGACGTTGATTAATGCCACCTATGTTATCCTAATATGCTTTATGTGCGTTGTCTCTCTGTTCTCTTCGTGTTTCTCCATGTACTCTTCTGTAGGAGTATTCACGGATTTTTTCAAACATGTATTTATTTTTTGAGTGGCAGGGTTAAGACAGAGAGATGGAGAGACGGGGAAAGAGGTCTTCCCTCCTTGGGTTCTGCTATGACATTAACAAGCCTGCAAAAGAGACCTTCTCATTTCTCTACATTTCGATCTCTGTTAGGGCTTCCCATAGAAAGGAAACCACGTAGCAAATCAGCAGAGAGGGGCAGGCCGCTCTAGCTTAGGTGGTTAATCCTCCGCCTAGGGGCCAGCATCCCCAATGGGCTCTGATTGGAGTTCCAACGGCTCTGCTCTCAACCCTGCTCCCTGAGATGGCCTGGGAAAGCAGTGGAAGGAGATCCAAGTGCTCTGACCCACTGTACCCACGGGGGATGCAGAAGCAGCTCCAGGTTTGGATGGGCCCAGCTCTGGCTGTTGAGGCCATTTGGGGAGTGAACAGGCAGATGGAAGACCTCCCTCTCTCACTCTGTGTGTGTGTGTGTGTGTGTGTGTGTGTGTGATTCTGCCTGTGAAATGAATGAATCCATCTTTACTAAAGAGAGACTACGTAGAGAAGATCCTCTGGGGGAAATTCTAGGGGGACGATCTAGAACACACCTGGGGACTCAGAGTCGCCCACTTTCCTGTCTTGCAGCCATGACGCCTGAGAGCTCCGGCCCCCAGAACCCCAGCTGCCACATCATGACCTTCTACCCAACCATGGAGGAGTTTATGGACTTCAACCAATTTATCGCTCAGATGGAATCTCAGGGTGCACACCGAGGAGGCCTGGCCAAGGTCATCCCACCCAAGGAGTGGAGGGCCAGACAGAGCTACGACGACATGGATGACATCTTGATAGCCCGCCCCCTCCAGCAGAAGGCCTATGGCGGGGCAGGTGTCTTCACTCAGTTCCACAGAAAGAGGAGAGCCATGAGCCTGAGACAGTATCGCCAGCTGGCCACCAGCACAAAATACCAGACCCCAGCGCACCTGACTTTCGAAGAGTTGGAGCAAAAGTACTGGAAGACCCGTGTCTACGATGCCCCGATCTACGGCGCTGGCATCAGCGGCTCTCTGTTTGATGAAAACACGGCACACTGGAACCTCAGGCGCCTGGGCTCGCCTCTGGACCTGCTGGCGCAGGAGTGCGGCGTCGTCATCGAGGGCGTCAACACGCCCTACCTGTACTTTGGCATGTGGAAGACCACGTTCGCCTGGCACACGGAGGACATGGACCTGTACAGCATCAACTACCTGCACTTCGGGGAGCCCAAGACGTGGTACGCGGTGCCCCCGGAGCACGGGCGGCGCCTGGAGCGCCTGGCCGGGCAGCTGTTCCCGGGCAGTTCCCGCAGCTGCCAGGCCTTCCTGCGGCACAAGGTGGCCCTCATCTCGCCCAGCGTCCTGCGGCAGAACGGCATCCCCTTCCGCCGCGTCACTCAGCAGGCTGGCGAGTTCATGGTGACCTTTCCTTACGGCTACCACGCGGGCTTCAACCACGGCTTCAACTGCGCCGAAGCCATCAATTTCGCCACCCCGCGCTGGATCGACTATGGCAAAGTGGCCTCCCAGTGCAGCTGCGGGGAGGCCAGGGTCACCTTTGACATGGACCCCTTCGTTCGTATCCTGCAACCCGAGCGCTACGAGCTGTGGAAACGCGGGCAAGACCGTGGCGCTGTGGCCCTCCCGGAGCCCATGGGCCAAACAAGCCAGGATCCACACACTAGCCGGGAGCCAGGCACCAGCCAGACGCTTCTCACCAGCCAGGGGCCAAGCCTCAGCCAGGAGCCACGCAGCAGTGAGGAACCTCACAGCAGCCAGGAGCTTCTCACCAGCCAGGGGCCAAGCCTCAGCCAGGAGCCAGGCACCAGTGAGGAGCCATGCAGCAGCCAGAAATCACGCCGCTGCCTGAAGCCGCGCCCCAGCCACGCGTTGTGCACCAGCCAGGAGCTGACGGCCTGTAGGCAGGATCGCGGGCTCTGGAGGGCTGCCCTGGGCCTCAGGCAGCTTTCCTCGCCCCAGGCTAGGTCCACTGGGCCTGTGCCGGCCTCTGGTAGCACCCGTCGAGCTGCTCCTGTGGGCCCCGGATCTCAGTTGGCTCTGGGCCGCAGCAGTGATGTCACACTGCACACTGACGTTCGCAGGTCCAGGCAGCCCAGCCTGGCCTGGTTACCGACTCCAGCTCTGTCTGCCGAGGCTGTGCGCCTGTCAGCTGCCAGACCTAGTCGTGCTCGTGGTCGGCATCCTCGGCCACTGCAAGCTGAGGAGCCCAGCCTGGAGGTTCCACCCAAGAGGCGGCTGTTGTCCCCCTCTGCACACACCGATGCTGGCGCCGAGGCTCCGCCCCTGCCCAGTGATGGAGCTTCAGAGGTCAGTGCTACTCAGAGCCCTGAACGCCCGTTTCCTGCCAAGGCTTCGGGATGTTGCTGCGCCCCGGATCTTCAACCCTTGGGGCCCCCGCTGGATCCCCATGCCCCGATGCACCCGGGCCCCTGCCTGCTCTCCTTGGACAGCATCACCGTGGGTCTCCCTGACGTGGTGCCGCTGGCTCCTCCCAGCACCAGCGTGCAGCCATTCAGAAGCTTCTGCAGGGACACTACTGGGGACTGGGCGTCTCCTGGGAATCAGGCAGAGGATGGGGTGGTGCGCCGCACTTGCGCCTCCAGAACCTTGGCTGCGTCTGTGCTTGCCCCCGGCCCTGGTGTGCCTGATGCTAGTCCCCTCTGGCTCAAGCCACAGGGAGGCGCTTTCTGGTGGCATGAGCCAAGTTCAGCACCAGTGAACGCTCTTCAGCCCCTGAGCCCTTGACCATCTGCTCTGTGACTGTGCAGTGGCCCCTGACCCTCAGAACCTGTAAAGTTCCCAGCCACGGGAGCATTCGTCCTGGCCTGTCCCCACTGGAGACCTAGTACCTGACTGGCATTTCTGATTTCTGCCTGTTATGTATTCCTCGTGCAAAGAGAAACGAGAACTCCTTGGCGTGTTTTTCAACTTAAATTGTATATGAAGCAGGGTAGATGAAAGGTAGTCAATGATTGTATTTTTGTATTCTTGTTGCTGAAGTTGTTGTAATTGCTCAAATAAACTTCACTGAATGAATTTAGTGTAAGTTTTTTCTCTAAGCTGGTTTAAAAAAGAAAATGTAGGAATAAGCTTATCTTAGCAATGCAGTCAGAACAAAAGGGATAGGATCAAGTACTCATGAATGCCAATGGCAG
Organism: Oryctolagus cuniculus; assembly: GCF_964237555.1. Classification (NCBI taxonomy): domain Eukaryota; kingdom Metazoa; phylum Chordata; class Mammalia; order Lagomorpha; family Leporidae; genus Oryctolagus; species Oryctolagus cuniculus. The sequence goes on from NC_091432.1 coordinate 86,404,760, forward strand.
CTGACAAAATTCAAGCCTAGGTAGGCCTTGTTTCAAAACATACCACCACGAGGAAGCTGCATACCCTCTGAAGATGCAGACTTTTTATTTAGTTACTATTTAGTACCAAAGTCAGCATTTTACTGAAGAAGAAATACTTGATACATGTCTAGCAAAATATATAGAATTTAGAGGCATCCCTAATACAAAATGAAGGTTATATGTGCAGGAAGGCAGGTGGCAAAATGTATTTTGTTGTTGCAGTTGGTAGAAACGGAATAGCAGGACAACCCGGGGTGGGGAGAGTCTCGTCTTCCTTTTCTCCCCTGATCTTCACCCTAAGAGGGATTCTTGGCTGCCCAGAATTACAGCCCCAGACTCTTTAGTAAAATGCTCACGGGCATGTCGGCCACGAGGAAGCAGATGATAAGTTTATTTTTTTTAAAGATTTAGTTATTTGCTTGAAAGTCAGTGTTAAACAGAGAGAGAAGGAGAGGCAGACAGAGAGACAGAGAGAGAGAGAGAGAGAGAGAGAGAGAGAGAGAGAGGTCTTCCATCTGCTGGTTCACTCCCCAATTGGCCACAAGGGCCAGAGCTGCGCCGCTCCAAAGCCAGGAGCCAGGAGACTCTTCCAGGTCTCCCACGGCTCCACGGCTACGCAGGGGCCCAAGCACTTGGGCCATCTTCACTGCTTTCCCAGGCCACAGCAGAGTGCAGGATTGGAAGTTTAGCACCCTGGACTCAATTGGCGCCCATATGGGATGCTTGCAGGACTGGCAGTGGCTTTCACCGGCTATGCCACAGCAGTGTCCCTGCATATGCAAATCGGAATGACATACCACTACACTCTCACTCGATTGGACAACACTCAAAAGTTGATACTCATCCAGAGCTTGACAAAGTGAAAAGTGTAAATTGTCCTCCTAGGCAGAGAGTGTTTCAACTGATACAAACTTGGGCAGAACAGTTTGAATGGTCAAGTGTGCATTCACATACACGTTTTCCAAGATCTGTTCTTCTCTTTTTGAAAGATGTATTCACGTATTCGAAAGGCAGAGTTAGAGAGAGGCAGTGATCCTCTGGTTCACTCCCTAATGGCCTCAACCTCCAGAGCTGAGATGATCCTAAGCCAGGAGCCAGGAACCAGGAGCCAGGAGCCAGGAGCTGCTTCTGCGTCTCCCATGTGGGTGCAGTCCTGGGGCCATCCTCTGTGGCATACCCAGGTACAATAACAGGGAGCTGGACCTGATGAGGAGTAGCCTGGACTGGAACCAGCACCCATGTGGGATGCTGGCCCCATAGGTCCTAGACATCGTCTTTACCCGCTGTGCCACAGCACCGGCCCCTTCCACAGAGCTTTGAAGTACACTTGAATGAGGCTGCTGCCAGCACATGACATGCTGGTTGACAATACACATTTTTATGAATAGAATGAGCACACTGAAATTAGAATGAAAAATGAATACATACATTAGAAATAGTTGTTTATCGTCAAGTACTGCGTGCATAAGACACTATTTCAATGCGTTTTCATTAATTTAATAAGAATGTAGCGGATGTATCAAATTGCACATATTAATGTGATTCTGTGTGATGTCTTGATGCATGTGTACATTGTGTAATAGCTATTCATGGGACTGGTGCTATGGCCTAGCGGGCAACACCACCACCTGCAATGGCAGCATCCCATATGGGTGCCAGTTAGAGTCTCAGTGCTGGGTAGTTAGCCGCATACCATAATCGCTTTTTGTCTTTTTTTTTTTTAAAAAAAAACAGGTTTTTGGTATGTAGTCACATACACAACATCTACTTATTAAGTGGTGTTCTTTTAATTTATTTGAAAGGCAGAGTGACCGAGAGAGGGGAAGAAACAGAGCAAAGAGGAGATCTTCCAGGGAGGCTAGCAGGGAGCTGCATTGGAAACAGAGCAGCCAGGAGTCCCGCACAGCTGTGGGCTGCTGGAGCCCTAAGTGGAGGCAACACAGCCTCGGCTCCACCTTCTTCACTTTAGTCCTTTCCTACTGAACTCACTTGAATCCTTTCTACCGAATGCGTCTTTTTCTTAACTATGAAGGATCTTCCAAAAATTGCTAGAAATGTATTAAGAGGCTGGCGCCGAGGCTCACTTGGCTAATCCTCTGCCTGTGGTGCTGGCAGCCCCGGTTCTAGTCCCAATTGGGGCGCCGGATTCTGTCCCAGTTGCTCATCTTCCAGTCCAGCTCTCTGCTGTGGCCCAGGAAGGCAGTGGAGGATGGCCCAGGTCCTTGGGCCCTGCACCCACATGGGAGACCAGGAGGAGGCACCTGGCTCCTGGCTTGGGATCAGCGCAATGTGCCAGCCGCAGCGGGATGGCCATGGCAGCCATTTGAGAGGTGAAACAACAAGGGAAGGAAGACCTTTCTCTCTGTCTCTCTCTCTCTCTCTCTCTCACTATGTAACTGGCTGCCTGCCAAAAAAAAAAAAAAAAAAAAAAAAAAAAAAAAAAAAAAAAAGAAAGAAAAGAAAAATAAAAAAAGAAATGTATTAAAAAAATCTATGTTTCTATATCAATTTTTAACACTAAAATAATTGTATTTTTGAAAGGAATTTTGCAAAAACTTTGAAAAGGACTTTTGTGTAAAATGTCCCCTTAGGGGCCTGTAGGGTGACAGAAAGGATTAGTTCACACCCTACAGGGCTGACCTCCCATAGTGCTTGTTCTGGCCACTCCCCTTCCTCTCCAGCTTTCTGCCACTGCACCTGGGAAAGCTGTGGGAATGGCCCAAGTACTCCAGCCCCTGCCCCTCTTGGGGGAGACCAGGATGGAATAGCTGGCCCCTGGGTTCAGTTGGCCCAGCTCTGACTATTTTTTAAAAGATTTATTTATTTGTTTTGAAAGACTTATAAAGAGAAAGAAAGAAAGAACTTTCATCTGCTGGTTCACCCCCCAGATGGCCATAATGGCCAGTGCTGGAACAGGCTGAAGCTGGGAGCCAGGTCCTTCATCCAGGTTTCCCACAGGGTGGTAGGGGCCCAAGTACCCGGGTCATACTCTGCTTCTTTTCCTAGATCATTAGTAGGGAGCAGGATGTGAAGTAGTGCAACCAGGACCTGAATCAGTACGTACATGAGATGCCAGTTTTGCAGGTGACAACGTCACCCATTCTGCCACAACACCAGCCCGAGTATGAATTTTTAAACTGAAGTGTTTGTTGTTGCCATGTCATATTTCCAATCCCTTCCCCAAAATTTGGATCTCTACCACAGTTAGATTTTTTTTTTTTCAATGAGAATTGTGTATTTGGGGATTTTGGCTTTCAAGATTTCAGTGTTTGGAATTTCAATCATTTGGGATTGTGACTTTTGGGACTTCAAATTTTAGGGATTTTAGACACCAGGGACTTGATCTTTGGGACTATAGTGTTCAGGATTCTGTGTTTTGGAATTATGATGAGCACTGCTGGAAGGGATGCGCCATGTTCAGAGAACTTGACACTCACATCCATTGCTTGTAGGAATGGAAAAATACATAGCACTCTCCCTTTTTTGGAAATCTAATAAATTGCCTTTATTTCTTTTTTTAAACAACATTTACTGTTCTAATGAGATGTGTATTTAAAGATTTTTTTCTAATGAAACAGTTATTTAAGGAATACAAACTTCATGCATTTCATAAGTACAGCTTTAGGTATATAGTGATTCTTCCCACCGTACCCACCCTCCCACACCATTTTCTGCTCCCTCTCCTATTTCCAGTCTTATTTTTTACTAAGATCTATTTTCAATTAACCTTATACACAGATTAACTCTAGGCTAAGTAAAGAGTTCAACAATTCATATGAAAAAAAAAAAAACTGTCCCTCAATAATTGAGACAAGGGCTGTTCAAAGTCATTGCATCTCAAAGTTGGTTTCACTTCTTTTTTTCTGTTTTGAGAAATTTAATTAACTTTAAAGAGGCACCCAAGAATTATATATTTTCACAAACACTTAGACATAGCTGTGATTTATGAGACATAAGAATATCCTCCACTTAATACATTAAAAGAAAGTAAGACTTTGGGAACAAGTTTTATCATTAATTAAAGAAGCATCTAAGAAGACAAGCACTTGAGTTGGACACTTTGGCATAACTAAAACTTATGAGACTTAAGAATATCCTCTACTTAATACACTAAAACAAAATAAATCTTTGGAAATAAATTTTCTGCTAATTCTCATAATACAACTCTTTGAGGACAGAGGTCCTGCATGGGAAGTTAGTGCACAGTGATTCCTGTTGTGTTAACACTCTTATGTATGATGTCAGTAATCACCCAAGGCTCCTGACATGAGCTGACTAGACTATGGAAGCCTTTTGAACCCACAAACTTGGTCAGTATTTAGACAAGGTAATAAACTAAGTGGAAGATCTCTTCTTCCTTCAGAGAAAAAAGTACATCCTTCTTTGAAGACCACTTCTTTCCACTGGGGTCTCACCCACAGAGGTCCTTCAAGTAAGAAAATTTTTGCCACAGTATCTTGGCTTCCATGCCTGAAATGCTTTGTGGACTTTTCCGTCAAACCAGAATGCCTTAAGGGTTGATTCTGAGGCCAGGGTGCTACTTAAAGCAATTATCATTCTATGAGTCACAGTATGGACTGCTTTCCATGTTGGAGCAGTCACCCCTTTTTAATTCTATTTATTATTATTACCAAATATTTAAGCCTATTTACATGATCACTTTAACACTTTATCCTATCTATATGAGCACTTTAACACTTAATCCTATCCATATGAACATTTAAAATGCTATTATTACTGCCCAGCTATAGAGGATTTGGAGTTCCATGGCTAGTTTTTAAAATGTACCCTTAGAGATAAGTACACAGGAATGTATGCAGAACTACACAGCTTTACAGTTACAAACTTCACGTATTTCATAATTACAACTTTGGAAACATGGTGCTTCTTCCCACCATGCCCGCACTCCCCCTCACATTCCCACCCCTCTTCCTCCTCTGTCTCTTATTCTTAATCTGATTTTTTACTAAGATCTATTTTTTTCTAACTTTTTTTTTTTTGACAGATAGAGTTAGACAGTGAGAGAGAGAGAGAGAGAGAGACAGAGAGAAAGGTCTTCCTTCCGTTGATTCACCCCACAAATGGCCACAATGGCCGGAGCTATGCCAATCCGAAGCCAGGAGCCAGGCACTTCCTCCTGGACTCCCATGCAGGTGCAGGGGCCCAAGCACTTGGGTCATCCTTCACTGCCTTCGCAGGCCACAGCAGAGAGCAGGACTGGAAGAGGAGCAACTGGGACTAGAACCCAGCACCCATATGAAATGCCAGTGCCACAGGTGGAGGATTAACCAAGTGAGCCACGGTGCCAGCCCCTAAGGTCTATTTTCAATTAACTTTATACACATATAATTAACTCTGTTAGGTAAAGAGTTCAACAAATAGTATGAAAGAAAAGGCTGTTCCTCAAGATTCAAGACAATTGCTGTTCAAAGACATTGCTTCTCAAAATGTCAATTTCACTTGTATAGATTAGTTTTCAGGTGCTTTATTAGTTAACATAGATCAGGGAGAACATATGATATTTGTCCTTGAGGGACTGGCTTATTTCACTAAGCATAATGTTTTCCAGTTTCATCCATTTTATTGCAAATGAGAGGATTTCATTTTATGTTAATCTCTGCGTAGTATTCCACGATGTACATATCCCATAATTTCTTTATCCAGTCTTCAGTTG